>NW_027466084.1:2492500-2790000 GCF_046127955.1 Nelusetta ayraudi
GTGTTTGTAGCATGTAGCTAGTGAACTAGCCCAACCAACGCAACTTCCTGTTGTTAGCTGGTTGTCACGTTAGCTTAAAAAGACAGGTAGCGTGAACATGTGTAGACATTTTCACATTAAGTCATTCGTGTAATTGGGTCATTGTGCGTCGTATTACTTTGCATTCTTAGCATAATGGCCAAGCTCGTGTCTATCGTGTAAAGGTTTTTGTCAGCCACCGATATATATATTTATTTGAGGAATGAAAATTTAAGCCTTCTTCTGAAACGGTCTCCCTGCATTAGTTGTTAACTTGGGTACACGGTAAGAAATCTCTTACATTTGTATTAAACCGTGTTATTATAATACAATTTTACTTTGCTTTGTATATTAGTTAACGGTATTGTTCACAGTGTCTTAGCTAAGCCAACCCCTCTGTGTCTCTCAGGGCTCTGTTGAACCCATGCAGATTGATGCCGACCCTCAAGAGGACCAACAGAATGCTCCTGAAAGCAACTATATTGTGGAGAACCCGACGCTGGTAGAGACTTCATGCACGCACACGCACGCACGCACACACACACACACACACACACACACACACACACACACACACACACACACGCACGCACACACAGTTGCAGGACAAAAGTGAACGCACGTGGAAAAAAACCTGCCAGTGATGTCGGTGACTTTTACCGAGCAGATTTAGAAGACATGCTAATTTATATATTTAAATACGATGAATGTGTTGTTTGTTAAAGTTTAAATTGAAGGAAGCACGAGTTGAATGTTGCAAAGTTGGATGGTTTTTAACACTTTGCTTAAAACATGGCTTCTCTGCAACGTAATTGTCAGCTCAGACAGCACTCGGATGATTTTAGAACGTCACCGTTGCATAGTACAAAAAATACCACCACTCAAACCTTGCGTGTTACAACCGAACTTTGAAGTTTTCAGCCAGACGTGACTCCTCGACTCTTTCTCTTCCCCCCTTTGTTGCTTCTGTGCGGGTAGGATCTGGAGCAGTACGCCACCAGCTACAGCGGCTTGATGCGCATCGAGAGACTGCAGTTCATCGCGGAGCACTGTCCTCAGCTCCGGGTGGAGGCCCTGAAGATGGCCCTCACCTTCGTCCAGAGGACTTTCAACGTGGACACGTACGAGGAGATCCACCGCAAACTCACCGAGGCCTCAAGGTATCGGAACAGATTGCGTTTCTGGGCACACCACCAACCAAAAATATTATAAAATGAAACTTTTTTCAGCTTAATAATGACGATAGAGTCTCTTAATTTATTTATACTCACCCAGTGTGAAACCTGGGCCTGTTTGGATGCACACAAAGCTGATATTCTAGCAGCAATTAAGGGAGTAAAATAGGCTCACATTCCTTTTAAACCGCAGTCACTTGACAGTGTAATGTCATTATTATAATTATTATTTTTAAACCAATTAGGTGAAATTGGATAATTTCTCACAGCACACCTGACATCATCTCATGGTCTCGGGAACGGTGGGCACGAGAAAACTGATGGCAACCTTGTAAAGCCTTGGATCTGCCGTTGGTGCGGAACTCAGTCAGATCTACGTGATATATGTGGCTGTCTGCCTCCCCGTTTGCCATCGTGTGGCTGCAGTGGAGCAGGTGGCTGTGTTCGTGGCAGTAGTGCAGTTGTATTCATGTGTTTTACTGAATTCTGACTGGAGATGCATTTTTTCCACTCCTTTTTTCCCTCTGCTTTCCGTCCCTCCAGGGAGGTGCAGGGTGTTCCTGACACGGTACCCGAAGGCGCCGTGGTCCCTCCTCCCCTGGACTCGGCCTGGGCAGAGTCCACCAGGAAAAAGGCTCTCCTCAAGCTGGAGAAACTGGACACGGATCTGAAGAACTACAAAGGAAACTCCATTAAAGAGAGCATCAGGTCTGATGGCGCAATTATCCAGAGTGTTCCAATTATTATTATTTATTTTTTTTACCTTTTAAAAACGTTAAACTGCTGTCCATATTCAATTGTAAAAAATGGTCCAATGCTTCTTCTTGGAAAAAAGGAGGCGCTTCTTCTCTTCATTCTTCTCCCTCCTTTGCCTTCTTTATCCAGGAGAGGCCACGATGACCTGGGTGACCACTACCTGGACTGCGGTGACCTTAGTAATGCCCTCAAGTGCTATTCAAGAGCCAGAGACTACTGCACCAGTGCTAAGCATGTCATCAACATGTGTCTGAATGTCATCAAGGTACGGCGGGATGACCGGTTCTGCAGCAGAAAACAGGATTTAGTGGTTGTTGTTTTTTTTTGGGGGGCGAGTCATCGTTTTTGAAATGGCCTGTTTGAATTGCACCCACCAGGTTAGCGTTTACCTCCAGAACTGGTCCCACGTGCTGAGCTACGTCAACAAAGCAGAATCCACGCCAGAGATAGCAGAGGTGAGCGCCACCGACGCAACAGGAGATGCATTAGCGGACGAATATCACGACTTAACAGTCTGAGCGCTTTTGTGGCCGCAGTTCTTAAAAAGGTTGAAAGTCGTGTTGACCCGTTTTTTCCTTTTTCCTTCTTTATTTAGCAAAGGGGAGAGCGAGACAGCCAAAACCAAGCAGTCCTCACCAAATTAAAGTGTGCTGCAGGTGAGACGATACTGTGATTTATGCAACGATGCTCCTGCTCGTATGTGAATTAAAACCAGCAGACATTTGCACCTCGTTGATAATGAAAAACACAGGTAGCCTCTTTGATGGTCATTATGGTTGTTTCTTACAATGTGCATGAAAGTGATTTGCTGAAGGGAAAAAGGAGAAAATAGCTACAGTTTTTTTCCCCCCGCAAAATAAAAGCGATATTTCTAAAATTCCGTCCAAGTACAATTGCGATTTGCGGGTGTTTCCATTGAAGGGTGTAAAGCGCATAAACTGTAATTCTCGTAAAATTTCGTCCTGCGAGATTTCCGACAATTATGTTTGCCATCGTTTGTTTACGTTTGTTTGTCGTCAAGAATGGTTGTTATATTTTTGTCTTTGATCACTTGTGAAAAATATTCCGACTCCTCCTCCGTCCAAAGATCGCGACACGCCATCTCTACTTCAAGTGAACGGGTCATGTGACCCCTGTACGTCGTCACGTCCGGCGACGGGTAAATGCGAAGAAAGTGTTTCCATGACGCTTTTGCGATGAACCTCGACACGTCCTGAAAAACCACCTCACGACGGCGTCAAAAACTTTCCAACGATATCCGAGAGGTTTTTCGAAATTTAGGTTTTTCCATTCCCAATTTTTATTGCGGTATTTAGGTCGCGCGCACTTCTAGGGGGAATGGAGACGCAGCTGATGATGATCACACCACACCTGCGGCTTTTCGGTAATAACGGTGTCATTATTATTGCCAGCCGCTCACCCACTGTGTGTCTTTGTCCCGGTCTCTCAGGTCTGGCAGAGTTGGCCTCGCGAAAATACAAACCTGCCGCCAAGTGCTTCCTGCAGGCCTCTTTCGACCACTGTGACTGTCCAGAGGTTTGTATCGCGGATGCGTTCACCGTGTTTACAATCGAAGTATCGGCAGCTGTGACTTTGAACGCTAGTATTTTTTTTTTTTATGCCGTGTTGATCAAGTTCTGTCGGAAAGCTAATAGTCTTAATTACCTGCACGCGTGTGTTTTTCGCCCTCTGCAGCTGCTGTCGCCCAGTAACGTAGCCGTGTACGGAGGCCTGTGTGCTTTGGCCACATTCGACAGACAGGAGCTCCAACGCAACGTCATCTCCAGCAGGTCGGCAGCCCTTCGGTTGCACGTGGTTTAAAAAAAAAAAAAGAAAAAAAAAAGAGCAGCACCAGCAGTCGGTGATAATAATAATTATATGAATAATCCCTCTCTGTCCGCAGCTCCTTTAAGTTATTCCTAGAGCTGGAACCTCAGATCCGCGACATCATCTTCAAGTTCTACGAGTCCAAGTACGCGTCTTGTCTCAAGCTGCTGGATGAGATGAAGGTCGGAGGAGAAACCGTTGGGACTTGAAAGCAATCGAAGTTGAGACCGTAAAAAGAATGGGGAAAAATAATCATCTGTGATTTTCCCCTTGCAGGATAATCTCCTATTGGACATGTACTTGGCCCCGCATGTCAAAACCCTGTACAGCCAGATCAGGAACAGAGCCCTCATTCAGGTCAGAAGACGCAAACGTTCTTTGACCAATACAATGTAAAACTCTAGCGCTTTCCGTCGTAAAAAGTGCTTCTGCCTTTCAGTATTTCAGCCCCTACGTCTCTGCGGACATGACCAAGATGGCCCAGGCCTTCAACACTACAGTCGCGGCCCTGGAGGACGAGCTCACCCAGCTCATACTGGAGGGGCTCATCAACGCGCGCATCGACTCGCACAGCAAGGTGACTCTCGTGGAAATATTGCGCTTGAGCCCAGACGGTTCCCCCCCCCCCCCCGCAAGGTTTGCGCTCACCTGTGACTTTCTCTGACGCGTCGCCAGATCCTGTACGCGAGGGACGTGGACCAGCGGAGCACCACGTTTGAGAAGTCGCTGCACATGGGCAAAGAGTTCCAAAGACGAGCCAAAGCAATGATCCTCCGAGCTGCTGTGCTGCGCAACCAAATCCACGTTAAGGTATTTGAATGAACTTCATGTTAATTGTGCCCCATATTTCACATTGATGTTTCTCATTTTTAAAGGACACGTTCTGCGATGTGAACACAGTGGGAAGAGTTTTCGGAAATGCGTGCATAAAAAAAAAAAAGAGGTTTAGAGTCGTAGACCGATTGAGGAAAAGAAACGGGTAGATTGAAAGGCTTTATTGTCATTGTGCACAGCACAGCAAGATTACCATGCAACTCCTTTGACGCAAAAATTAAAGAAAAAAAAAAAAAACTAAGAGGGAGCAACAGAGCAATCTATAAATACTGTCAAATTCAAAATAAGTGTATTATAGTACATTTTAGGTGGTTTCAGAAAGCCAAGCATCTGTCTTTTGTAAGACGTGTATTCCCACAAATGAAAATTGCATAGATCTGCAGGATTTTTGTGTTTAGTTAATGAAACCAGTGTGAAATACAGGAGAGTCCCCCCCCCCCCCGATGGCACTGATGGTCACTAAAATGCCTTTAAGATCCTGTGTAATATTCATTTAACAAAACAAAACATTATTTACAATGTTTTTTGGCCAAGCCGAGCCAACCGGTCCTGTGTATAACAATCAGGGACCCCCCCACTACCCTCCGAATATTCACGGATATTTTGTAGGGGTGGGAATCGCTAGGAACCTGACGATTCAATTCGATTCCGATTCAGAGGGCTACGATGCAATTAATCGCAATTAATTCAGAATCGCAATTCATCACGATTCATCTGTAGAAATGTATCTAAATCACGCAACATACAACGACGACGTCCCAATGGGCTTTGTAATTGGCGTCGCCCTTTGCGACTGTACTGCCAGCTTTGTCAGCTTCGATTAATTGGCATAATCGCGATTAATCGAAGAATCAGTCGTCGTCTTAACCGTTAACTCTTGTTGTGTTCCACGTCACGACAGTCTCCACCCAGAGAAGGCAGCCAGGGCGAACTGACCCCGGCCAACAGTCAGACCAGGATGAGCACCAACATGTGAGGACGACGCCACAGGCCGGGCTCGCACGGTGTCGACAGCAGCCACAGGCCGGAGGAGGCACCCATCCACTCAGACACCCCCCTACCCCCCCACTCACCAACCACCAACCCACCTCCTCGTGTTGTGTTTCAGCTGGGAGAAAGACACTTAAAAAGACTTTGAAATTCTGAAACGATCTCTGCTGCCCCTGTCTGGCGATATGAGGGGATTATTGTTATTTTCTTCTTTCTTTTCTTAGTGTGACCCCGGAGAAACGACGAGAAGAAAAAAGTGTTCAGGTGAAAAGCTCAGCACTTAAGCTGTACGTTAGTGGTAGGAGATGCACTTTGCTCTGCTTACACTTGTTAACTGCAACAAGGTTTTAAAATAAAAAAAATACCTACTGAAACGTGCAGTCTCAGGAGAATACTGTGCCGCCAGTTGCACCTGTTGGTAAAATAATTTTTACTGAAATGTAAAGAGAGGCTGCAAAAGAGAAAGGGGTCTGTGCAGAAATGAAGACAGCAGTGCCTGGATGGTAAAAACATAGATGGTCACGATAATAAAACTCTTGTTTGCCTCTGGCTGAATCACAGTAGAAGAAGACAGAGGCCGACTGACTTCATTGTGGCTGTACTGAGCTTATTTATGCAACACGTGTTGATGCTGCACTGTAAATTCTCACATTAAGACCATTACTCTACAGGGCATATATAAAAAAGCAGTAATGAGGATAATGGACTACTCTGTTCACACTGTCACAATGAAAAGGGGCACAACACAACATAAGTGATGGAAAAGTTTTATTTGGTTTCAGTGTGTACACTCGCTAATATATATTATCTTGGACAAAGTGTCTCTCCAGCAGTTGGTTGTGTTAGATAATAAAGATAATAAATGTGCTTAGGAAAGTTTAGTAAAAATATTAATTAAATACCAAAGGGAGGGGTGCTCTTGAGATTTCAGGGTTATAACTATATATATATGTATATATATATAGTTATAACCACCAGCCGTGACTTCATTCGTCAAACTTGAAGGCATTGTTGTCGCGATTTAAATGGATTTTTATTTAGAACAATTTCTGAACTTGTAATGATGCAACAACACCGGATGACGCCTGCGGTGGCACGTTGCCTCTGCATGTGGTTGGCTAGGGAGGGTGGGGGTGTAGGAGGAGGCGTGGTTAAGTGGAATGTGGAGGACGTGTGCGAAGGACACCCACGATCAGTAGGCGTGGTCTGACACAAACAGAGACTCCTGGGCTGCTGCTCCTTTATCTCCGGAGGGCTGGTACTTCCCCTGAGCGGCCAGGCTGTTGTTCTGCGGAGAAACGCACAAAAAAAAACACCCAACATGATTCATTGGATCACTCCTGGTGGTGATTCAGTCAAGACTGCCTGAAATGAAACCAATAATGATGAACTTGCTCCATGTAGTGGAGCGAGTTATGCTCTTATATCTCCACTTGAATTCTTCCAGTGTGGTCCAGTGTGTAGTATTTGGCCTGATTTGTGATATTTATATTGGTAGAAGCTGAATATACTGCCCGTAAATACATCAATGAAAGTGTATAATCGTAGTACCATAAAAGCCATTTGGTTTCCCTAACCATAGAACGATTCCCATGTATACAAGAATATACATAGATGAAGGCTCTTGCTCCCAGTTAGCTGCCGTCTTGCATCGCCATATTTCTAAGGAAGCCTGGTGTGGCCAATCCAGCTGCCTGTCAGCGCGGTTGGTAATTAGGGTGAATGCTCGCATCCTCAAATAATCAAAGAAGAAGAAGGTGGACGAGGTATCCAGGTTTGGGTGCGCAGGCCACCGTAGTTCACTGGCAAGCTTGGGAGAGGGAGGGTCAGTGAAAGACGCTGCAATCTAAAATGCAACCACTTGATGTTGCTGTTTCTGCTCAAAATCTCCAAATATTACACGCTTAACCTTTTTAGTGGAAATACTTCTGATATTCTTTTGACCATGTTAAATAATAAATGGGCTGCACTTTACTTCTTCTACAGTCTTCTGTCCACTGAAAAAGTTGCCCAACATGGTGCCAACATGCCCATCTGCAGATTCTACTTGAGGAGGAGGATCCTTAGAATCTAACGTAGCCAAATAAAAGCTTATTTTCCATTTCAATCCTCCTCCTCTTCCCGCTCCTCCTCCTTACCATAGCTCTCTTGATGTACTCCTCCTGGCAGGCCTTGCCGTTCTCCGCCTTGCCCCCCCAGGCCTTCAGGGCCGAGGCCTGCAGGGCGCGGCCGAAGGAGAAGGTGAGGGCCCATGGCCGGTGCAGCCGGCACTGGTTCATGGCATTCAGGTTGATGGTGGCCTCCTCCTCGCTCTGACCGCCAGACAGGAAGGTGACTCCTTGGGTGAGAGTGGATGCGAGGGAAAGGAAAGGAAAGGAAAGGAAAGTTCAATCAAAGTCAAATTCAAAGATTTTATTTGTCACGTCACGTGACATGGCAGTGAAATCACTGGTTGGCGTGGCAGAAGCTGATGTGACTGTGCATTACGAGGAATAAAGAAAGTGTAAAATAAGATTTGAAAAGCGGCAAGTGGCAAATTATAAGTTCTACAAAGTAAAATGTTAAAAAATATATTTAAAAAAAAAAGTACAGATACGGGTGTTTGAAGTGTTATTCAATATAATATAACAATATAATAGAATTTAAATAGTTGCAAACAATGGGATGCAAAGCATGAAACGAAAACACAATAAACTGTATAATAATATAAACCTGTAACAGTAATAAATAACAGTAAAATAATAATTGTGCAATAGTACAGTGTAATAAAATAAACAATATAATACAATTAGTTAGATTATTTATGAACTCTAATAAACTGATAAAGACAATAGATCATACAGTGAAATCACACGTCAAAACCTCCTCACCTGGCACAGCAGGGGGCACTGTGCGCCTCAGGGCGGTGACGGTTGCCATGGCGATCTCCTCAGCGCTGTTCTTCTTGGGGCAGGAGTGTCCGGCGGTGACCATGTTGGGTTTGAGCAGCGTGCCCTCCAGGTAGACGTGGTGGTCAGACAGCGCCTTGTAGACCGCCGCCAACACCTGAGCAGTGAAAAAACCCAAAGACGCTGCTGGTATTCCCTCGCTCTCTCGCTCCACACTACAGTCATTTTAACTCAATGTACCGACAGCAGTGGGTTTGTTGAGTGAAGCTCGACAAAAATACTCATTGTGCTCGGCCATCAGCAGTGTCAAACCAGTTGCTGTGACTTGTGACGTAGCAAGGCGACGAGGTAGGAAGTAGTAGCAGGACAATGTCCGCTGTCATTTCAAAAGGAGTTCCCAGCTTACCTTCTCAGTCACATACTGGCAGCGCTCCAGGTCATGGTCGCCGTCCGGGAGAATCTCCGGCTCGACGATTGGAACAATGCCATGCTGTGGGGGGAAGAGTCACAGGAAGTGATGTCGTGGCATGAGACAAAAGCACTTCCTCTCTCTTGGCTTTGTGACTTATTGAACCGACTGTTACAAAGCAGCTGGGAAAACTTTGAGGAATTATTTATAGGTCCAGTGTGGAAATTTTGTTTATTTTATGATTTTTTTTTTGTATTTGTAAAAGCTTAACATACTGCCCAAGAATACATTAATAACAGTGTATACTCACAATACAATAAAAGGAATTGGTTTTCCTGGCCTTAGAACGGTTCTTAAATATATAAGAATAGACTGTACATAGACCAATAAGGGTCCCAGTTAGCTGCCATGTTGCACCACTTCACTCCCAAGGAAGCCTGGTGTGGGTGAACACTGGCGCCCTCAAATAAACCAACAAAGAAAGAATAAGGTGGATGAAGTATGCAGGTTTTTTGTGGGCCGGCCATCGTAGCTCACTGGCAAGATTGGGAGAGGGAGGGTTTTTTAAGTGAGCCTGTCTGCCTAAATATGAAACGCGCTGTCAGGTGGTTCCCTGAGTACCGGCTTCCTTAAATAATGGTGGTGCAAGATGGCAGCTAAGGGTAGGAAAACCAAATGACTTTTACTGTACTGTGAGTAAACACTTTTATTAATGTATTCCTGGGCAGTATATTGAGCTTTTACCAATATAAAATCATAAATTCAGCCAAATTTTACACACTGGACATTTGACTTGCAAACAAGGACTTTTCTTTGTTGTTGTTTTTTTTAAAGTGTGTGAACAGGCGTCTCACCATCTGGCAGATGCTGGCGTAGCGGGCCAGCACGTTGGCGTTCTCCATGATGGCCAGTTCGGACGGGGTGTTCTCGGTGATCTTCAGCACGCATCGCCACTTGGCAAAGTCAGCGCCGTCCTTTTTGTACTGGGCGCAGCGCTCGTAGAGTCCGTCCAGACCTGCCGGGAACACAGCGGGACTGAAAAACCTGAGGTGATTGGTCGCCTCGACCAGGGGTCACCAACCTTTCTGAACCTGAGAGCTACTTCATGGCTCCCGAGTCATATGAAGGGCAACCAGCTTGCTACACTCTACTGAAATAAAAAAACTTTCTCAGTTATATATTATTATTACTGATGCTGATCAATGTGAAGACACTGAATAATTAACAATGACTTATCAAGGTTGGATAAAATTGAATTTTAGACCCAGCTTGACGAGTCGTGCTATTTTTCGGCCTCCGGGGGGGGCTACTGATATAGTGGTCCTTGGGGAGGACCTGGTGCCCACAGGCACCACGTTGGTGACCTCTGGGGTGACATTCCCATAGACAAGAGGGTCCCATGTGGGAGCTGGGACCCCAGCGCGCCCCCTTCTGGGCAATATCTGCATACCTTGAGTGGTGGTCTCTCCATTGGTGCCGGCCAGAGGGACCACGCCCTTGTCCACCTTGATGCCCACCACCATGACCTTATCTTTGATCAGCTGGGGGAAGGGCTTGCCGCTGTCGGTCTTCTGGTAGAGCGTCTCGTGGAAGAAGATGATGCCGCTGATGCAGGAGTTGACCCGCTCGTCGGCGGTGAAGAGGAGCTGGCGGTAGAGTCTGCGGTTCTCCTCCGTGTTCTCCGTGCCGATGCCGCTGAAGCGCTTGGCCATGCTGCCTGCAGATTGCCCAGGGGGAGAGAGAGAGAGAGAGAGGGGTTGGGAAAGAGACGCACTTTAGACACGAGGTAGTCGGTGCTGGTGGGTGCAGGACGCAGAACAAGAGCATAAAGTTGCGTTCGATGAAGTATGAAGTCAAAACTGATTTTAGACTGAAACTTATGGAAAACCTAAAAAAAACACTGAGGCCTGGACCATAATGTTGCTTTCCATCCCGAAATACTTTCTGCAGGTTTCAGTTGGTTTTAACTAAGGCTAACCCACATAAAGACAGTCAGGATATTTCCATTGAGGAAATTAACCAGTGACATCATTAGCAACTGCTTTTGTTCACTTTCAATAGACATCAAAGCGCACGTTGATCCCATGATGTAGCTTTTCCTCCTATAGAGGTGGGTCAACAAAACACTCCATCCATCTGCTCCTGCTCCGCACCCCCTGTCTAATTTTAGAACCCACTGTGGCCCATCTTAACTCCTGACTCTTGACTCAGTGAAAACACACCGAGAACCGAAAAAAGGGCCTCAGTCCTGTTTTTTTTGTTCTTTCTGTACTATAAAAATAAATTAAATTAGCTCTGAAAAAAAAAACTACTGCATCTGTTTGTAATCTGTTTAGCGGCTGCTGGGCTTTCAGTTCCATCCTCCTCTATGTCTTCTACACTTAAAAACTCTTTCTGTTAGAGGACGGCGAGACGGACGGGTGACCTGGAAATCTAAGCAATCCAGCTGCTGCGACTCGTTAAGCTTTTAATCCGGCCCGCCAAACTTTTAAAAAAATATATATTTATATTAATAGCGAGTAAGTCATAAAATAGTTGCATTTCATCCATTTTTTTTGTGTGTTTTAAGAGTCATTTCAATAAAGAGCTAAACACCAAATTTTGCAGCCCATTGTGGCCCACCAGTCAAAAAGTTTGACCACCCCTGTACCAGACTAACAGCGACCAGCGAGTTCGAAGTGTCCTGTTCCCATATTTGATGCAGTTCAAATTAAACGCCCAGAATGTTTCAAATGGCGAGCCGGCACACGGCGTATCTGCTTTTTAACGTGTTTACAGGATGACCAACAGTTGTGGGTGCTCAGGGTTAACAGGATCAGTATGATCCCATTTCATCCTGTTTCCTCCTGCGCAAACCCCCCCCTATGGATATGTACCTGTGGACTCATCGGCAGCCAGGATTCCTTTACCGGCAAACACAATACGCTTAGCGATGCCGCTGAGCTGCTTCTTCTGCTCGGCATTCAAGAAGGGATGGGCGTGAGTCATGGTGATTCTGCGTCTAGATGAGAAAGAGAGAGAGAGAGAGAGAGGGAGAGAGAGAGAGAGAGAGAGAGGGGGGGGGGGGGGGAGAACAAGCACGCTGAGCTGATTTCTTCACGGGCGAAAAGGCAGAAACACTCTGGGCAGTCTTTGGAAATCAAACCAACCACACATCGTTCACACAATGGTGTTGTCACACCGGTGTTATCAGTGTAAGGTAAAAGAAAAAAAAAGAAGAAAGAAATAAAGGCAGAAATGCCTCACCTGTCTTTTGTTCAACACATTTCAACACTCTTGACTTTGCCAATGTCCTGTTTTGCCATTTTTTTCGGATTAAGCAGGAGGACTTCGGTAGTTTTAAATATGGTCGCAATAACGACACCAAGACGTACACAACGACCACGACGAAACATGACAGATTAGTACAATATAGAGTGCAAATTATAAATAAAGTTGTAGGTCTTCTTTATATGTATATATATATATATATATATATATATATATATATATATATATATATATATATATATATAAAGTCATTAGGAGAACCTAGTAGAACAATTAAGAGCGAACAGTGGCTGCAAAGTGTCCGTACAGAGCAGTAGCTTCTCGTGACGGCACTTCCGTGTCCTTGCCACACACACTTGTGACTTTGACTTGAGAGGGGCACCGTGTAGACAGCACGGAAAAACCCCCCAAAGTAACCGAAACAACTTCAAGTTGTTGTTTCAAATTCTCGTTCTCAACGTGACACGTTTAAATGACCTTGAAAGACTTAGTAAAACAAAACAAAACCGAAGCGCCACAATAAGTCATCAGAATTTAGTTGCGTGATATGTTACCGGAAGAGCAATTGACAAAGACAAGCTATGCTAAGCTGTTGGTTAAACATACATGGCAAAAAAATAAATAAATGCTGGAGTAAAATAATTCGACAATGGAGAAAAGTTAAACTCACCGTACTGTTTCTACGTGCTGTGACAGGAGGAAGCGGTGGCGGAGGAGGAGGAGAGATGCAGGAAACCGCTGTCGTAAAATGAGAGCGATGGGGAGATGCCGGAGGTGTAGAGGCGAGGTCGGCCCGGGGCTCGTCCAATCAGAGCGCAGCTTTCAACGGGCTCGTCACCGGTTCGTCCAGTAGGAAGAGATTTTACTTGTGTCGTCGGGCTCCCATGGCTTTCAGCTGGGATGCTGTAGGATGTGCCGAATTCGACCCGAAACTTTGCCTGACAGACGATTCTAAAGCGGGTTTTCGGTAAATTACGATTATAAATGTTCATTTCCAAACACAGCACCATAAAATTGGCATCGTTTTTCGACTTCTCTTTTTCGTAGACAATGTCGAAATTTCGTAGCACAACATAAAATAGCCTTTAACGAAAGCTGCACATTAAAGGTGATTAACTAAAGTTGTCTATAAAAGAATGTTATTTTATGAGGAAATGTTGAGGCAAGGGTTCAAAGCATGTCCAAAAGATTTGAGCGGGCAGCAGAAATATGTTGTAGGGACACAAACAAACTACAACAGATCTGCCATATCTGAGAACAAGCTATACAACTGTGAGTCGTCAAACCCCTGCATGTCCCTGCATGTTGTTTGAGGTCACAATGAAATTGGAGTCATATATGTATTTTCAAATTACGGACGAACCCGTATAGCGCAAGCGACTGCTGCCTGCAAGACGCAGGGAAGGGATGTACTATGCCTGCCTCGTCGAGGCCTACGTGAGTCTCCTCACATGCAAGGAAGCATGGGTGATGTATGATGTACTACTCGAGAAATCACTAGGGTGAATCACTATAGAATCACAGCTGCGCGCGCGCGCGCGCGCACACACACACACACACACACACACACACACACACACGTAAATAAATAAATAATCATAAAAAATAAATAATAAATAAACAAACAAATAAATAAATGTATGTATATATATATGTTTTTTTTGTTTTGTTGAACTAAAAAATAAAAGATGAAGCTAATTGTTTCATAAAAGCATAAAAATAATCTTAAAAATGGTTGGATGGAAAATGTTGTACCTACATCTTTATTCCCTTGAAATTCCACATTTTAGCATCATTATTTTGATACACTTGATGTTGAAGTCAGTTCACCTGACCAGAATCACTCGTAGGTCCTCACATGATCACAAAAGGCGATGGCTAAATAAGGTCATTCATCAGTCATTCTCTCCGTGTTATGTAATTCAAGGGCTGCTCCAGTACATCAGTGACAACTTTTCCATCGGACGTGCAGACAAGATGCCAGAGCCCAGAGATAGCGTGACTTCACAGGCTGCCTTTAAATCCTTTTTTTCCTAGCCCATTCACTGGAAAAAAAACACCTTTACAGGCCTCCCTACAGAAGGAGGCATACTTTTCAAATACATTTATCCAGATATGAATTTGTATGGAAGCATTCCTCCACAAAAGGCAAACCAATGTCAACCATGTAAGTATCCTCTAGGCAAATGTAGAAAGGAATGGTTGGCAGTTGCAAAAGTTAATGTGACCATACACCTCCTGTTTTCCACACCTGTAAAAGCCCCACACCTCTGTAAATATCAAGATATGTGTTTATCTGCACACTGGTTTACAGGACAGGATGTCATGGAAATAAGGCTTTCCCTATTATGCCCTTTATTTTGAGTTTGAGTGTGTTTCCAAGTTAAACAAAATGTAATTTGGCGACCTCCCCTCCCCCCAGGTGATTATTGTGAATTTCTGTCTATATACACTAACAATACACTGTGATTGCAGCGTCTATTTGAAAAAACACACATTGAAACGAGCATCTCGCATTGTTCAAACAAAAATGCAGTGAGATGTTGATTGGAATGGGCTCCAGCTGAATCCCCTGACCCTGGGAGCGGGAAGAAGCGGGTATTGAAAATGTATAGATGGGCTCAACACATTTAATTTCAGCTGCTTTAAGTGTAGGTGACGTGCTTCTCATATTGTATGTATGTAGCTTTCACAGCATAAGAATCTCAACCTCATTATGCAAGTCTGGGATGTCCACTGTTAAAAAAAATGGTAGTGTAATAGTAGTGCAATAGTGCATTTTATTATGACGCACTGGGGCAATACAGCACCTCCTACTCCACTGAGACACACCCTCAGGAAGGAGGGAGGAGTGATTCCCATGTTTGTTTTGTCAACCTACTACTACCTACTACCTACTGTGTATGGCACGCAAGACAAGTACGAACAGGTGGCTGTTTTTGCAGATCTTGCAGATGTTTCTTTGCTATCAGGTCAATTAGGCATCTTAGGTGTATGTCCTGAAAAACATCCTTTGAAATAATTGAAAGAGTTTCTAATATGCGTCATGACTTGCTAGCTCTGCAGGGTTCAGTTGGTCTTCTCCGGATCGTGCAAAGCACTTTGGGACACCTTTGGTTTTTGACGTAACCGACAAATGAAGGAGTCACATGACTCCTTCCTGAAAACTGTGCCACATTAGACCATGTCAGATTACCTAACAGCAAACACGCATATCCAAATTACTGTGTGAAGCTATGGCCCTTATCTGTGGCACTATCTATAGACACTTGCACTTCTACCACCCCTTTTATTTATACTGTTTTAAATAACGACAAAATATATATTTTGGAGTTTGGCAAGATAACTTTCATTTCATTTATTATTCTTTATTCATAAACACTGGATATACATCACTTCAGTACAGCACAAGCATCATTAACCTCTCAGTAAAAAGTAAAGAGTATTTAATAAAACAGTTAGCTGAAAAATGCAACAATGAATATGGGGGGTTTACAGAGCAGAAGGAAAAAAAGGAACAGGCATAAATAATAAAAAGAAGCTGTTTCAATCGAGTGGTTTTGTCTTTGGTTTTGCAAGTCTAATAAAGAAACCAGTGATTTAAGGAAGAGCACAGATTTCAAAGATGTAGTTCATACCATAGCCTTAGCTCATGGACTGAAGGTGTACAGGCCTCCTTGGATTTTAGATACATATCCAGGATACATAAAAGCCCTTGACTAGCCTGAGGATTGTGAAATGTGAACAGGAGAGGTTGGTAATAACAGGTTGGCGATGTAGCTGAGAGTCTGTTGAGGGCCTTGGAAGTAATCCCTGAATTGAATCCTAAAACATCGCCAGTGTGAAAACGCCAGAACAGGCCGGATGTGATCATGTTTCTCTGTACTGGTCAGAGTTCTGCACTAGTCTCGCAGGGATTTCTGAAATATCTTTTACAAGGCTCCAACAATCAATCCATCAATCAACTTTTATTTGTACAGCGCTAAATCACATCCAAAGGCGTCTCAAAGCGCTTTGTGCAATCAGAGAAAAAAAACAAACCCAACTCAAACCCAGAGCGAGCAAGGTGCGACAGTGGCCAGGAAAAACTCCCCTGTGGGAAGAAACCGAGAGCAAATCCAGACTCCAGAGGGCCGTCATCTGCCTACATAGATAGATAGATAGACAGATAGACAGATAGAGAGAGAGAGAGATACAAGTAGCCAGAGTGGCAGCAGCAGACAGGCCAGAGTGAGTTGCAGGGTTACAAACAAATCTCTCACAATACAGATGTAAATGTAAAAAAAACCAAACAATTCAAATATAGAAATACAGAAGGACACACATAAGTATATGAGGTACAACAATATAAACATGTAGATGTATATTAATAGATGTTGTTGTGTCGTATACGTAAAACTATTCTAAAATTGAAATAGGCTTAAATGTTAAGCCTATTTAAAATTTAAGCCATGTAGACAGTGGCTATACTACTGTCTACATGGACTACCACTGTCCATATAGAATGTGTTTGTCTCTGTCTGGGAGGGCAAGAGTCCATCATGGCCCATGATCCGCCGCTAAATCAAGTCCATGGGTCCCGATCCTGGCGGCAAAGTTGAAGCGTTTGCACCAAGGCTCCCTGGACTGCACTCTCCGGCTCCCGGCGTCGTGGTCACCACCTACCTGGGACACACAGAGACTAGGAAGTTCAGGTAAAGAGGAACAAGTGATAGAAGCTTCACGTGCACAGAGCGACAATCCCTTTCATGCGAGAGAAAGATCCCCCCTCTTGGGCGCCTTGGAAAGGGCTTGATGTAATTCACCAAAGACCCAGCAGATGGCAGAAACTACTTGGACATCTGTTGGGACCCAATTACCACTTTATTTATTTATTTATTTATTTATTAATTATTTATTTATTTGGAATTGAACATATTACAGATACCCTTCAGTCCTAGAAACTTTTTAAAACAAAAAAAATGGAGTCACACGCAGTTTTTAAATTTTCAATGGCAGAGAAATCAGGATAGGTAGAGACTTTTTTAAATCAACTAATCGATAAACGTATTAAATCCAAACGGTGTGGAGACCTCTCGACTGCAAAACCTCTTCTAAAAGGTCAAACAGACTTATAGCGTGACACCGGCTGTCAAACGACTCCACTTTTCATTGGACTAAGATAAAAACATTTCACAGTCTAAAACAGTCTAAAAGTCTCCAATAAAAAAAAGAAATATATATGGATTTTGTTTTTCTATCTACATTCGTCGTCGTTTATAGCTTTGAATGTTGTCACTGATCCACGGCTGCTTCTTATTTGAGGTCTTATAACCAAGCTTCTAAATATGACATCAAGGGCGGCTATGCAGGAAGAATTGAAATTGCAGTGCAGATTGTTGGCGTCACTGTGTTCGCATATATGTTGGCACAGACTGTTAAAAAAACAACACACACATGGAACCCTTTTGCACTACTTTCATGAAAACTGTACAAGTGTTCTCAAAGTCCTAATTGGTGAAATCTAGAAGTGCTAATTGGTAAAATGTTAAAATCCCCACATGTCACTCTGACATAATTCAACACAAACAGGATTAAAAAAAAAATGCTAATACTTTAAGAAGGTACTTAACGCAGTGATCATTATTGCAGTAAACATAATCATATTAAGAACCAAGTTAGTTAGAAGTTATTTGCTGTCTTTTCTAACTGCTTGAAGCAGTACATTGACAAACAACTCTTGTAAAAGAAAAAAATGAAATGAAAAAAGTCTTCTATCAATCTAAAGAACCACTGCTAAGACCACAATGATGACAGCATGATGATGTGGAACACTTAAATCTAGTGGTGGATGCCAGTGAGTGTGCGCCCGACCAGATCAATTCAAAAAGCCAATCATCATGTCAGTCATTTTTTTTACTGACTTTTTCTCTTCCTGAGATGCAATATTCTGCCATCGAATTCTCAAAAGATCAAAGTTAGTAAACTAAACCAGCTTCAACAGGCGTTCAATCAGCGAGCTTTCAAAGACGCTGGCAAGCGCTGAGGCTGAAATAGGCGAGGGTGTGTACTGAAAGGTACAAAAAAAAAAGAGAGGGGGAAAAAAAAAAAAAGTGAAACTACATCACAGTGCACTGACCCTTGAAGGACCCGCTTTCATCATCTTACCGCGTCGCTCACCTGCACTCGCGCAGGATGTCTTGTCGTCCTCGGCCTGCCACCGCCAGCGTTCGTTACAAGTTGATTACACCGAGACTTGCATCCGACAACGCGCAGCCCTCCGCCATCTGTTCTGTTGGACTCCTGCGTTTACTACTGGTTTGAGAACGCCGACGCTTCTGACTGAGCGAGCCTGGCAACCCTCTACTGGCGCCCAGCCCTCGGCTGGCACACCGTCTCTGAAAAGCGTTTGTATGAAAGAAGTGATGAAGGAAAGGACGTGTGGAAGCGTATTGTAGCCCCAACGGAGTCCAAGGTAAATTCTGTTGTGTACGTGGAAAATTTGCGGATGTATCTCGACACATCCGTGCAGCCAGGTGACCTGCTGCACTGGGTGTTTTCTTCTTCACTGAACAGCGTCGTGCTCTTCCGTCTCCTGGTACAGTGAATTCATTACTGGAAACAGCTGCCTTGCTTGCCTGTAGCGAGAACTGCAGCAGATTGTTTTTTAGCTAAAAAAAAAAAAAAAAAAAAAAAAAAAGTAAAAAAAAAAGGGAGAGAGAGCAAGCAAACAAACCAAAGAACAACAGTGTGCCATGACGCTCAAGGGAAGCGCATAACTGGTGATGTAGATCTTGATGGGTTCATCATTGTCGGCAACAGCCGGCGAGTTCCACTTGATCTACTGCTGGTAGGCGAGGTTCTAGCAGCTCATGGTTTCCGAGCTTTAATTAACTCGCGGGCATCATCTGTTTGCACGGGATGAGACATCCCGCGCTTCAATCCTTGGTTATTGAGTCCGAGACCAAAGAGAGGTGCGCACCATATTGCGTCTCTGTGAGGCGCGCAGCGTTTGTCTTGCAGAGATGTGACACTAGGTGGCAGTGTGGAAGAGGTTTTTGCATCAGTAGAACTTCCACCCGTCCACGCTTTTTCCATAGTCACTGCTTCTCCTGCACCCAGGGTCGTGGGGGTCACTGGAGCCCATCCAAAGGCTATTAAAAATATATATTCATTGACACACCATTATAAATGGTGTGATTCTTTTCTACTAATACATTGGTGTAGTTCTTTTGTATTTGTATTTGTATAGTGTTATTCTAGATTGTTCCCGCTGCCCTTTTTGGGGATGTAGTTTCTTGCTGCTTGCACAACCTCTGGTAAGCATTGCCACTTTAACATTTCACTGCACGTCCTGTTGAGCATGTCACAAATAAAGTTCTCGAATCTTGAATGACTGCTTTGGCACTCAGGCACTTAGGGTCGGACCATGGGGATGGGTCAAATGCGGAGGACAAATGTCACATCCTTAGGTCTGTAAGTTAAACTGTTGACCCTGGACAAGTTCCAGTTTTATCACAGCACCAAAGACAAACAAACATTTACACTTAGACTCATAATGAACAATATGGAGTTGCCCGCTGGCTCTAATTTGCATATATTTGGAGTTGGAGTACCTTCAGGGAAAGCGTGGTAATAACCTGAAGGCAAAAAAAAGGCACTGCTAAATGATGCACGACTGCTGAAAGCCCAAAGCTGTTGAATTAATGTCAACAAACAACATGTGTTGAAGGCCTCTGAGCTCGGTTCAGTGTGAAACAGCAAAAATATGTAAATATTTGTGTGGGATTTACAGAGCCAATGTATTATTGTTTCCTCAGTTAAAGAAAATAGCAAAAAATATCAAATGATACCATTGCAGAATGAGCTGTGTACAGCCTCTACTCAAAAATATTTCAATTTGTAAAGCCATGCTGGTATACTTAGGTCACAACATAACCAATTTCTATTTTCAGTATAGTATAGCCAGTATAGTATTATTATTAACACACAACAACTTTGTACTTGGGGAGGAACATCATTCACCCCTCAGCTGTTCAGAAACTGGACTCTCCCCCCCCTCATCCACTACATCCAAATAGCCTCACAAACTGTTTTTTTTTTAATGTACTATTTATTACCATTTATTATGACTGGATGAGAGTGCATGTATTAAAGATATTGAAGGCTTTTCTTTTTAAATCTCGCTGTTCTTCTTCCCACAATGCAATGACAATGAAGCCAATTAAATCAATTATGTGATTGCGTAACTAAATGATGACACGGATGTGTTTATGTACAAGTAACGCAGCATGGGAGCCACAACATTGAGTCAAGCTCAGCTTTTTTCGCGACACGCGCAACATTGGATGCCCTCACTAAGAGGCTTTAAAACAGACGCACCGTGTTTTTGGAATGTTCAAATGTTTTGGTCAGATGATATAGCACCATTTTGTGCCAGGTGATGTGAATAATTCTAATTTTCATAATTTGTTTTTTGGAGGTGGTGGTGGTGGTGGTGGTGGGGGGGGGTCATCATGTCAAACGTCAACCGAGCCTTGCGTATGCACCGAGATTGCACCCATTTAACATTTAGCAAATACAAAGCAATAACGCACCCTAGCAACTCTGGAGCTGTACACTCTTTATTTTGGAGACAAATCAACCTGTCTTACCACGGAGCTTGTTAGTTCTCCGGTAGTCCACTTAGCCACGCGAGTCGAGAATAATTTGGGAGTGCCACAAACAAGAGACTAATTAGTTTCTGCAGCGCTATTTGTCAGGCTAACGCTGCACTCTGCGAAACATACAATGGACGGCGGCAATACAACACTTCACGCAGCTTTGACATGGGGCCTTTAATTAATGCAGATTTAACTGTGGCAATTAAGCTGCACCCCCACCAACTCCCATCCCCCCTGAAGGCACTTCAACCTTCTGCCCTTTGGGCTGCAACCGCACCTACAGTGGCTGTCTAGTGACATCAGAAATTGATGTTAAATGTGTGGGACTTCTGGCCTTATAAAACCTGACAGAGGGGAAAGGTAATTATCGTAAACTGTGCAATTTGCTGGGCTAACCCCCGACCCCCCCGCCACAACAACAGCAGAAGATAGGTGGCAACATTCAGTCCTCTCACTTTGATAATAGAAGGACCAAGGATAAAAAAAGAACTGGGGTAGATGTTTAGGGAGAACACATTGCAGAGTGGCTTACCAGGATTCAAAAGAACATTCTGATGTGACACTCGTGTGCAGCGTTTGCGGGACAGATAGTCGCCCTCTGACTGAACTAGCTGGTCAAGTGTGGCCGCATCGTTTTCAGAGAACTTGGGCGCTCGATCGATTGCCCTGCTGCGAGGACCGAGGTGAAGGTGAAGCAGCCGCGCTCTTCCCCCCCCTCTCACCTTACATTTTGTCCCTCAAGAGCTGGTACATAAAAGCAAGAGGTGAGTTGGTGCAGCTGGCGAACCATCGTGTGTGTTTGGATCGTGCTGAAAATTAAACTGGCAGGGTAGAAACGGGGGTGGGCAAACTATTTTTAACTGGTGGGTCACAATGGGTTGTAAAATTTGACAGAGGGGTCTGGAGCAGGAGCAGATGGATGGAGTGTTTTGGTGACCAACTACACTGGAGAAATCAATATATCATGGGATATGCCTTGTTCACAACCACCCTCATGCAGGCCACCAAAACTGCTGTGTGCTGCCCTTGGAGGTGAGACTCTCACAGATGAGGTATTGAGGACTGTTCTAACCCAAGTGGAGGAGATACTCAATGCAAAGCCTCTTGGATATGCATCCACTGATGTATCTGATGCCTGGATGCCTCTGGATGCCTCGCTGCCACAGGTGGTGTTTCGTGATACAAGAGCTCCTGTCCAACCGCTGATGGTGCTACAGCCAAGTTCCACGTTTGGAACCATTTTACTAAATCCCACCTTCCAAACTTGCACCAGAGACAGAAATGGATGGAGGACACCCCCAATCTTTTGCGTCTACCGTTGCCATGGTGGTGGACCCTCAACTACCGAGAGCACTATGGCCAATTTGACGGATCCAGACGACTCTCCCCGGCACAGACGGAAAGTTCTGCGTGGTGGAAGTCAACATTAAAGGCAAGTAAGTCGATTAGTAGCCCTCACTCCTATCTCAGACTTGGACCCGGGACCGATTCCCAAGACTCCTCACAAGGATCAAACATGAAAAAACAATATAACAGATGCGTAGAAAACATGTGCTTTGATGTCTATTAAAATTGAACATTACAACAAAATATGTCCTTGAAGCATTACAGTATTCATCTGTTTATCAAAATGGCTCTTAAAAGACTGAAAAAAATGGATGCAATACAGCTATTTTATGACTTACTATTAATATAATGTCTTCATTTTTGGCGCACTGGATTAGAAAGCTTAACGGGCCGCATATGGCCCCCGGGCTGTAGTTTGCCCCAGCCTGGGCAAGACAGTGTGTCACAGAAGGCCAGAGAAGCTCACTTGTCTTTTTTTTCCTCACATTTATGAACAACCGTTACCTAGCAGTCTCTTGATTGTCATGGTACAACACTGCCACTGCTTTGCACACAATGAAATGACTAATACATAATACATATTAATATATTCTATTACATATGCTCTAAATATAAACGTCATCAGGTGTAGGCATTTGCTGCACCAGTGATGAAACTCCAGTTCCTTCCTGCTGAGCCACTGCTGCCCTTTATATTACTGTTGTTTGCAATCTTTTAATGATAGAAATCATGCAAAGTTCTGATAAAGCTGCTGGCTGTACATCATCAACGTCACATCAGGGACGCTAGACAGGAATCATCCTTTGGTGCAGCTGCAACTACAGCTACAGTTCTCCAAAGATGCTTATTGTACACTTTTGACTATTGCAGGTGTTGTTTTTTTTCCAACTGTTTGGTAAACTAGAAAATTTAAAAAGTTGTTCAGTTTAGTACAGAGATCTGTGAGAGCTCTCTGGGAAGACGGACGTCTCCTTTCAGAAATTACACACACATCAGTTTTGGCTAAATAAAAAAAAATTCTAATAACGGGACACATTCTAAATCCTATATACCAACCATGAAAAGTCTTACATTGCCCTTCTGGGGTTAAACATGGGGGAAAGATGAGATTAGGAGGTCTCTTAAAATAGCCTGTCTGAAGCCAGAAGCCTCGCGACTGATTTTTAATTTCTAGGCTGCTCGGCTCTATTTCTGAGAGTATTTTTGGTGATAACTTTGGTCCAGGGCTTCTGAAGCGAGATGGTTATAACAGCCATTTATCCTTGAGCGGTCTTTCTCATATATTCAGAGACTCGCCCGCACAGATTGATAACTGCTTCTCACATTATGTGGGGCACACTCAGAGAGACAGACAGATTGATTACTGCTTCACACCAATCTGAAAGACCGGCTCCAACGAGGAAATAGTCTTTGAAAAATTCGAGACATCAGAGATGCGGAGACCCAAACGCGGGGAGACGAGATGGTTCCAGGGGCCGTGAGGAGAATTTAAAACAAAGTGAATAAAATTTTGCTGTAAGTGATTGTAATGCCTTTGCATCAATTTCATGCTTATATAATGCCAGCAAAATCTTCAGTAGTGATCAGCTAAAAAAATTATTAGTACATTTTAAGATCTCATAGTCGTTGGAGGGCCCAGAGCAGCTGTTTGTTTAAGCCTAAGGCTGCTTTAAAGAGACAGGGGATTGGAAAAGACAGTGGCTGAGAGGAGACTGGGAGAGAGTGTAAGGTAGGAAGGTAAAGGACATTATTGGGAGTGATTCAATCCAAAACAATTTTGTTTTTTTCCCCTCACCTCTAATGGCTTTGAAGAATCAATAGAGACGTAAAGAAGCAGAGGCATGATTAAAAGATGGTTATAAAGATTGAGTGCGCAGCTACAATCAAATATATATAAAAAACAAGCCTGTGTTACAACATCTGTTAATTTTTATTTTTTTAGCCTCTGTTCTTTCAGCGTATATATTGCCCTCTATCTGCCTTGATGGATGCGGCAGACATGCCTCATCTTTAATTACAGCTCCGTTTTTAAATCAGGCTGTCTGGATTTAAGACGGTCAATCTGGGGACCCCTGAGTTACAGCCGGAAGTTTTAACACAGTGGCCCATAAAGCCATGCTTTGCAATATCACGAGTCATATACAGTGGCTACTGGGGTAAATGATTAACCACCAACGCTTTGTATGTCAACGCACACAACAGTGGTCACAATCGCAAACGCAACAGCGAGGGCAAGGGGAGTCACATGGTCATTCTGCTGTCCTCATATTCCAGCTGCTTGGCAGTAAATGTGAAATACAGTTATGTTCCTGGCCTTGTCAAGTTCGGCTGTTGGCTTAGCCCAATGGTTCTCAACTGGTGGAGTCTCAGGACCCACATTTTTTTTTCCTCATCATGAAGTTCCAACAAAAATTTATTCCACAGCACTCAAAATTATTCCACAAAAATAAAAACTCTAGCCCACTTTCTATCAAGTCTAATAAATACATTACTGAAATTATTGAATTTAATTGTATTTCCTGCAAAATAAATGCCCAAACCACTCAAAACAGCTGACCTACTAGCGGTCCTACATGTTGAAAAACACTGGTTTAGTATTAGCAGCCATATAGAATCAACAGAACTGCGATACACTCGAACAGGCATGGGCAAACTACAGTGCGGAGGGCATATGTGGCCCGTTAAGTTTTTTTTATCCAGCCTGCCAAACTTGAAAAAAATTATAAGAATAGTAGGTACGCAATAAAATACCCGTATTTCATAATTTGTTCAGTGTTTTAAGAGTGATTTCAACAAAGAGCTCAATACTGTGGGGCTTCAGACACATTTTGTTGTAACTTTGCTTTGGTTCATTTTCAATTGACATGAAAGCATGTTTCCTTCATATCCCATTATATTATTTTCTCCTATGAGGTGGGTCACTAAAATACCCCATCCATCTGCTCCTGGTCCGGCCCCCTGTGTCAAATTTTAGGACCCATTGTGGCCCACCAGTCAAAAAGTTTGCCCGCCCCTGCACTAGAAGCAGATTAGACTTTATCCTGAGACTTTGGTGAAATGTGTGGAGCAAGAGCCCAGAACATGCAGCACTAAACAGCGTGAGACAGCTGGTAATAACTTTTAATTAGTCTCACAACAAACAAACAAAAAACATGGCAGGGCCCAGATGACCGTGGGCCAGCAGGTAAGTGGGAGCTCTCGATGACAGGGAGGCAGGGGTGAAGGACGATCCTCTGGCAGTGGGAAGCAGGCAGGCAGGTTGAGGTAAGCCATGTGAGTTTGAGAGGTTGGGCCAGTTGGGCCAGCAACAGGAAAGCAACAAATTAGGGCTGTCAAACATTTTTTTTTAACGCGATTAATCGCAGAATCTTCGGAGTTAATGTATGTAATCGCGATTAATCACGATTAAATCAAATTTGACATGTGATAAAAAAAAAAAAATCAACCTGTTATTGATTGTATTTGACTAATCATGATTAATGCGTTAATGCTGACAACCCTACAGCAAATATACTCTCATCACAGGATAAACAGTGGAGATTCTCACATGAGTGCTGAGGGTTGGGGGGGTCAAAGTTCCTGGGAACCCACAATTACAGCTTACCTCACCTGGGCACACCTAGTTAAGAAGGGCCCACCAAAGAGCTCAGGAGGCTCAGTCTAACCTCCAAGGAGCACCATCGAAAGCATCCTCTGTCTTGGTATGACCATCTGGTACAGCCAGCAGCTGCACCGCCCAAGACAGAAAGGACTTGGCCCTGATGGTTAAAACAGCTCAAAGGATTGTGGGAAGTCCCCCTCCAGACTTGGACCTGGACGTGGATGCTGGCCACCTCCAGAGGAAAGCCAGCAGCTTCGCCACAGACCTCACCCACCCAGGTCACACTGTTATACCTGCCCTCAGGAAGTACAGGGCCCTCAAAACAAAGACTAATAGACTGAGGAACAGCTTTTCCCCAAGACCTTTGGCCTCCACGCACATACACATACACACATCAGCCCCCATAAGCTGAAGAACTGACTGCTACACTCCCCCTTTTGCATCTTTGCACTGCTGCATTCACCTTGCTACACTGTCTGATGCCTCTATTTATCTATTGATCAATGTTTCTATACAGACACTATTTTTTAAACTGTTTTCATATTGTCATTATTTGTTATTTGTTACTTCATTGTTGTGCGTCAAACAAGTTGAGGAGTACTGAACAAAATTTTGTTGTGCAATGCACAACAACAATTAGGTCTTCTAATCAGCGTGAACAGCGACTATAGTGACTGACTAATGACACTGTGGCCAACATGAAGTTTGTCTGGCTGAAAATGAAAAAGAAAAGACACTAAAAATGTTTTTTTTTTTTTCTTAAGAAGCTAACAGCTAACACAAGCACAAACACAAGATTCGAAATATCGCTCGCTCTCCACTTAACTTCAGTAGCGGCCAGTCATACGCGACAGCAAGTGAGACAGCTTCACATTCAAAACCAACATTTTGCATTTAGCTATCAACATATTGGAAGGATTCCGTACGTCAGATGAAATTTAAAAATAGGAAAAAATGATGTCAATCTGTGCAACACTTTCAATCGATATCACTTATTGGAAAAGAAACAATAAAAAACACTAAAATAGGCTGGAGACTGAAAGGATAAAAAAAAAAAACGTAAATGTGGCAGGATATTCCATCACATCATGGAAATGGATGAATAATTTCATACATGCCAGCGCGCATCAAGTTCTCAGAATCTCCAACCTGAAAGAAAAAGACACAGCGAAAGTGGTAAAGACATCGAAAAAAAAGAGAAATATGAAAAACGCTGAGCAATGTGACAACGGACCAACTCGAAAAAAAAATCATATAAAAAGATGATGGAGTCCCCAGGGTCTTCTGGCAGTTTTTCTTTTTATTATACCAAGACACACACACACACACACACACACACACACACACAAAACTTTACAAGCATCATGTTGCGCCCCCTTACTGCAACATCATGATGCCATCAGCATGTTTCTGGAGCTTCCAGACTTAAAATATTATGTTGCAGCGGTAATCGGCACTTGAGACCGAACCGTTTTCTCAGATGTTCAATTATGAAATCAATTGTGCCCATCTTGCCAACCTCCGATGGATGATAACCTCCAAGGTGCACTTGGTCGTAAATTGTTACCTGCAGACGTAATGAATCCCAGTCAGAGCAGAGCTGGTGCACTTTGCTGTTCCTCAAATCTCTCGCATTCTTCCAGCTGGCAGGTTTGCTAGACAGGACAGTGAACTTGCTGCTGCTGTGTCTGCTGTTGGTGCTGCAATGTTGAAAATAGCAACTTGCTGGCAGGCTTACGCCACAGTCAGCATCTAGTTGGTCGGACCAGGCAGACTGCCAGGAAATGTGGGCCACCTTGTGCCTCTTTACTTGTTTGCAGTACTATGTGACTGGGGGCGTTTCTTTTTTTTTTTTTTCTCCGCGTCCCTATTTTCCCCATATCTTGTATTTATTTATTTTTTTTAAGAAGGTGTCCGTCTAAAGTAATGGTCCCATTTTCTCTCGTTAACTCCAGCGATTGGGCAGAGCACAGTCCTGATGTTGTATTTATTCAACAAACATTCTTTAAAAGCACACTAATTGCCTCGGCTCGCCCGAGGTCAGACAATCTTGGGAAGTACGGCTAATGAGCTTTGACACGGTTTGTTATTTTTGCTCCTACAAGGGTGAGTCATTATAACTTGGAGCAAAAGTTGAAGTCATCGTTGGATATCGTTGTGTATGAAGTCCTGCAGCTGCACCTGAAATAATGTTGTCATTAAAATTCAACTTGCCACTCCACGTTGGTGACATCCACTTATTTTTCTTGCGGATCCAATATCCGAAAAACATTGAGTCTACACTTATTACAGAATTTCTGCATTGCTTGTTATTGTGATATATAAATATGTATTTATGGTGTTGGGGTAAAACAAAAGCGATAGGTATTTTGTTATGGACAGCACTCATGTACCTAGAAGATATGTTGGTTAAGGTGTGCAGCCCAGCTAATCACATACTCACAATCAATCATAATGACAAACACTGTCGTGAATCTGCGCTATTTAAATTAGTATTCAAATGTTTTTAAATGGACCTTATTGTCATGAGATCTACCCTGGTTGAAAAAAAAAAAAAAAAATGCACCAACTGGTGCAAGTCAAGGACTCACAAGTGTTTGATGCCCCTGGATTGCTGAGATTTCAATTGTGAAAACTTGCACATCCCACATCTAGAGCCAGTTGTGGTGGTCTGCAACTAATCCGCTTCATTGTAGTTGGGGCAAACCAGGATAAACTGCAACAGACTGACTGTTTTTTTTCTAGGCATTGAAGCATAATGGCTGTGACTATGATGGCCATGTTGTATAATCTCTTGCACCAATAGGGAGCCTTGAGGTCTACCTCTGTGGCACATATGGCAGTAAAATAACGTTATTTTTCTGCTTCAGTTGCAACGAACAGCAGATTAATTGAATCACCTTCCAAGATTCACCCCCTTTATTTCCAAATGCTTTTTCAGGGCTCTACACCAGACGGATATGCTAAATAAATCCAACGGATTTCGGGAAACGTTCCATATGCGGCGCCTGGTTAGCATGAGATGACTGGGGCAGATGACGCAGCAAACTTCTGTTGTAGGCCAGGCCAACTCTGTTTCTAGCGCAGCCACCGAGAGTCTGACAGCCGTCGCTCACGGCTGTTGGCCCCGACCATCAGCTGCCACTTCCTGCTTTACTGACTCATTAGCAGTCTGCCGCACTGTTCAAGTGCCGGTGCCTGCGAACTCACTCCTCTCCTGTGGCCACAGCTGAGAGAGTGTGGCGTTTTTTTGGATGGGAAATTAGAATGTGTAGAATATTTTACTATGAGTCTCTCATAAACCGTTCTACTGAATAATAAAAATCCTGGTGTCCAAATCTGTCAAAGCTATGTTGTGATATATGGTATTTCTAGATAAGATGCCAAGCAAATTTTTGAGAAAACTGATGACTACGTAAAGTTTAGTTATGTCATTGGATGGTGCTACAGTATGCGGATGATGTGACAGTATGTCAATGACGGTGATCAATTTGACGTCACATTCACATCTAACACAATCAATTACATTTTATATTAATACCCCTCCCCCAAAGAAACTAACAAACTAAATTTCTCATTTATTCAACTAAGTTGGTTCAATTGAGATCAAGAATCCAAAGAGAAACTTTGCCAAGCAGCAAAAACATAAAATTGTAGGCCATAACAGAGGAGACCAATCCCAATCACTCAACACTGCATTAAAGAACAATTAACACCAGTGAGACTTTTATTTCAGAGCTCTTCCAGGCAATAGGAATTAAAATAATAATAATAATAAAAAAGTGGTTTTCAATTACCAAAAAAGTAATGATAGGACTCTAAGGCCTCCCATTTCCTTTTACCTATAATAACACAGCAACAGTGTTGTATATGGCACTGATTGGACGAGAGACAGTGTTTCAGTGAGGAGACAGAAAAAAAAGATGCAAACCCATAAACTGGGCTCGTGCTCCTGCAGTAGCAGACCCAGAGTTTAATTCACCTCTCATTCCCAAACTGTAAAAGTTGAGTTTGACTCATTTCAGCCAACAACTCAACTCCAGCTTCCCAGTAAACTTGCTTTATGAACTGGGCACTTGTGCGCCAAAGCCCCAAGACTGGGAACAACACGTAGGCACACTCATGACGTCCTATTGTAGGACCCCCTGCTGGCTCTAAAGCCCCTTTCCCATTGAAAATAGCAGGTCTATGCAGCATGTTGACGGGCTAACAAATGGCATTTGGCTCCTTTTCCCACTGGCCAAAAATCCCACAACTGACCGCCAGCTGCGCTGCCATTCACTTCCCACTCTGCGGTCGGCGCGACAAGAAATGAGCTGGTAAACAAAGGGAAGCAGCGTGGAGGCAAGTTTTTCTTTCCCTGTTCAAAATGATGGAAGCGCATCGCAGACGGAACAATTCTCAAGCACTGGTGGGACGCGAGCAGAGAGAATTTGCGGAAAAGTACTCGCAGAAGTCACAGCGGGAGGAGACGAGCCTCCACTGTGTGCCTCATACCGCAAATTTAGCGGGCCGGCCGGGCCGTAACGTTCCCTTCGGGAAGCTGACTGGAAGCCAAGCTGAATAAAAACCTGTGTCGATTGCCAAGTGGTTTGAAGGTCAGTCCATTAAGGTTGCTGTCACTTCCAACAAGCTGCTTTTGGAAGACGGTTGTTAGCGAGTTTAAACGTTTGTTTTTTTTCTGCAGATTCATGGAAGCTACATTTTTGATTGATTCTGATTTGGTCGTCTATTTTGTACCAAACACATTTCATACCCAGTATGTTTTACCAGTGTGACTTACTTCCTGTGTGGTAATTTCTTGACTGATAAATTCTTTTTTTGTCTGGGGAAATTTGCCTTGGTCACAAAGGACATTACAATACAGTACAATGCGACACCGCAGACATAAGGTGTCTGTTCAAAACAGGGTTGGGCAAACGTTTTGACTGGTTGGGCCACGATGGGTTCTTAAATTTGACAGAAGGCCAGGCCAGGAGCAGATGCATGGAGTGTTTTGATGAGCCACCTCATAGGAGGAAAAAAATATATCATGGGATATGTAGAAAAAAACATGTGCTTGAATGTCAATAAAAAAACGAACAAAAGCGTGGCAACAGAGTATGTGTCTTTGAAGCCCCACCATATTTAGCCCTTGATTGAAAGGACTCTTAACACACTGAAAAAATGGATGAAATACAGCTATTTTGTTATTTACTATTCGTATAATTTCTTCAAGTTTGGGCCGGATTAGTTAGCCTGGCTAACAACTCCGTCTTAAATCCTGGCAGGCCTCCAGGGTACAGCCGTGTGTGGGATCATGTGATCGTGTCACAAATGGCCTTGTAGGGGAACCCACAAATCAATCCGGCCACTGTATTCAGCGGTCATAGAAACCAGTGGTTTCCAATCTTTTTTTGGAGCCACCGCACATTTTTTTTTACATTGACAAATAAAATCCCATGGCACCCAACCAACCAAAAATACAACAAAATGACACTTTTTTTTAGCCTAATACTGACAATATAGTCTCTTCATTCATTTATACTCACTCAGTGTGAAACCTGGGCCTGTTTAGATGCACACAAAGCTGATATCCTGGATGGAACTGAGGGAGGAAAATCGGCTTACGTTCTTTTTAAAGCACAGTCACTCCACAATGGAATGCTATTTCTTTTTTTTAGACAAATTAAGTCAAATTGGATCACGGCACACCTGACATTATCTCTGGTACAGTGGTTGAAAAAAACAAAAAAAAAAAACACGCTTATGTAAACGGGGACAGTCCCATGTGGGTCCAATGAGGTTCTATGCTCGGGGTAGGGATATTTTCCTGGTTCTCTATTGGCATTCTGCACAATTCATGCAGGGTCCTACAGTCACCCCACGACCCCCTCTTCCTCTTTGACTCAAAGGCCACGAAGGCGGCCAAACGACTTTGCGTCGCTCCGTCTGTTGTTCGCGGCCGCGTCGTCCGTAAAAGCTTTACGCCGACATAAAGCGATGTGACAATGACATATGTAAACGAGGTAACCTCGCCCTTGGGGGTGATTGTGCGTTCCCGGTCACGGTACAGGACGACTGCCACCCCGTGCGCGCGCCCTTTGCACGCTGTGCGTCCAGGCGGGGCGGGGTGGGACGGCTTTGCGTAACATCCGCATTGCCGTTTGCGGAGGTTTGCAGCGCGCAGCCGCTTGCACGGCCGAGCGCGTATCCAGAGGATCCATATTTCCGCGTGCCTACATTTCACTTTCCGCCTAATTTCGACTACACAGCGCCACGATAAGGAAGCCATTACGCCCCGGCAGCTAGAATATTAGAACCGGTGTTATTTCTATAACAGGGGGAAAATAGATTCCCCCCCCCCCCGCCCCCTTTTTTTTTTTCCAAATGGTATTTCTGCTTCAGCGGAGGCGGAGAATTGGTCGGTTGAAGGGACACGCACTCCTCTTTTAATTCCGTCACACCCGCCTTGTCCGTCAAACATTTTAATGTGATTTTTTTTTTGCACGTCTTCCCAACAAAAAGGATTTAACCCAGTTTCATGAGGCGGAGGAGGAGTGACTGCTTCATGTTTGTTCTTAGGTGGGGGGCCGGGGGGGGGGGGGGAGTAACCAGACTTTATTTCAACAGCAACATTATCCTATTGCTTTTAGCGTCAATCAGCGTGGCTGCCTTTTCTAGGAGCTAACAGAACGCTTGCAGATTGTATTTATGGCCGCGCTGGTATTGAACACGGTCACGGCACCTGTTCCCACCTCCTACATCTCCTTTGCTGATTATCGAATTGGGGATTCTTGCTCATATTTCGGGGTGGATTTATGCGCCGGTGTTGTGCCAGCGCTGCCCTCTGGCTTGACTCCTGTCTGACTCACTTTCCCTCGAGGCCCCTTTTATTAGTTTTTTTTTTTTCTTTTCTTCCCGCAATTAAATCAGTAAACGCACCGCCTCCGGCTCTGGTGGTTTACATAAGGATGGTATTTCGGTACCCCGGTGGCACCGGCTGTTGCACACAATTTACAATGTCCTCATTTCTTCCTCTCCCAGGCCCGACCGTCCAGCTTCTTCTCCCGAACCCCGACACCCCTCCTTGACACCTCCCTCCCTCCCTCCCTCCTTCTCTCTGTGTGTTTCTTTTATCCTGTCTTGACCTGTAATCCGTCTTCCCTCGTGTCACAGTGTTTTACGGCGCGTTATTGCTACAAGGGCGTCCGAGACGCTTCCCTCCGCACCTCCCAGACATGCCGCGCGTCGAGATTCAGCCTTCCTCGCCTGTCCTCCCCTCGTCCCTCCTCGCTTCCTCTCTATCTACCTGTCCCTTCGCCTCTGCTCGCGTCCTCCCCTTCCGTCGGATGCGTTTTGACACCTGCGTTATTCCGGTTCGGCGCTTCCTGTTGGGCCAGAGACGGGAAGTGGGGAACCTTAAAGGTCCAGTGTGTAATATTTGGCTTGATTTATGATTTTAATGCTGGTATAAGCTGAGCATATTGCCCATACGTACATTAATAAAAGTGTATTATTGCAGTCCAATAAAAGTTATTTGGTTCTCCTTCCTACCCTTAGAACAGTTCATTCTTCTATCTATCTATCTATCTATCTATCTATCTATCTATCTATCTATCTATCTATCTATCTATACATATACAGTTTATACATACATACAAACAGTGACATGAAGTAGTTACATCTTAATTTTAGCTTCAGTCTTACTTTGCAGTCTTAGTCATACATACATACATACATACATACATACATACATACACACATACATATGTACAATATAAATATATATATATACATATATGTATATATATATATATATATATATATATATATATATATATATATATATATATATATATATATATATACATTCATATTCATATATATGTATACTTACGTGTGTATATATATATATATATATATATATATATATATATATATATATATATATATATATATAGAAGAAGGTGGACAAAGTATCAAGGTATCAGGTTTGGGTACTAAGGCCAACGTAGTTCACTGGCAAGCTCAGGAGGAAGAGTGAGACAGAAACATGGTGCAAACTAAGCAACTTTCTTCTTCAAAATCTCCAAATATTACACACTTAACCTTTAAGGCTTGAGGCAGGTAAAAAAACGCACCGGCTTCAGAGGTGGCGGAGTAACGACGGAGGATGCTTTGCGGTTTCGGTTGCGCAGCAAGCAGTCGATTCCAGGAGCAGTGTTTAGGGGAATCAATTATTTACTATGCCGGACCGCCAACAGGCGAACGCTGAAGGGTGGATGTTACACCGGAGGAGGTGTTTTGTTCATAATTCATTAGGGAACGTTGGCAGACGGGTGACTCATCTTGCCATTATTGTGGAAATGTGATTCTCTCCAGCCACATGATACAAGAGGAGGGTCACCGTGGGGATCGGGATCAGCGCTGCAGCTGCCTGTTGGCCCAGCGAGATAAAGATGATGGTTGCTATGATGTGTCATCAAGGCGAGAGCCGCTTGGATTTATAGCTCGCTGTGGTGGCAAGCGACCCTTTTTAAAAGCGCAGTTCTGTTCTTTTGTTTTTGTTTGAAAATGAAACGATGGTCTTTTTTTTACACTCCGTATACCTATCAGTGGGTAATTTGCATGTGTCCACTGTTCATATTGTTTATTATATTTATGGTTCTATTTCACTATTATGATTATGATTATTTTACTAAAGCCACTGTTATTGCAAATACTGCTTTTATATATTATTATTATTGAACTGTTTTTTCATATTTTGTATTCCATATGTTTGCAACTCATATTAAATTATATTATATTGTATTGTCTAACAATTCAAACACTCTTATCTGTGCCTGCCACTTTCCATTTCTTTATTTTCTACTTTTGTACAGCTTATATTTAACGTGCCATTTGCCACTTTTTAAAAATTCTTTTCACACTTTCTTCATTCCTCGTAACGCACGATCAGCTCGGCTTCTGTCATGCCAACATGTCACTGCCATGTGATTTGACATGTGACCAAGTAAAATCTTTGAATCTTCCGCTCTCCCTCGAGGCTTCCGTCTAAAATAGATTCTTTGCTGTGCCTTTAACCTGCCTTTGAACACACTTCAAAAAGAAGAACAGGAAAACAGTGAAGGAAATCCACCCCAATGTGGCCTCTTCAACACAACTTCAAGCTTCCATTTTCTCATATGTTTGTGACGTGAATGTACTTTTCCTCTGCAAACCTTGAAATTTTAAAAGCAAAAGCAGGGAAACATTACTCCGGGGTGTGAAAGTCCTGCCACATTTTTGTTCCATCCGTTCATTAAAGCCAATTAGGCAGAGCTCTCGTCAAATAGAGACTCTGGTGTTGGTGTTGTCGTGATCAAGACCAGACTTGAGGCCACTTCTCTGTCTCAACACTCTGGTCTTGGTCTCGTCTTGGTCTTAATGAGATTTCAAAAACGTGGCAAGCTGGTCCTGATGAATCATCGTCATTATTATTATGCACCCTTCTTCAAATGCAACCAGGATGATGCATCTATTTTAAAGTGAGTTACGACGTATATTTGTTCTCCATTGTTCCCGCTCTGCTCTTCATGATCTGAGGGAGCTCTTTCATCCAGCCCAATTCTCGGCTTTTGCTGTACAATTCATGCAGGTGGTCGTGTCTCGTTGATTGGAGCACTTTGTTTCGGTCTTGGTCTCAGCTTGGCTTCGGTCTTGAGTTGTTTTGTCTTGGTCTTGTCCTTGGTTCAGGCAGCCGTGACTACATCACTACTCCCGGGTTGGGCTTGCTAACTAGTAACATGGAAGGACTCTGAGGTTGGCCTTACCCCTGCCTGCTAAAGGCTATGTAGCAGAGCTGTCCAAGCATCTCAGAAAGAGAAGAGACAAAACCCCACAGTGATCAAGCCCAGTGTTGATCTTTACTGGCTGCTTATGCACAGCAGCAGATGCGATCAAACCAAGTGTCAGATTGTGGACTGGGAATCCAGCAAAAAAAAAGAAATTACTGTTGTTGTCCAGATCTTTTACTTCTCATTCCAAATATAGTTTCACATTTGGATTTCATTTCTTTCTCTGACTTAGGCTGGCATTTAAATTCTCAGAATTTTGAGCTTTCTCCAGTTGGGTGATTCTTGTTACAATGGCTACACCCACTAGTAGGGCAGCGGGGCAATTATAATTTATAATTGCTCTAAACCCAACGGGATGCTTGTTTAATGCTTTACACATTTTCAAAAGTATCACTTTGCTCTGTTCTTGTTCTTTGTTTTTTTTTTTTTTACTTTTATGGGATTTTAAAATGTTCTAGTTCATATTGGAGAAAGCACCTGATCCCCTTGTTGTAAATCCTACTGCAGCGCTCACAGGTCCCCGGTGAAAAATGTCCATGTTGCTTCCGACATGACATGACGCTGAGAAAAACCTGAAGTTGTGGAGGTTTGAAGTGAAGCTATGCATGCGGGTTCAGAAAGTTCAGAAAGGAAAAGGTAACTATATGTGTAAATAGGCCGGTGTCCAGAATGCAGGGTGTATCAAAAACATAGACACTTACCGGTTGTTTTTGTAAAAGCAAAAAAACAAACAAACAAATAAACAAACAAAACAAAAAAAAAAAACGTGAACATCCACTGTCACAATTTAAGCCATTTGAATTCGAACAGAAATCTGCCTCGTGTGTGCGTGAAGCTGCACACGTTGTCCTTGCCTCACCTATCTTCCCCCAGGTTGGTTTTTTAATCACAAAGTTATTTTTCAATTACGGCAAAGACACCCCACCGTTTGTAATAACTGCCCTCTGCCCCCTTCCCCACCGCCACCTCGTCGGCTAAGCTGTGCCGATAAGGGACATTTAAATCACTTTGGCTTCATTAGGGGGCAGAGGAGTCCAACGGTTATCAAAGTTAAACACTCTTTTAAAAGCTCTGAATACAACAGCCCTGATGAAAAGGCTCTTTTTTTCAATAAGAGGATTGAAAAGAGGGAAGCTTTCTTCTTTTTTTGGGGGGTTGGCAACTCCACCGAGTTGATTGTTCCCCCCCCCCACCCCCCACCAACTTTATTTCATATAATTCCTTTAGCGTTCTCTCTTTGTTGTGCTCGTCTCTCGCACTTTCCCATTCGTTCTGTCTTATTTCCTGTTCCCAGCCTGAAGTCCTTCTGGTGTCCGCAGCGTTTTATTTCTCTTCCCTCTCTCTTGCTACCTTGGTATGCCTGTCTGCGAAAGGAAAGAGACAGTGACAGATGGAATGTGTATGTGTTTTTCGCTCTCTCTCTCTCTCTCTCTCTCTCTCTGTTTGTGTGTGTGTCTATTCCCGGGAAGTTGTGGTGCCGGCATCAATCTGGTCTCATCAGATAAGCAAAATCCTGGCATATGAAAAGGCTCAGAAGAATCCTGACTGAAAAGTTGGGCTGCTCTCTAAGAGCTTAATGAGGGTGCCGCCATTTGCATGTAAACTTCGACAAATTTCAAACAGCCGTACTTCACCATCGCCTACAAATGACCAACCTCTTCAGCGGTGAAGTATTTCAACCAGACAAACGTTTAGTGCCCCTCTCCCTCATTTCAACTCATTTCGTCCAAAATTTGACCTACAAATGATACAGAACATCCAACAAACACCTGTTCAGTTACACTATCATGTATTACTATGTGTCACTCTATACATCCTTACAACAGCTGTCAATTAATATGGAACAGCCAAAATGGATATAAAAGTTCTTAGTATACTTTTGTTGTGTACCAGCTGATCCACTCTTCGAGGCGTCGAGTCAAAGTGCATTATCTGGGCATTATGCCAGTCTCTGTTCTCCAGGGTAACTTTAATAACAGTTTTGTTTGTGTCATTGTAATGATTAAGACCTATGTCCCACTGATAAGAAGCCTGTTCAGTTTATGGTAGCAATATCCAGAGTCTGGTGTGAAAGAGAGCAAGACGCGGAGATACTTGGAAAGTAGCTGCTATAGCGTCGTTTAAGGAATGGGAGTGATGAACTGCATCAAGCTCAGGAACTACCTGGAGCTGTTCCCATGCTGCCTTGTGCACTGGTGCAGTGTGTGCTGCATGGCAGTGTGTGTGTGTGTGTGTGTGTGTGTGTGTGTGTGACAGAGAGGAAGAGACAGAGAGATCAGGAAATTACTGCAGCAGTTTATCCTGCCAACACGATGGACGATCACCAGGTCTTCATCGATTTTTAAAGCTGTTTGAGACCACAGACATAAGGACAATATCCTATGTTTTTATTTGTTTGTTTATTTACTTTTTTCCTCAGGGCTTGAATGCCTTCAGAGAAGGACTGGAATTTTTTCAAGACCAAAAATTGGGAGTATTAAATAAACCATAATTATCATTTTAAAACTTCATACAGTTCAAATGAATTTAATAGAAAACAGAGCCTACTCTGAAGTTCACATCTACGGTGGCCGACAAGGGCCAAACACAATACAACTGCCTAATGCGCCTTAGTTGGCGAAAACAGCTGCTGGTATGGAAATGATGCCAATTCACAAACACAAACACAAGTCTAAACAAGGTACAAAAAAAGGGATCATGGTGCAAATGAAACAAACAAACAAACGTGCTGCAAGACATAAAAACACATACTGAATCATCAAATGCGATGCAAACGGATGCAAACCAAGAAAAGACATAAAGCAGTCACTACAACAGAAGTGCTCCAAACCTGCAGGGGGTGCTCTTCGCGGAACAACTCAATGGAGAGACCCACAGGTAGACCGACTGACGGCTGACCGACGGTGTTTCAAACAACAGCGGTAAGGTACGACTTAACACGGTAATGTGACTTTTATTTGAATATATTTTACGCCAGCTTCTCTTAAAAAAAAACTTTCTAGTCAGCCGTTCTCAATCTACCTGTGTGTCCCTCCATTGAGCAAAATTTCCACCTTCAAAAAAGGCATTTTCTCCTTTCCAGTCAGGTGCCTTGAGAGAGCTTGATACCTGACACGGTGCTATGCAGATAAGGTTGTGTGGTTTTGCCACATGGTGGAACAAGAACACGAGTGGAATCCTGGCTGAGACGTCTGTGTTTTCGAAAGAGCTGCAGGACTTTCATGAGAGGCAGCCTGACGTTGAAAAAATATCTATATCTATTTTTTATATCTACATCTCTGTATCTAGACTTCAAGGTGAGGTTGACTCAGGCGTAAAGAGAGGCTCAAGAGTGAAAAAAAAAAACAACCAAAACAATTTCACACATCGCCCTCAAGAAGTGTTTGGACAAGTAGCTGTTTACACCATAGTGTGCACCGCCGATCATTGTGAGAGGCAAAAACAGACTTATTATTATGGCGGTGACATCATCCAGTGTGCGCGCAGCCTTTGTGAATGTGATCGTTGCTGGTATAAAAGACGACAAAGGCAGAGTTGAGACACCATTCTGCTGTTCCTCTTCACTCCTTTTCTTCTGTATAGATAACTGTGTAGTTTCAACCAACATTACCGTTTCTTCAAGCCTTGTAGAAAATATTGTGATTATTTTTGTCAACAATTTCCTCACATAATTTGCCCCCCCCCGAAAAACGTCAGTAGTTTTGCTGCTGTCATCGAGATTGCTCACCCAGCTTTGAAGCCCCTGAATTATTTCGTTCTGTTCCCCTCGAGTCCTTGGCGCAGCAGCCGCAAGTTTGCTTCCATTCAAGTGTTGTTTTGCAACGCCGGCCAGGTGACAGACAGGTGGTGTCTGTCATCTCATTTCTGCAAAGAAGTGTGGTCTGCAAAAAAGTCTGTTCACAGTCATGTCAACCTGACCAGGAAGGTGAGAATATATTGGATCACAAAATGGAAGAAAAAAAAAAGAAAAAGTTAAAACTTACAAAGGGTGGGGTGTGGCGCCCTGCTACTGACAAAAAGACAAACTGTGATCACCATCCTGATCATGCCAGTGAAGTTTTCCAATGTGGTTTGACAAATAAATGAATTGGTTGTTCAAGAGATTGGGAAACAAATTGGGGCATGTTGAAACCATATCAATTCATATCAATATCAATAGCACAACTTTTTGTTATGGAATGTTATTTAATGCAGTTTTTTTTCCTTCTGTGAGTGTGTTTGTGTATAGCGGTCAAAAGTTTTTGGACACATTTTACTCAATCCCAATTACAGTCATTAAATATTTGCCAAATAGTTTTTTGGTTTTCCAAAAGGTTTGGCTTCACTCGGGGATTTAAAGCAGCTCTCGGTAACTTTCCGACCATAAAATGATGATTCCAAACTCAGCAAAGCGGTAGATAAACGATTAATAGGATCAATGGTGCCGCCTCGGCAGCGAGAGGGGGGGTTGTGCCGGCTGTAATTGCACTGTGTAACTTTCAAGCGCGACCCGACACGCCGGACGAACCACTTTACGGCAACATCACACGTTTATTTAGAGGCGGTCTTACGTACTACTACAAATACATCAGATTGTAAAATGACGGACTGGAACCCAATGACTAACCTCGAAGAAGTAATAAAAGTGTTGAACGTTTGCTACGACGTTATTGTCAATGTCTGTTTTGCATTTCATATTGGTGTTTTTCCTGAACACATACGAGCGCTCCAGCTATAGGCCACTAGTTGTATTTCCCCACATCAATAAACTAGCGCTGCAGCGTGTTTACGAATCAATGCGACGTTGTGTCGTCTGAACAGTTGTTGTAGGCATTACAGCTACACGCGTTTATATCCTGTTGTAATATTACAACCATTATACACCACATCATTTCCAAGAAATTTTCCTTGTTTGTGTAATTGTAGTTGTCTGTCACGTTCAAAAGAACAATATAACAATATTTAAAACAACGAATGTTAACGAATGTTACTTTACCTTGTCGGTGGACATATTTCCAAGCGATTCTTCAGTATGCCGGCTGAGTCAACAAACCCACGTGAAGGACTGGTATTTTACCTCTTTACGACACCGGCAAAGAGTATTTGCGGTTCTCAACCAGCAGGGAATAGTAATGAGTCCAAGTTACCTAGAGCTGCTTTAAGACTGATTCTTAGCGCAATACAGTACATTAATAATGCATGATGTGTACAAAAACATCTTTCCACCACTGTAGACATACACAGATACAGATTGAGACAAAAAAGAAGGAAATAGCCCTGCTTGTAAACCTAGCAGTACAGTTATGGCTACTGAGAGCAAAATTTAAAGATGCAGATGATATCCTAATAATCGTAGTTCTACTGAGCACTATAGCGGTAGCTTTTTGGGAGCCCAAGGTTCAATCGCTAGCCAAGCCACACCAAAAATGCAGCCTCTAGGGGGCGCTCCTCGAGTATCCACCTTGTACCAAACGCACGCCAAACTGCATGTGACTCAGAAGGGATCGGCTGAAAGGATTCGCTAACAGTTGCAGCTTTAAAAAAGATTCACCTGAGCAGTGTTTCCGCTAACGCTTTTCATTGCTGGCCTCATTAGCATGCGCGATAATGAGTCAGCCCGGCACCTCGTCCTCAGTGAGCGACAACAAAGCTCTCCGCTGCGTACCACTGACCGTCAACACAGCCCAGAAATGGAAAAAAAGGGGGACATTTCCTGTTTATCGCATTGGAAATACTTGCTAAGTAGCCTGTTGTTGCAAAAATCAATTCCACCGGGGGTAAGTTATAGGGGGGGGCGCTTCAGAATAGCAAAGGTGCTAAAGTGTGTATTTCGTTTGTATTTCGCTTGTGTGCGTGTGTGTGTGTGTGTGTGTGGGTGCGCGTGCGTGCGCGCTCTGTGCACAGCCACGCAGCAAGCAGAGCTGGGCGGGAATATGATTGAATGAGTTTCCTTATCGAGCCTCCAGCCTCCTCTCAGTCATTATTCCTCCTTCCCTTTTCCTTTCTCCTCCCTTCTTACTGCAAACAGACTCTCCCTCTCTCTCTCCCTCTCGCGCGCACACACACACAGACAGACACACACCCAAACACAGACACACACACAGACACACACACACACCTTGCTCTGGCTGGCTCCCTTATCGTTGCCTTCCACCCGGGCAGAAAACAACCAGGGGGGGCTCCATGAAACACTCGCTCCCTCCTGCGTTTGTTTGCTTTCTCACCCCTGCTGGGGCGTCTCTCCCTCTCTCTCTCTCTTCTGGTCTTCCTCGCTTGTCTCCTTCTTGCCCCCCCCCACCGACAATTTCTTTTTTCTCTTTTTCCTTCCAGGCTGCCTTCTTTTCCGTCCGTCGCATTTTCCTTCCCCCCCGCTCCAATATCAGCCCTGCTACCTGCGAGGATCCCTTCCTTCAGCATCCTATACCTGCTTTCCTCACTTCCTCTTTCACCATTTCATTTCCTCATTCGCCACATTCCATTTAGGACCCAGGACACACCCCTCATTTTTATATTATTGCTACGCTTCCTTATCTCACTGTCTTTCCGTTTGTCTCCCTTCTTTCACAAGTTTACACCCATAAGTCTTTATTTTATTTATTTATTTATTTTGGACAAACTGCACTTGCGGATCAAAATCTTTTCTTTTTTCCCGAAATTCTTTCGGCGGTGCTGCGAGTGCCGTTTGTGGGAAGGATGGGGAGCCATAGCAACACAATCCACGCCAGAGCCTGTGTGTGTGTGTGTGTGTGTGTGTGCATGTGTTTTTCTTTATCGTCCTCTTAATGAGAAATAAATCATTCTCCGTTTATTTATTGCTCCACAGACCAAGTTTTTTTTTCCTTCTTCCTTCCGATGCATACCTAGAGATGCTACCCCTGCGCTACTGATTACTGAATCACTAATAAAACCTTGGGATATTTACATCACTATTTTATTTTTTTTTCTACGTGTCATGCAAACAAAGGAGCGTGAGCGGTGCAGCTCTGCGGCGTTGAAGAAGGAAGAAGTCATTTTTCCCCCCCTAGCCTTTCCTGCTTTGAGATGGAGTCTGTATTTCAGCGTCTAGAAGTAGAACCTTTACCATTGGTTCTGTGTGTTGATACGACAGGCTCCCTCATTTGGAGGCTGAACAGTTTATGCTGTCAGCTGGTCCTTGACTTGTTAGAAAGAGAGAGTGTGTCTGGATAACTTCAAAGTGTAACATTTGGAGATTTTGAAGAAGAAACAGCAAAATCAAGTGGTTACATTTCACATTTTAGACTGCAGCGTCTTTCACTCTCCCTCCCTCTCCTGAGCTCGCCAGTGAGCTACGGTGGCCTGCACACCCAAACCTGGATACCTCGTCCATCTTCTTCTTCGTTGGTTTATGTGAAGACTCGAGCGTTCATCCTGTATACAAAACCTGCTGTCAAAGCAGCTGGATTGTCCACACCAGGCTTCCCTAGAAATATGGTAGTGCAAGATGGCAGCTAACTGGGAGCAAGATCCTTATTGATCTATGGATATTCTAATATATCAAAACCGTTCTAAGGGTAGGAAAACTAAATTACTTTTATTGTACTGCTCGTATACACTTTTATTATATAAGATATTTATCAATATTTATGGCAAGTAAATTAAGTTTTTTCAAATATAGAAATCATTAATCAGGTTAAATATTACACACTGGATTCTGTTCAAGTTGGGTTACATATAATGCAGTATTTTAAATGATGTAAAATGTAGACATGTAATATTAATGAGGCATATAGTAAAGTATTCAATCTTGAACATTGAGCCTGTTATTTGGACAGTGTTTGGAAGTCTGAGCAAAAGTTTGGCAAAGTCTGTTGTCCAAATTGATGTTTTTTTTTTTTTTTTTTATGTGTAGCAGTGAAAACGGGATCTGTCTCTTGTAATCAGTGTGTTGGGTCTATTGCTCCTATAAAACTTTGGAAAGAGGAAAAGACTTGTCAGTGGCTGAAGTCTGTCTCCAACTTGCAACTACCAGTCATTGACCCACATTAGCCCAACAGCTCCAAAAACACAACAAGGCACTGGACTCATACCTACTCACTATGTCCTTCCTTCGCGTTTGTTTCCTCACTGACTTTTTTTTTGGCTTGCTAACATCATCATCCGTTTGCCTTCAGCAGTGTGCGGATGAGCTGAACACACTGGCTCTTTACGATCCTGCTCTTCTCGACTTGTAGTTCACATGCCTCTGGGCTGACGAACTGACTGACTCAATGTTTTCCGACTTATGGACTCCTGCAATGCTTATAGTTCCATGTCCATTAGCAACACTGCCCATTCTATGGACTGTTTATGTCTATCAAGCTGTTGCGCTGACGTCAGGCTCTGTCTTGCATGCCTCGCCATCCTGGAGAGAGGAATCCCTCCTTTATGAGGTTTCTAGTCTTTTCATGTTTTTTTTTCCTAAGGATCTAAGAGTAGAAGGTGTTGCAACTGTGCAGAATGTAAAGCACTCCCCTGCAATTTCTTTTGCAAACTTTGGCTATCCAACCAAATTTGACTGACCATCTGTCATGTAATGGCTTTTGTTGCCTTGCTGTCATCATTTTGAATTAAAAAAAAAAAGATTATCGTTATCAAATAAAACACTCAATACATCACTCACACCTAATCACCCCAACAACAATGCGCAGCAGGAACTTGAGTCACTGGAACTTTTTTTTTAATAACAAGAAAAGAAAAACAGTGAAAATCACTTATGATGTGCCAATTTCTGGTAGTAGTAAACTTGAATTTAAATTCACATCGTAGGTATAGTGAAAAAAAAAAAATGCTTGCAACATGAGGTATCAGCCTACTCTAAATGTACATGAGGATTTCCATACATTTTTTTTTCCTCAATCTAGTTTACTCACTCCGAGTCAGTACAGTCCCCCCTTTTAGACTCAGTGCTCGTGCCACATCCGATCCTCCATATAAATAACGCCGCATCTGATAACTGAGGTCGCCCCCCCCTCTGCGGCCCATCTGATGACCTCAAAGGCGGCCGGCTCATACCTGACGCACCGCTCCTCAGGCGTCTAATCCCGCTATGTATGTGGCTCCCTGCAGGGGTTAAACAGTCCAGAAGCAGGCTGCCGTGAAAATGGAGCGGCGAGGTTAGATTAGATTAGGCCGCTGTGAGAGCTCTGAGACAAAGACAAACAGTCCCTCGATCTCGCGGGGCTGCAGATTTAAGGAATAAAGAATAGAGATGGAAAGTGGAGAGGAAATCAGCCTCGAGCCCGGACACCCGCTTAAGCACATTACAGAGAGTCACGCTAGTATACAGCCACACCAAAGGCGACAGAGGTACATTCACATTCTGTACTTAAGTAAAAGTATAAATACTTGTGTAAAAGAAGAATAAAAACTGTAAAAAAAAAATGTAAAAAATGTAAAAATAAAAGTACCAATTCAATCCTTTTACTGAAACAGAGTAAAAATGAGGAAGTACAGCTTTTGAAATGTACTTATGTGAAAAGTTTTTTTTTTTTCACAGATAAGGAAACAATACATTTGTTGTTACTGACATGTTTCTGTTCTGTTTTTTTTTTCTACACTGAAAATTGACAGTGGCCCCAAAGCTGAGGTACTCTAAAATATTCTCCCTCTAAAATATCAGCCATATTTCTGTTTATATTGAACTCCACAACAGCGTCGTTCAAGTAGCTCCACTTCAAGCAACAACAACTACGATAAATAATATCAAGCGAATTGATTTGAACAGACTTTTGTATCTTTTGAACGCTTCGAACACTAAAGTCACGAGCCTGTTATTCTCATGTAAGGAGTAGAGACTACAGATATCTTTGTACAAACGTGGGGAGTAGTGTCCAAAATATAGATATTTTTTCGATACTGAAAACGAAAAACGATACGATATTACATACGATATTCTCCGTAGTATTGATATATCGGTACTACATCGATGCGACGCGCGGCGCCGCCAACACACACACACAAACAAGTATCGTGACAACACTAGTAGGGAGTAAAAGGATTAAGTCGTCAGAAAAAGAAATACTCAAGTGAAGCACAGACGCATGAAAAATCAACTTGAGTGCAGTAACGAAGTATTTGTACTTTGTTACAGTAACGCAGCAGTAACAAAGTATTTGTCCTTACTTTGTTACTTCCCACCTCTGAGCCACACGCACATACAAACACACGCACGCACGCACGCACACACACACGCGCGCATGCGCGCACAACGCGGATTCAAGCACGCGCATGACGCCACGCACAAGCGGACCTGAAGGGTTGCTCGGCGAACCCACGCCAGGATTCCTGGCCCTCCTGCCTTTCCTCGTGGCCACCTTGTGCAAATAGATGCGCACCGAGGAGAGATTGATGGCAGCGAGACGAGGCAATAAGGGGGCTTTATGGGGCGTGGAGAGGAGCCTTATCGTCGGGGAGATGAGAGCTCGCGCAGAAAATAGCGGGAGGCGAGGGGTCACTTTCCGACAAACTCATCCTTGAAGGGCAGCGTCTCCGTCGCTCCGCCGCTGCTCCCACCGCTCAGCCGCCGTGTCCCCGTCCTTGTGGGAGGCCCGAGGCCGCGGCTTCCGGCGGGGCGTCGCGCGTGAGTGCGGGTGCTGTCACTCAGGCAGATAAAGGTTACGTACCCCTCACACTCGCCGTGGCCTACGGCTAAAACGGAACGATCTGCGGCACCACCTCCGAAACATCGCTGACCTCTAGGTCTTGGCGAACGTTTTGCACCACACTGAATTGAAAAAAAAAAAAAAACTCCCAAAAACAATAAACGAAACTGAATTATCTTGTCGTCGGTCATGCACCCTTTGCATTTTTTTTTTTTTTGTGGTCAGAATACGCACATGAATTGTGTGTGAACACGCCAACTGTGTCTTTATCGCCGTTCAAGATTGAAGAGTCAAGATCTCTATTGCCATTACGTGAGCATGGACAACGAAATTTTGAGCCTCTTGGCTGACACACAGAAGAAAAAAACACGCAAGTTTTTTTTTTATGGAAATATAAGACACAGTTATAAAAAAATTGAAGATAATATATCAAACATAAAAAAGATATAGCTGCAGGCGTCTGTGGTCTTCCTCTTTACCTCAAACAATTAATTGTTTAACTGACTCAAATCAGTTTAAAAAGTATTTGATCGCAATTTTCACGAATCAAAGCTTCGCCTCTTTAAAATCTGCTGCTGATAAAGCTGTCGTCGTCCAGATCGAGATGTACTGCATTTTTATTCTGGGCTTTTCCAGTTTAGCAGAAGCGCGCGATCCTACTGATTGCAGAAAACCCTTCAGCATAAGGATTCATCTCAGTGGCTGAAATTAGTATATGACATTAGATGTACATGAGAAAATACTACTTTGTTCTTAAGCATGAGATTAAACGTCCACGCATGCATTTCCTTCCACTACTTCTCCAGTACTCAGGCTTGTGGGGGTACTGCAGCAGCTCTCCCTGGAGAGAGCCCACACACACACACAGAAACAGGAAGAATGTGTAAGCTCCAAACAGGAAGGCCTCTGTGCTGACCGCTGCACCGCCCTGTCACCCAAAATCTACGACCCCACATGAAATGTAAAAAAAAAAACAAACTGGGATTTTTGGGAACGTCCACGAAAAACCCAGCGCCAAAGTGAACATAGACGTGTGAGATAAGCTTCTCACTCAGATGCATCCAAGAGAGACAGGCACACATTAGAATGTCTTTTTCTCTCTTCTTTCTTTTCTCACTCGCTTCTGCGCTAAGCAGGCATGCATGCGTGAGAAATAAAAAAAACAACCAAACATTCGCCCGCAGCGTCAAGAAACATCAGAATTACCCCTTTGCGTTTTCCCTCCTCCTCCTTCCCCTGAACGCCTCGCTGCTCTTTACCCCGGCTAAGCTTTAAGGCAGCCGCAAAAATGGCTTTGGCCGTGTTTGTTTGATGTCGGTGCTGGTGTGTGTAGCCCCCGTAATGGGGACAACCGACCAGAGTAGAACGAATGGGGAAAGGAGACATGAAATATGGAGGCTGACCTGAGCTCACCGGCCGTAAAGCTGGCCTTGCAAAACCGCTGTCGGCTCTTCCTTTTCCCCACCACATGGGGGGCATTTAACCCGCGTCGTCCCCTTGGTTTACCTCCGAATCCATGGCCGCCATCCATTACCTGCGCACACACACGCACACACACGCACACACACGCTCCAACCTAAAAAAAAAATTGTTTTGCACCTGTCGGGTTGAATTTGTCACGCCGACATCAGAACGTTACGTTTTGTGTAGAAGCAAATCGGTTTAATGGTGCATCAATACAGGTAATAAACGCAGCAGAGGAGTGTTGCGGTTGGTCCGTTTGTGTCAGGCTGAGGTAGCAATGTTTGGCGCCGTGATATAGGGCCGATGCCCTGGCAAAGTTTATGTTGCAAAGTTCTAGTGAGTAACATTTTGGCTTGATTTATGTTTTTCATATTGGTAAAAGCTCAACCCATAAATACATTCATGAAAACCTATGAGAACCCTTAGAACAGCTCTCATATATACACAGATATAAGAATATACACAGACAAGGGTCTTGCTCCCAGTTAGCTGCCAACTTACACAGCCATATTTCTAAGGAAGCCCGGTGTGGACAATGCATTTGCCTGACAGCGTGGTTTGCAATCCAGGTTTAAACGCTCGCGTCTCCAAAAAAAAAAAACAATGAGCGTCACAACGTTGAGAGTCGAACGTGACGTCTCCTGTTCTCCAGATTCTTGTTTGCTCGAAAAGAATAACGGTGGACAGACTCTGCTAGACGCGAACGATGAAAGCCTGCTAATTCGAGGAGCCTTAATTGTAATTTACAGGGAAATAAAACACTGCCGAAGGAAAAGCCAGAGGGGACACATACTCAATTGCACTGTAATTACTTTGTCTCATCACAACGTCCCCCCAAAAATTGTGACGGTCTTGTTGTACCCTTGTTTTCTCTGTGGAGTCACTGCACCAGTTTGTTTTGGTCCAAATGTGTTTGGACGTTTCTTTCTCCCGTCGCCGCTTTGAATGAACTCCTAGTCAGTAAATAAATACAGGTGGAGGAGCATTTGTCACATTCACCGCTCTGCTTCATTACAAATACCACATGTTTATTATTTCTGCTAAGATTAGGTGTTAGAATCATTCATTTCAATCCAGCCAATATTACAATAATACTCCAACCTTCATTCTTTAGCTATCACCTGTTTTGGTGAAACTGTTTTACTTAGTTTTACGTAGTTGGTTCCCTTAACCTAACTACAACATATCAGCAGTTTGCAGATATATGGTTTTCCCGATTGGGCGCAACAGTTGGCACTTCACTCTAAGCTAAATGTTAGGGCGCTTATTTGCCTCTCTTGCCAATGTGATGAACTGAGCACTTGTCCAGAGTGTCTCTGCCTTCAACCCATGACAGCTTAGATGGAATCCAGCCCCTAAAGAGCCTATGTGGTGACAGATAACAGATGGATAGATGCTTACGATGCAACAGCAGTGGACCACATTCATCGCAGTGTCAATTACTGACAAGTAACATCCAAAGCATCAATATGTTTGATGGCCGTAAAATCAAAGTTTACATTTGAACTAATTTCACCTTTAAGGGCATCTTGTTATTTCTGCTCTCCGTAATTATGTATAGAAAGAGGAAGATGAAGCTGCCTTGGCATTTAGCCCTCTGCTCTGCATCCTCTCCTCTCATAACTAACTTCACATCCTCTCTCACTGCATCAGGGGTGGGCAAACTTTTTGATCGTGGGGGCCACAATGGGTTCTAAAATTTGCCAGAGGGGCCGGAGCAGGAGCAGATGGATGGAGTGTTTTGGTGACCCACCTCATAGGAGGAAAAAATACATCATGAGATATGCAGAAAACGTGCTTTAATGTCAATTGAAAATTGTGTCTTTGATTTTGAAGCCCCGCGGCATTTAGGCCTTTATTGAACTTATCTTAAAACACTGTATAAATTAATGAAATGCAACTATTTCACGACTTATTATTAATATCATTTCTTTAAGTTCAGCGGGCCAAATTAAGAAGCTTAACGTGCCGCATATGGCCCCCGGGGCCGTAGTTTGCCCACGTCTGCACTACACCCTTTTTCTCCAGGCCTCCTGCCTGTCACTTCCAACCTCATCCTTCCATCTGTATAGTCACTATCTCTCCTCTGTACACGTCCAAACCACCTCAGTCTGGCCCCTCAGTCCGGCTCTATCTCTAAAACAACTAACGTGTTGTCCCTCCGATGTTTTCACTCCTAAAGAGAAGCTCGACGTTTTAACCTTTGCCACCGCTGCAGTCCTCCTCCCATCTTTCTCTCCGTGCCACTGGTGTCACCGTTGTTTTGCAGGCCTTTTCCTTTCATTCTTGCCGACCCTCTTTGGTCACCGTGGTGAAAATTTCACCCGGGACCAACTGACCCAACCTGTGGGTTGTCTCTGTTCTTACTTTATTCTGCGAAAGAAGAAATATGACAAATGTGACCAGAAGTATCAGCTGTCTGGACTGAGCAGCTCCCCCGAAGGTAAGCCACATGACATGAGCTTCTACATACGTTACAGAACTTGAGAATATTAAATATAATATAAAATTTGCCAGTTTAAAACAAAAAAAAAATTAATATCCTCCGCTGTGCATAATACTGAATTTGAAATATTCAAATTTAGGATTTTCAAAAGTGAAGACAAGCAGATGGGATGTCATTCATTTCGTGTCAATGTCTTACTTCATTCCGAAGTATCCAGACGCATCAGCCGTCTGGACAGAGCAGCTACCTGGAAGAAGCTTGTGCAACAGTTTTACATAGGAGGTAAGATAAGATAAGATAAGATAAGATAAGATAAACCTTTATTCGTCCCACGACGGGGAAATTTAGGTGTTACAACAGCCAAGAAGACAGGGCAAACAAGAATAAAGTGAAGAATAAAGAATAAAGGTCACATGACATGGATGTGTGCTTCCCACGGGGGAAAACTTTTGGAACTTTCTTTCCCCCCCGGGAGCTGAAGGTCGGTTTAATGTATGTGCATCGTGCTGGCTTCGCTCAAACAGCCTCGCCTCTGAGGTGCAGCGGAAGAGGCAAAGGTCGCGTATGAAGGCCCGGTCATACAAGTCTAATGCAACAGGAAAAAAAAAAGGTTTCCATTGCATCACGCATCACAAATACCACGACGGCAGATTGACATTCGGAGGCGGTGTGCGCGTTTCGGGCTCTTTCTGCGGACCGGGGCCGCCGTGCTGTGGCAGCAGGTGGCTGCTGGAGTGATAAAGGCGCCTGGCTTCGCTTCAAATATTTTAATTAGGAATTAGCTCCTTGGCACTAGCCTCTGGTTCTGGCTACCTTGCCGACGTGTGCAGCCACACGGGTTACTGTATATATATATAAATATATATATATGTTCATTCACAAATATTGTCCATAAAAGGTGCCAATTGGAATGACTCATAACAACTGATTAATATCCTCCACTGTGCATAGCACTGTGTTTGAAACAATCAAGTGGAAATTGTTTCCGGCAATTCAAGCACTGTGAAAAGTGAAGTCAGCTGGGACTTCACTGATTCTGGTTATGTTATTGAAAGAAGATTGTGTACAGATTAACAGCATCATACCTTACCACACATCAGCATTATTTCAGCAAGACGTTTCACTGCAGGTCCAGTACACGCACAGACTTAAGGCTATTCTGAAGTTTCAGGTTGGCTCTCATCACAAACTGATGACTTTTGGTATTTGTGCGCTGACGCAGCACGAGGTGGCAGTAAAATGAAGTGATTTCTTCAATCAGGTAGGTCGCCTGAGCGATATCGCCCGCTGGTTTGCACGGGGTGGTTAGAAAGCTAATGTTTTTGCTCCACGGGTGCAGACATCTTATCTTTATTCAAATAGCTGAAAAAAAAAAAAAAAAAAAAAGTGCACTCAATGGCCACTGCATGAAGTAACCCTTGCTGGGTACCTAAAAACTTGCAGCGTTTAATGGATAAGTAGCACTTGCAATTTCCATTTTTTCTTACACCAAATGCAATTTTTTGTATTTTGTAAATTGCTGTTGTTAAATGCACTTGAAGTGAAATTTAACCTTTCAATAATTTCAACAATCTTTGTCTGTTTTCACACCTTCAAAATGTGATCCTCATTACACAAGGAAAGAGGATCATTTCATTTAGATTGTTCCAGTCAATTTGCTACACACTCAAAGACCCATGCGGGCGACTGTATACTGCACTAAAAAGCAGTTCAAAATGAATGTACCATATTTTATTCAAGGGGAATGGAGCACCGGTTGGAACAGGAACTGGTAGAGGTTTTTTATGCCGGCTTGAGAAACTGGCAACGCCATTTTTATGCAGACTCCTCCTAATCCCAATTTCTGTGTGTCTATAGATAGACGGATCATTCATGTAAATGTCCCCACCGCTCAACAGATTTCACATTTTCATATGGAGAAAATGGTTGAGACAGGATGAAACTGGGTTAGAAGAAGAAGAAGAAGAAGAAGAAGGAGAAGAAAAAAAAAAAAGCACTCAACCAGTCTGCATACAAGGATCCGGAAACCAGCTGGATAGAAAATTAATCAAAGATTTAACAGCCGGAATGTCGGCTGAAGGGGATTTCTGCTGTTTTAAAGCACTAAATGGGGATAAGAACTCACCCAGTAACCACATCAAACAAATGACTGCTTCTTCATTTAAATAATACATTGAAAGACACGGATGGTTGTGTCCGGTGGAAGTCCTGCCTTCACTTTCTGCTCGGATTTAATGGACATAGACACATGTACATTTGTCCCATTTAGGCAATGTAAAATCAAGGTGAAGTCAAAGTCACCAACAAACAAACAACCTTAAACTACTGAGGTGCAAGACACAAAAAGGCTGTATTAAACATCCATTGACATGCGTATTCTGGCATGGCATCAGCAGATACTCTTCATACAAATAAACAGTAAAAACAGTCTCATCCAACCAAGAGCTCACCTACTTTTCCTTTTCAATAATCCCCCCCACCCCCCACGATTAATCATGCATCAATAAATGTACAAAAACAGCATTATTCTGCCAGCAAAATGGAACACTCAGTCATATTCGTGGCACGCTTTCAGCAAGCCAACATTATCGTTTGTGAGGGAGGAAAAAAACAAAACAAAACTATGTCCAATTTTCCAGCCCTTGACAGCGAATGGTCTCCGGTCAGGTCTGCAATTATCAGTGCTGCTTAATTTACCAGGCTTGTTCTCAGTGACAGGCGGTAATAACAGGGAAGTGATCCTTGACGACAGCCAAACACACGGCGAGCGCAGAAACAACCAATTGACTGGCAGCCTTCGCTGCCTCTGCCAATGGGGGAAAACAGGCGAGCTGTTTAGGTTTTTGTTTGCGCCAAGCAAATCCTAATGCGTAACCTGTGCTGGAGGGCGGTCGTTGGTGCCATTTCTGAGGAGGATTTCCGTGCTGCTTTTAGAATGCATGATCGTTACTGGAGGAGGGGATTCACGGGGCCTGCGTGGTAGAGAACGGCAATGCCTTTAGCTGCTGGAGGATAAGTTGGAAGCTGTATCGGCCACATACCAATTTTGTTTTTTGGGAGGTGGACTCAGTGGTGGAAAAAAGGTCTGTACGTACGAATGGTTGGCGTCTGATATTTTTATTTAGTTAGTTAGTAATCTATTACAAAGTAATCCACTACTGTAATTAAACTACTTTTTCAGTAACAGAGTAATGTAACGGGACTGCTGTGGAAAAGCTGGTAATTGTATGATAATTACTTTATCAAGTCACGATTCCATCACTTTTCTGCAATATTTTGCAATCTAAAAATATCTTATTGTCCACACAATGTCTGAAATTGAGAAAAACAACTGAAAACAATGTTGCAGATTGATGATGCAGCCGTGCATGCAACATCATTGATATGCGACGATGCACCAAAACAAGACATCAATCAACATCATTTTGAGTTCATCTCATCTAAATGAAAGAATATTGTGGTTCGTTGTACGCTGTGTGAATTAAACAAGACGTTCTCGACTGTCACTTTATCTTTTTTAAACTAAAGTAATTAGTAATTACTTTTTTTTTTTTTAAACTGGAAAAAGTAATCAGATTACTTTTAAGGTGTAATCAGTAGTTGGATTGCTTTGATGGAGTACAACACTGACTATGAGGCAAAATTCCCTTCACTAATTGCTTTCAAGATTAATTAGCCGGTTGAAACAAGCAGGTTTGGAAAGCGACCTCAGAAGACAAGAAGTTTCCCCTTTTCACGTTTTTTGTGTTCCAACGCACTCAAGAGAAACACAGCAAGAAACAGTTTCGTCCTGGACTGCCGTGTGTGTGTCTGAAAATCGAGCATTTTTTTCTCAAACTCTAACAATTCTTTTTTTTTGTCTCATTTTGATTGCCCTGTTCTGTATTCGTATTCCGCCACATGCTTCTTTCCCCTGCCCTACATCTCCTCTTTGCCTCTGTTCATCATCTCTCCACTTTCCCTCACTTGTCGCCTCATAAGTGCACGCACACACGGTCTCTCTCTGCCGTCTCATACACGCTAAGATTGCAGAGGAAAACACATCTGAAAGCTCAAGTGGGCTGCTGTCTTAGTGGTAATATAAAAGGGGAAGAGAAGTGACCTATGCATCTATTGATATATATATACCGAATGTGTCAAACTACGTTATGCTAGTTACGCTAAGTGGCTGCATGATGCCTCTCAGAATAAGCTAGAAAGTGTTGCCATGCTGAGCAGCAGCAGCAGCAGCATCTCCTGTTGTGCATTTATGCTGTTTGACTTCCGGGTCAAATCCCAAGCGGGTAACTGTCAAGCATATGACTTTCATGATAAATAATAATCGTACATTTAGTTCATATAACAAAGTTCATATATAAAAAAAAAAAAAGAACTCGAAGCCACTTTACAAGCAGAAACATAAAGTACAAATATAAGTACAAAGGGCACGAAAAAAAAAAATGCAATACAAACACAATATTCTAACAATATTCCGTATCACTTGAAATAGAACCAAGAGAAAATGGTTGTGTGTAGTTGAAATTACGAATGAAAATTAATATAATATAATACAATATAATAGGCCGTCGCAAGGATTGATGAACAGTTTAGCAACTCTGAATTTAATGGTGTGAATGACAACGTTTATGATGTCTCTGGACACGTCTACATACTGAGCGTCCACATCCTCGTCCTTATTCAGAACAAACATCAGCTTCGGCTGCCGCTCACAGTCAAAAAGGATTATTCTCCGGGGAAAAAAAGCCACGATAAGGTGCTCAGCGGTGCTGCGGGGAGGGCGAGACAGCGTTAAACTTGATGCAAATGTCCCGTGAGTTAAAGGAACGTAACGGCAGGCGAAACCCAGTTGCGTCTGTTGTGAATGCCAAAGAAAATGGAAGCTGCGGGCTTGTTTACTCAGCAATCGCTCCCAGCGCGGATGTGGGGGTCGCTAAACCAATCTGTCTGTCCCGCTTGGGCGTCATTGTATAAAGGCAGTTTTAACAGCTTTCGGTCCGGGGAGGGTACGTACTGTAAATTACGTGCAGAGTGCAACACGCGCCAAGCGCACGTATGCACACAGCCAAAACGGGAGGCCAAGGATGGCTCCTCCTCCTGAATAATAAAAAGCCTCAACGGCGCTGGGAATTGTACAGAGTAAGCTATATTTTAAATCCCTCCATGCTGATTGAACTTGGCAGCGGCTGATAAGATCTCGCCCGCACATTCTCAGCTCCTCTTGTACGTGCCAACAGTGCCGGCCCGTACACTGAGGAAATGTCAGAGGCGGAGTGTGAAGGCGCCAGCGATAGCATCAAACTTTGCTAGAATTAGCTCCTGCCCGATAACCTTTCCGTCTGCCGTAAACCTTGGTTGATACCCGTAAAAAAACAAAAAAAAAAAAACAACAACATGAAAACTAAACTAAACTAAACTAAAAGACAAGCAAACACTTTTTTTTGGCACCTCACATTGTTTTACGGGTCGAAGACAGGAGCTAGCATAGACTTAGCTGACACACCACAGCACTGAAAGTTTTCCAGATCTTGGAGGATTTATTGAACGTTGTTTTGCGGAGTGGCGAAATATCTCCAGAATTCTAAGAAGCTTATTGGTCGAACCAACTGTCTATCACATTAAAAGTGGGAAAAATAGATTTTTTTTTTCTTCTTCTGGCACTTGAGCTAAGTTTCAACATCTCGAGGCATACTTTAGGTGTGAGGGGTGACACCAGTGCGTGTGAGAGCCCCTGGTGAGCAGCCATTTCGCTAAACTCTTTTTTTTCAACAGTTTCGACGGAACACGATGCGAAAACAGCTTCTCCATTGAGAGACGGGCTTTGAATGCTCTTGCACTCACCTTCACCAACACACTCGCACACCAGTGGCGGCTGCTGCCGTGCAAGGCGCTCTCAGGGTACTGGGTGGAATTTAGGGTTCAGTGTCTTGCCCAAGGGCACTTCAACAAGTGGAGTCAGGAGTTGAACGGATCAATTTTAATTTTTTTTTATTTATTTATTTTTTTTACAATTTTTTAAAAGTAAAATGACCTTAATGGGGCCAACAACACTTAATCCAGAACTAGAAAATAAAGTACCACATTAGAGAGGAATAGCATCATAGTAGTAGTAGTAGTAGTAGTAGTAGTAGTAGTAGTAGTGGTAGTAGTAGTAGTGAGAGGTAAACAGTGGTAACTGGGTGTCAATATGAAAAGGGGTCATTAGAGTCCCAATGGGTGAGGTCACGATAACTCTGCCCATTTCCATATACAGTCAATGGTTCCACCACACCCCAAAGGTGCTCTGTTGGACCAGGAGTTCATGACTGTGGAGGCCATTGGAGTACAGCATAAGGGGACCATCAGGGCCTTATAGTCCAAAAAATATCCACAATTAGGAGTATTAAGTAAAATATTCCAATGGAAAATTATATCCAAATCAGCCAATTCAGGAGGTGGTGTCACTTTGTTTTTGATGTCCGTGAAAACGCTTAGCTTGATTAGTCTGGCTAACAACACTGTATTAAATACTGGCAGGGTTCCGGGTACAGCTGCGTGTGCGACCGCGTGTGGTGTCACAACAGGGGCCCGGCACCCACAATCAGTGCCATCAATTCTCTCTCTTGAGGACCGCGCTCCGTAAGCCCTGGAGAAGGTTGCGCAAGAAATCAAAAGGAAGACGAGACCCAGATATCAGCAGGTTCTGCGACAATCAGTGAAGCCCATCTGGTACCAATAAACACGACAAGTTCAGAGTCACTTAAATCACCTCCCCTTCCCCCCATTCTGATACTGAGTTTGATCCACGTCTCCGTATCTAAATGGATTAAGTTGCTGCCATGTGATTGGTGAAGACGTTTGTGTGCGTCTCCTTATGTGTGTTTGCGAGCGGCAGGAGATGCCAATTCACACGAAATGTGGAGCGCGCGCGCGTGTGCGCGTGTGTGTGTATTATCTACCCTCCAGTGGTATTAGAGAGCTGTGAAAGCTGTTCTGTGAAATTCGAAAATGGCTTACAGGCAGGCACACTGGGTAACACCGTTTCTCTGGCATAACAAATGTGTGTGTGGGCTGTGAGGAAATGTGGGGTTGATGGTCTCCCAAACAACAAACACTGTTGGATGTTAATTAGCCAATTAGCTCTGTAACCATGGCTGCATGGGAGAGAGGCGGCCTATCTTTTTATAGCACGAGGGTCGGCGAACTTTGAAATCAAGCATTGTTTTCCAGACAGCTTTAATTGTGAAAAAAAAATAAATCTATTTTTCAACATATTTCTCAGTCCAGAATCTTGCTTATTATCAATTATTCATAAATGATCATGCCCATGTACGTAAACATTAGATTTCTGTCAGACCAAAAAAATATTGTGCCAGACGAGTATATTTAGATATTTAGATGAAGTTCAAACAAACAAAAAAAATAATGTGTGTAACTAACTGCCAGCTGGTGTTAGTATTTATTTTGTTCACATCTTAAACACAAATACATTTTCAAATAGAAAGGCCTGTTAATGGACGGTCCGCAGGAAGTGGAAAGGAGCTAGCAAGGGATTTGCTCCTTTCTTTGTATTTATAGCTAGCTTATTATGCTAAAGTTAATTTTCTTTCATTATAATTTAACTTCTCTGATACGTACGACTGCGATGAACTGGCGACTTGTCCAGGGTGTCACCCTGCCTTCACCCGATGACAGCTGGGAGCGGCTCCAGCAGGACCACCGTGACCCTGAGCTCAGGAAGAAGCAGGCATTGAAAATGGATGGATGGATGGATGATCAGTTGATTGCAGGTGGTTAATTTCAATGATTTAGAAGAATTTCACCTTCACCCTGACTGTCGGCCATTTGTCCAGTGAGGTGTGTTTTGTTCAGATGAGTTGAGTTTGTTGTTTGTTTCAAAAACCTTAGTTCTACTTTGCAGTTTTCTCCCGTGTGGTCTATCTAACGTATATCTTTATCATCTTTACCATTTGAGAAGGTTCAGCTAACTCCACCGGGCCCTTACTCCAATGTTTTGAATGTGGGCTCCACAGAACCAGACGTGTGTGTCGTCAGTATTACATATTTCTCCTTTACAGATGACTTCAAAAGGGATGGGATGGAAATGCCCCCTTGAAACTGCATGTTGTTGTCTCTACCTGTGCTGCGACATTTTTGTTGTTTTTTTTTACCAACAATCACAACAGGCGCCTTTGAACGTGGGAGGAAAGTGGATTACATCCAGTGTGCAGGAGGACAAACCGCAACAGTCGCGGCTAAAGCTCTTAATCTCCCTCACCCATACACAACAACTGCATCACGGCCAAACAATATGCCATTGTATCGGAGATTGGCGGGAGTATCTGGATTATATTTAATTCATGACACCCTAAAAGGTCTTAATAACTGGGAGAGGCCTAATACACTTTAAGCCAGAAGCGGCACGCTCAGACTGAAAACCCGCAGACTACTGCTGGGGGGAAAAGGACGGCGTGTGAGTGATAACACGTGTCTGACCATGAAGACTTTTGTCCAGGGTATGCTGGAGCCATTAATAGCCAATTAAACTGTAGGTTTTACACCAATAAGTGGGGTTTAATGAAAGAGCCCTATTTCAGATCAGCTGAATGCATACATTAAAGATCCAGTGTGTAATATTTGGGTTGATTTAAGATTTTTATATCGGTGAATGCTTAGTTTACTGCCCATAAATACATTAATAAAAGTGTATACTTGCAGTACGATAAAAGTAGTTTTTCATTTCCACGTATGAATACACAGACAGAAATGGTCTTGCTCCCAGTTAGCTGCCATTATTCTGCCATATTTCTCAGGAAGCCTTCTCTAGGCAATCCAGCTGCCTGACAGCGCGTAGCCTAATCATTGTGAACCGTCCGCGTCTTCAAATAAACCAGCGAAGAAGGTAGACAAGGTATCCAGGTTTGGGTGCGGAGGCCAACGTAGCTCATAGGCCAGCTCAGGAGGGGGAGAGAGAGTGAAAGACGCTGCAATCCAAAATGTAACAATTCAATATCGCGTTTCTTCTTCAAAATCTCCAAATATTACACATTTAACCTTTAACATGCAGTTCCTCGACCTTGTCTCTCTAACACTATTAAGGTAATATCTAGATAAAATATGCTTTGAAATATGTTTTGATCATTTTAGATTTTAAATGTGATCTGACTGTCTCGACATGGTGCAACAAAAACCTTATTTTCTGCAGGTTTTTTTTTTCCTTTACTCTCTCGATAAGGTGTAACCTTAGCGTGACAGAATCTGTCTCTAAGGATAAAATGGTCACTTGGGACCATGTAATCCTCAGACACGGTAAGCCTATGGCAGAACTGTGAAAGCTCCATTAACAGGAAGGCTGCAGATTTGGTCTCTGGCCTGTGCACACATCATCGTGTCTTTGGGCAAAAACATGATGAACATAAAAAAAACAAAAAAAACAAAACAAAACAGAACAAAATTCCATCCAAATGTCTTTAAAGCGGCGCATGACAGTCTGCGTGTACATTAATGGGCTTTGTGAGATGAGTTTAGCATGGTGGAGTATTTGTCGTTGATTGTTGTTGTTTCTGTTTGCACACCTGTGTTTCTTTGCATTGCACATCCTCGGTTTGTGTGTTGGTCTCCTGCTTCTTGGTAAGCAGCCAGTCTGAATGTATGCCTGTCTCTTCCTTTCCGGAACCTCATCCTGAAACAGTGACGTGAATTATTCTCTATCGTAAGCAAGTCAGACTTTTTTTTTGGGGTCTGGCTCGTCTCGAGACTTGCATTTCAAAGCAACTTATACCTGCACCCCGTGTTGCCTATGGCTGCACTTTGGCAATATCTAGTCACGCTGCAGGATTCTAAGCTTCAGGTTACAAAGAGAATTTCAGAAACCACACCCAGTTACTCGTTAAGGCTTCACCTGTTGGAAGTTGTGGATGGCGGAAGGGGGCCTCGGCTACACAGTAACCAGGGGGAGGCGACTCTCCGAGGCGTCGTGGGACACATCCATCAAGCGCCGACTCCAGTAATAAGTGAAGCAATTCTGTCCGGATTCAGAAAGGCCAGACCACTGGTAATTGGAAGTGATGCCGAAGGGCATCCAGAGGACAGGCTGACGGAGGATGACACAGTGCTTCGTCTTCCTCCGGAGCTTTTGGAATAAGTCACACAGAGGATGAAGAACTCAGCAGATTCAGTTAAATCCCTTGAATAAATAGAATACGTTGAAAACATTAAGCCGGTGTTGTTGTTTTTTTTAAGACACATCACTGAGGTGCGACACAGTCTGAAAAGCACATTACCTGCTAGGTTACATGACAGTGGCCGTAAAACAGTGACGGTGGAGGACTTTCTGGATATTTTTTTTTTTGCTGTTGCGCATTCATAACTAAAGCGACAAGCACAATGCAATCGCAAAAACGTTGTGTTGTTTGATCGTAACTGCATCAAAGTTTAGGCTTTGCGGCTTTACTACCATAAAAATGAAGGTCACCAAGTTAAACTATGACTCGAGTGAAAGTACTTGCTTTTGTACAAAGTATTAGAGTACATTGATCGTGTCCTCATGCTCAAGGGGCATCTCCAGCAACAGCACTTGAACTGAAGAGATGCAAGTTCTCCACTGAAATGCTGCGAAGTCAAAAGCACAATATTGACCTCTCCAATGTGTCACAAAGATCAAAACCTGTATTTACTTCGTCCACCACTGCTGTCCAGTAGCCCTGCATGTTGCCCACAAATGGTGGAATTATTTTGTTTTCCGAAACAATCCCCCCGTTTACTCCTATTAACATGCACCGGTAATTACTTCTGACCAGGTGCAGTAATTACATTATGTCTCCCAATTACCCAGGTGAAATTAATTCATTTGCCTGGCACCATAAGAGACAGTGGGGACGAAGAAAAAAAAAAAAAAAAAATCTCAACTTGTGAACAACTAATGAACAACTGCGAATTTGCAAGGCAAGGTCGTTTAGCAAAGCTGCTTGATGCTGCTGCCATGGATCTTATGTTTAAATGAGCAAGTCTGCGCATTAAAAATAAATCCACATGGCAAGGAGAGCTAAAAAAAAACCAAAACTGCCTGCCAACAGCCTTCTCTCAGGGAAATATATTACATATGACCTTTCAGTGCAAAAATATATGGAGTGGGTCGCAATGCTTATGAAATGCCTTACCAGTCTAGCGATGGCTCTTTCCTATAGCAGCAAATGTGAGCCAACCAAAGTGAATCAAGTATTGCAGTATCGTGCTTTGGACCGCATCATGCTGCGCTTTCCAGAAGCACAGTGTATGTGAAGCCGAGGCAGCTGGGACGGGCAAGAAGAGTAGACGCAATAACGTGACGGTACCACTTTTAACCAGAAGGAGCGCAAAATCAGTCCAATTGAAACATGTTTGTTGATTAAGAGGGACACTGACAGTTGAAAGCTTGTTTGACGCAATGGAAACCTCTGTCAATAAGGGGGAAAAAAAAGAAAACTTGATTGGTGATGCAACCCAAGTCCATTTCACCAGACAGGCTCAGAGGTCAGGGGCCAGAACGGTACAGGCAGGAGTTCAAAGAGGTGAATTTTTCAACTTATGTCAGGATTGATCCTGATGACCTGGATTTTCGCTTTTTTGATGAAAGTGAAACCCACCACTCCAGAGGCGGGAGCAAACACTGCACATACAGAAATGGTGGGATCCGCAGGGATCAGATGAGTGAAGGCTGGGAACGTTCTGATATCAGGCCACCGTTCCTCTTCACTGACGCCGGTTTAACTTCACTTAAATAACGAGGTCCATTGAATATTTGCGTCATTGTTCTTGACGTGTAGTTGGGGTAGTTGCAGGAGACTGGCGGCCACACGTTCGAATGGCATTAGCAAGGCTGCTTACAGACAGACACCCCTGCGGTGGAGCTGTGACAAAAGCCCCTTCATAGCTACTGCGGTGCCACAGTGTTGCGCTTTGAGATCAGTCGTTGGCATTTTTGCAACATACACCTTTCCAGCAACACTCACCGTTCAGAAAAATGCGGTTTACTTATTGTAAGACGAGGCAAAGGGGCATTGACTTTTCCTACATGGGGACACAAAAGAAGATTTTTTCAATCTTAAAGTTTAAGTGTGTTAACATTTGGAGATTTGAAAAAGAAACAGCGACACCAAGTGGTTACATTTCAGATTGCAGCATCTTTCACTATGCCTCTCCCTGTCCTGAGCTTGCCAGTGAACTACAGTGGCCTGCGCACCCAAACCTGGATACTTTGTCCACCTTCCTCTTTGTTGGTTTATATAAAGACGCGAGCCTTCACTCTAAATGTGAAACGTGCTGTCTGGCAAATGGACTGTCCACACCAGGCTACCTTAGAAATGTGTGGGTGCAAGATGGCAGCTAACGCGGAGCAAGACCCTCGCTATATGTATATTCTTATCTATACATGAGAACCATTCTAAGAGTAGAAAAATCAAATTACAATTATTATACTTTGATTATACACTTTTATAAATGTATTTATGGCCAGTATAGTGAGCCTACATCTGCGTATAACTGCTAGCAGCAGAAAGTGCTTTGAAAAGCCTGCAGATGTGATTGGGTTCCCGTTTTCTAGACATTCTTTTTATGAAGCACCTTCGAAATTATAAAAGTCCAGCACAGATATGTGAAACATATCGCTAATCCAAAATCCACTTACAACAATGATTTTAGTAGTTCATCTGAGGTCTAACATATCAGACAGTTGCACCCCGACTTTCCAGGTACTTCAGCGTTTCACCAAACTTTGCTGCAGAGAATTCCCTCTTTCCATTAATAACACATCTCCGTATTTCGAGAGAAATACAGTCCGATATCAAACATCCATTTGATCATAACAGCCTATTGTGCAGTAATCTTTTGCGATCTTAATAATTCGGGGACGTATGCCAGCAGAAAAGTTGATTTAGAACAAGGACAAAGGTTGATTTGGGAGGAACAACCGGCTACTATCGTTGGTGCACTCTCAAAGATACATACCGCTGCTAAACCATCAGTGTCTGTATTAAACTGAATTCAAGTAAAAGAAAATAAACTTTTTCAGTAGACATTGACTAGAATGTAATGTAATGCGTTCTGTCTTTTCAAATGTTTTCGGACTCAAAATAGGCTGAAATTATGAGGGATAAAAATGTCTAAAATGTAACTGAAACTCAATTTTAAAAACTCTAATTTTCATTTCAAAATCAGCACTATGTGATTTTCGCCAAAAATTCGATGAAGTTTCGGAGCATGCATTCGCAAGGATTTGCTGCATTGTTGATGCCACTTGACTTCCCTGATGTCTTCAAGCCAGCAGCAGGGCTCAATCTCCAAAGCGAGGCAGAGACAGAAGAGACATTCTGAATATCTCACCTTCTGTTTCAGCTGCCGCTACGCTCGCGCCTCCCCGCTGAATATCTGTTCTTTGAAGTTCACTTTCTCTCCCGCAACCCCCGTTTTCTAGTCTTCAGGTGTCTGCTTTATTTCACAGTTTCCTCACGATCGTGTTCAGCTCAAAGTGACATGTTAAGTTGCTGCTGCTGCTGCTGCAAGGCCCTGATTTTCACAGCTTTGGAAAGAAAGTCTTCAGGCAGCCAAATAGCTGGCAACTGTTCACTGTGTTGAGCGTTAAATAAACATCAACAGCAAATTTGTGTCTCTTATTAAGTTTGTTAGTCTTGCGGTTTAAAAATAGGAAAGTTGTTAATCCAACACTTTAAACGTTTGGTGAAAGAAAAAAAAAAAAATGAACCAGTAGCAGCATCTCGACTCAGTCGTCGAAGGGCTTCAGCAAAAAATATGAGATCTTTCGCAAGGACTTCCGGGGATTTCTCCCTTTGCTTTTGAGTTTGAAAACCAGCATCATATTGTTTGAACTGAATTAATCAGCTTTGCTTTATAAACCAACACGGTACTTTGGAGAGTTTTTTTTTTTTTTCCCCCACTCTGGTTCAGGGACACTGAAAGATGTATAATGCCAGTAAACACAGCCGAATGTACGAAAACAAGTTGGGACCCTGTGAAGCGAGCAAATATCCATCTATCCATCCATCCATCCATCCATCCATTCATTCATCCATCCATCTTCTACAGCCACTTCTCCTCCACTCAGGGTTGACAAAGAACCACCACACTCACTCCTACGGCCTATTCGGAGTTCCCAATTTGCCTCACATGCACGTTTTTGCACTGTTGGAGGAACTTGGCATAGCTGGAGAGAACCAGTGCACACACACACGGAAACGCTTCCAGAAATACTGGTGGTACCTCTGAGTAGAAGTGCAATGATGTCAATTGGTCAGACATTTGGAATAGCTTTTAAAAAATACTTTAGGTTAAAAAGTGGAAGAAGAAGCAGAAAAAAAAAAAAAATCCAAATTGTTACTGGATTAAAATTCAAATGCCATGTCTGCGATGACAGGGCGGCATACTAGTGTCACAGTACAGCTTGGATGTCACATTTCAAAATTGAAGTTACATTAATATTTGAAAGATTGAAAACAACCATCCTGAGAATCTCTTTTCGCAAGCAAAGTCTTCCAATCGTGACTTAGCAGTTCAATGGCAACACATTCCCATTCGTTTGAACAGTGCAGCTTTGGAGTAAATGAATGCAGGCACCACACCAACATGACGCCGCCTGGCTCAGGCTTCTGTTGGAGCTGAAACAAATGCCACAAGAGTGGCTGCATTTAAATGGACTTGAGGATCCAGTTTGGATCCTAATCCTTGTTTTGATCACAATGGGGGATACAGTGTTTTTCCATGAACTCAGGGAAACCTCATTACTCATTCCCCTGTTTACAGATAGACTGATATCCGGATGTTCAAACCAGATTTAGAAATCCTGGCGGAAGAAAATGAGACCGAAAGAGGTTTTTGGAGATAGTTTATCCTGACAAAACTGAGCTTCGGAGCTTCAGAAGTAAAAAGACACTTTTGTTGCCGCGGCCATGTTTGATTTTCCTCGTGCATAGCTTGGCTGAGGCCGTGCCTGTAGTCGGCAGCAGCGTTGAGAAACGGAGACAAGTCTCGTGTTTTGCTGTTGGAGCAACGAAATTGTATTGCTCAAAAAAAGGGCTCGGGCTTCAGTTTGGTTTCTGGAATGATGCACGAGAACAAACGCAGGGTTGTAAACACACTCAAGTTGAAGCTAGGATGCGAAAGACGGTGGCGAAAACCTTAGTAATTCAAGGAGGAAACATCTTCACTGTAAACTATAAAAATCAGAACGGGTTAAAAATAACATAGCTATTCTTCTCATTGTGCTGTTCTTATTTGTCTGCAGTATCTGAAAAAGGCAGTTTCTCCGGCACGTCAACAGAAAGCTCCTCCGGCAGTTTGGATTATCATCAGCTGGCTTGTTAAGCCATATCCAATTCCCTCCACTCAATTTCCACGCACCTCGAAACAACACCAGCATGCTGTTTGTTTGTTTAAGCTCAGCCTTCAATAACACCCCCCCCCCCCCGCCCCCCCATCCCTCCCCACTCAAAGCTGATTTAGTGCCGTGACTCCGTGCCGCAGTCTGTATCTGGTTGTTAGACCTGCTCGCAGTCACACCACAAGCACTTCAGACCGGCGCTATCAGACGGCAGCGAGAGTTTGCACGGAGAGGACATCAATGGCCTGAAGTAATAGTGCGGAGATGATCGGCTCCTCGGTGTCGACGCAACCGTCATTGATTTTTTTTTTAGAAGGAAAGGAGGAACAGACACGCGTCGCAGTCTGGAGAAGTTGAGCAGATAAGTGAGTGGCGTTTTGTACTTTGGAGGTTCCACCCGGTGGACAAATGAGGTGGCTGCATATGTGAAAACAAATGCGACACACACTTACAGACACACAAATGTTGTCATGCTCCATTGAGTTGCTGTGGGAACACAGTGGAAACTGTGGCAACTTTCCTTTCTGTTGCTTCGGTCTTAGTAGGTTGTGAACAATCCACCCATTCATCCATCCATCCATCCATTGTACGTCTATCCATCCATCCATTGTACGTCCACCATGCATCCATCCATCCATTGTACGTCCATCCATCCATCCATCCATTCATCCATCGTATGTCCATCCATGTGTGGCGAGGGTAGGGGTGAACTGAGCAGAAGAGAACTGGGGACCGACAACGCCACCCTGGGAATTTCACCCAGGGATTAAATAAAACTAAAAAGACACACAGGTTCGCTACCCAGTAACGGATGCAGGACGTAGTTCTCAGATAATTCATTCATTCATCATTCATCTTCCATACCCGCGTATTCCTATTCAGGGTCACGGGGGTCTGCTGGAGCCTATCCCAGCTATCATAGGGCGAAGGCAGGGTGACACCCTGGACAAGTCGCCAGTTCATCGCAGGGCCACATAGAGACAGACAACCATTCACACTCACATGCACACCTACGTACAATTTAGAGTGTTCAATTGACCTCCCATGCATGTTTTTGGAGTGTGGGAGGAAGCCGGAGAACCCGGAGAGAACCCACGCAGACACAGGGAGAACAAGCAAACTCCACACAGGCCCGGAATCGAACCCACGACCCTCTCAGATAATGAAAGATACAATTTTTATTTAATACAAAAACAAACAAAAGCTGGAGCTGGTCAAATGGTCATGAACCAGTGTGAGGGGGGAAGCTGAAAATAACAAATACAAAAAAAAACGAAGTCTAAATAAAAGTATACTTGTGCACAAAACAAAAGGAACCACTCCCAAGACACAGCGCACCAAACGTGAAGGGTCTCCACCACCACCACACTGGTACTGCCACCACCAGTCTCCAACAACTAAAAGAAAGAAAAACAGCAATTAATACAATAAAAAGAACAACAATGACAAATTATTTTAAAATCGCTCACATTCTCTCACACAAACACATGCTCTCTCTCTCTCTCTCTCTCTCTCGCTCTCTCTCTCTCTCTCTCACACACACACACGCACATGCACACACAGTACACTGGTACTCGGCTGGGCTAAGCAACAGTGAAGGCAGCACCCTAGGACAGGACCAGGTGCAGCACGCGGCGTGACGCACTTTTGACAGCAAAGTGGTAGCAGCGGGGAGGCAGCAGGACTCCCACAGTGATGAGCAGTGAGACGGAGCGTTTCCGTGACACGGGACTCGGCGGAGCAGTTGGCAGAAAAGTTGACAGAACGGTGGACAGGAGCTGATTGCAGCCAGTCCTCCCAGTAAGGTTCTATCGCACATTGAGGAGGAGGCCGGAAGAGGACAATCTCCAACGCTGGCGTTTACCTGCGACCACCCCCAGGGTTAGCCAAGATCCGGCACCTGCCCCGACACCGAGAGGGAGAGCACTTACCGCTAAGAGCTCCAGAAATGCACAAAGCCTGGGCAGCAGGTGCGAGGCACAATTGCAGCGTCCAAACTACAACAACCTGACCGGAAATGACGCCCAAATGACGGAAGGCGCAGAACACAAGAGCTGGCGAAGATGGGCGTTTTTATACGGCTTGGCCCGTCACTGCCACCAATGGCAGGACGGGCAATCAGCACACTAATTATGTTCATACTGCTACACATGCATCCATCATCCACCGCACGTCCATCCATCCATCCATCCATCCATCCATCCACTTTACGTCCATCCATCAATTGTACGTTCATCTTTCTGTCCATCCATCCATCTAGCCATCGTACGTACATCCAACCATCCATCCATTGTCTGTTTGTCCATCCACCCACACATCCATCCATTCATCTTACATTCATCCATCCATTGTACATGCATCCAACCATCCATCCATTGTCTTTCCATCCATCCATCCACCCATCCATCCATCCTCGGGATGCCAACCACGCTTCCCCCTCTGGCACCTGTGTGAATTATGACTAAATGCCAGACTATTGTAATTACTATTACTATTTACTATTGTAAACTATTGTACTATCCTCCTCCTCCTGCTGGAGCCTTTATTCCTTACTATACCCACGATCAGAGTAAAACAAGCAACCCTTTGATTGGCGCCACTGGAGGAAATTATTGAAGGTGCTCCTTTGTTACAAATTACATGTGAAAAAAAAAAAAAAAACAGCTGTAAAAAGAAGCCTTGTCTTATTGCAGGAAGCAGCTATGTGAGCCTGCCTCACGCAGAGAAACTCATTATCATCTCATAATTGAACGGCCAACATTCAGAATGTTTCAGCGGAAATTAGTGTCCAACGACTTGTGATGCGTTTTCCAGTGGAGGAGATGTGCAAGGTGTTTCCACTGTTCTGAGTTTGTTATTGGTGGCGATGAAGGATGTTGTTGGGGATGTTCTGCCACAATAAGCTTCTGTGAAGATTTGTAAGCGATAACGTTCACGTGGGACATGTGACCTTTATTGCATGCAGCTAACAAACAAAGTCGGCTTCACTGACAAACAGTACAGTGGTAAACATGTAATGCAAGGTTTTTTTTTTTTTTTTTTTTTTGATTGGTGGATTTTACATATTTTGCAGACTTCACGTACTCGGTACCTCCAGCAGATCAAAGCCCGAGTCAGACGGTGACGCCGGCAGTTTTGCTAGAGACAGGATGATTATTTGGCACTGCGGATATATAGTGCAGTGATGTCTGTGAAAATGTAAATCGCTGGCTGTGTCAAGGGGGGGCTCTCGTGTTTCAGGAAATGCAGAGTGTGCAACATCTGGGGAGAGAAAGACAAAACAGCTGCTTTTTGTGTATTTGTTTTTTTCCCAGAGAGATGTGTTTTGTCCGTACCTGAGAGAGTTTTGCTACCCGCTGCTGAAAACACTGCAGTGGCTGATGTGATGCACTCAGCTTTTTCGGAGGAATTGCGTTGGGTTTTAATGAATGACGACCGTCGTTGCTGCCTTAATTATAGCGGAGTTGTGTTTTATTGTCCCTGTCTCTGTTTCTTTATGACCCTATAGTCCCATATTCCTCCCTGCATGTTGCTTCTATGAATAAATACATAAATATCAAAGGCAACAAACAATTAAATGCTGGCTAAATAAAGTGGATTTAAAAAAAATACATACTATACTAGAGCACATTTTCGCATTAGAAAGTCTGACGAGCTGATATTGGCCCTGAGCCACTCATTTAGAAAGTCTGCTGTAGATCATTAACTGCAGTGGACAGGACATAAAACACATTTTATGTATATGAAGTCAACACTCGACTGGAGATGGAAGTTGAGAGAGTGCAGAGGGTTTGAACAAGATTACGTCTTCAGAAATAAATGGGGGGGGAGAAAGAAAGAAAAGCATTTCATGCGCTTCAACCCCCCGCTGCTGTGTTAAGCCTGCAGGGCAGCAGACGTCAGGAGAAAGAAAAAGGGACCAAAGTCCCTCCCCTTCTTTATGTGAAAACACTCTTTATCTCTTCCTCCGATCTCTAATGCTCTGCTTGCTAATGCGACCTAGCGCAGCCGCCCCCCTTTTGAGAAATGTATTTGTACCAATGCGTGGGCGTGCATGCTGTGAAAAGAGGAAATACACACAGACACACACAAATAAATGCAATGTATGCACACATATTTTTTATGAAGGTACATCCCCCCCCCCCCCCCCACCACACCCCCACCCCCAACTTCCCTGCAGCTCAGCCAGGAATCCACCGGGAGGGTCTCTTTCCTCTGCCTCATTTGACAGCGCTTCCATCACGCTGCGCACATCCAAATGCCAACATTTGCTGAAAGCTGTCACAGCCTGGTGCGGAGAGGAAGGGTTTGGAAAGAAAGAAAGAAAGAAAGAAGGGAAGATAGAAGGAAAGAGCAACTTAGGATGACGTGCGAAATATCACAAAAAAAAGATGTCTTTGAAATGTGAACTATAGGCTCTTATTGCACTCGTCTTGGTGCACCTGAGCTGAGAGTGCGTGCACCAACGGTGGCTGAGGCACTGCCGGAGCGCCGGAGGGTGCTGAGGGTACGGTTGCCCCTGGGGCCGCGACCCAATCGGGCCCATCACCGAGGCAGCATGCCCCGCCTCCCGGTGGAGACTAGTGCCTCGCGCAACTGATGTTCGTGGCAGCTAGCTTAAACCGTCCCTCCGATAGTGCGACACATACGCTGTGCTGCTGACAGGACCGAACCACTCTGTGCAGATACGGGGGTTGGACATTCAGTCACCTACCATTGCGGGCCCCTGTAACCTATTAATTTGGGGCCCCTATCAGGCTTGGGCTCTTAGAATCTTCCTAACTTATCCCCCAATTACGGCATACCAGGTAAAAACGTCATCACCAGCCGTCCCTCAACACCGTCCGTCTGACGGACGATATTAACGTCATTATTAATCGCCTGTTAACAAAACAGAGAACGGCATAAAAAGGAACGGGAGCACTTATAATCACAAAGGTGGAGCGACCAAACGCAAAGAAAAAGAAAAAAACGGGAGCAACGAAAACCCAGTTCGCCAAGCTTGACTCCTATTTTGTTCGCCCTAATCCTCTTCCTGTAAAAGATGAACCCGACGGCGTTTGAAGCGATTCATTCCCGACCCCAACCCCCGATAAGCTGCCAACAACGTTGCCCGCATCATTGACAGTTGCCAACCGTCCCTTGAAATACAGAATTGTCCCGTATTTGTCGAGGAAATGGTGCGGCCCGTTTTGAATCAATCGCGTTTGTCCCCTTTTTATTCTGAGTGGTCTTGAACGTAGCTTTATTTTCGACAGGAAGCTCACGTCCGTTTCCCGAGAGTTTGCGTTCAAAACTGTAACCTACTGTACGTAGCTGCAAGCAATGCCATTGCATTATCATTTATTATTCACACACTTCCCATACGACGTCCTTTGCGCCCCCCAGGTGTTTATTTACGTGCGTCCCCGCCCCGTTTTTTTTTTTTGCGCACTAAGACAACGCCTGATGTAATGTATCTGCAATAATTCATGTGGCGGAGATGATCCCCCCCCCCCCCACCCCCCTGCCAGTGAATGCTATGTTAGACTTTACAGGAGTTGTGGTTTGATGCCTTTGTGTCATGAATAATTGCGGTTGTCTCTGAAATGTGAGCATTGATTTGTTTTGTTTTTTTCGGCTTCCCGCCTCTTGCTCTCGTGTCTCCGCTCAGAGGTGTTTCCCTTTGCCGGGGAGAAGTTATACCGATAGAAATTAAAAGCGGACACCATCATCTCTGCAGGGAGCTAAGATAAAACCTTGCTACGCGCCCTCATATTCATTTTTTTTTTGTTGTAGGTAAGCCAATGAGGGCCCATTGCCTTCTCCCACTTAGTCCTTTTTGTAATATTGGTCCAACCGCTCCAACATTAAAAGCAACCATCTGCTCAGTCGCTCTAATTAATTCGCAGAGCGAAGTTTAATATTTCACCTGTAAATTCGAACGGCGGAGTAACGGCGGCGTTAAAGTGAGCGCGGAAGCTTATTTATTAATCGAGGACTCATGAAATTTTACGGGGTTCACAAGAAGACGATGCTGCCTGGGTGGGGGGTGGGGGGGGAGACGCATGTGGGCAGTGTTGTTGGGATTACTCGATAAGAGTAATCCCAGAGTAATCCCATTACTCTATAAAAGTAATCCCACTACTGATTACTCCTTAAAAAAAGTCATCTAAGTGCTTCTTTAACTACTTTGTTTCATAAGTCATCAATTACTAATTACTTTAGTGAGAAAAAGATAAAGTGACAGTCGAGAACGTCTTGTTTCCTGCACATAACGTGCAACGAACCACGATATTCTTTCATTTAGAGATGAACTCAAAATAACGTTTGTATTTCCAGCTGTCAAACGCAATCGCTGTTTTTTCTTTTGCCGCCGCCACGCTTGTTTTGGTGCGTCGTCGCATATCGATGACGTTGCATACGTGACTGCATCATCAATCTGCGACGTCACTGTTTTCGGTTGTGTTTTTCTAAATTTCAGACGTTTTGTGGATAACGAGACAGTTTTTGCTTGTACGATATTTCACAAAGGTAGTGGAATCGTTACTTGATGAAGTAATCATGATATAATTACCATTTTTGCCAGAGTAATCCCCGTCACATTACTCTGTTCCTAAAAAAGCAGTTTGATTACAGTCGTGGATTACTTTGTAATAGATTACTTGCCAACGCTGCATGTGCGGGAGACAATACCAAGCCTGAGTCTGTTTGACTTCAGATTTCTTTTAGTTATGAAATGAGTCCCAGTTTCGTTGTTTCATTTCATATGCGATCATAGAAACGATGCAGATTGAGATACATAAACACAACATAAACTTTGATCCGTATGGACAGATGAAGAGACCCCAAGTGGTCCACTTTACACAGCCTTATTAAATCGTGTCAAACCACTGAAGAGAAATGCACTTGCGTTCTCATTTAATGTGTTCTGTAAAGCAATGTTTTGTTTTTTTTTGAGTTTATTTATTATTTTGGGGGAAAAAAAAACTTCCAGTCTGCCACCAAGAGCTCTGAGTGCTGTTTTGTTTTCATTTAATGTAAAAATGTCTCCCAGTGAGGATAAAGCTGCCACTGCAGCAGCAGCCACAATGATCCGTCGAACAGCGGCCGGTTTTTGCGTCTTCTTTAATCAGTTTTGAACGGCAGCTTGCAGTAAGTTGCTTCCTGGTTTTGCCACAGCTAAATGAATTCTCTATATTCCGCAATACTAAGTTCACCTTGTTGCTCTTCAGAAGGAATAAAATAAAATTCAGACTTGATATCACTGTCAATTCAGCAAGGATATCAGCTGTGGCCATGAGATGATCTCATAGTATACCCAGTGTGAAGGTGATACGAATGAATGATAGGAAAAAAAATATTTGTTTTCAAAATGTCCAAGGGTAAAACCCCTTGAGATGCATCATGTCGATTTGAGTGTAACCTCAGTCTGATTTTAGATTGTATCGTATCACATATTTACAGTCATTTCGGCCCCGATTTACAAAGATCCTGGATAGCACATGCAAAATCAACTGCACGTGCAAACAGCAGGGATGTACATATATACATATGTGTATATATATATATATGTATATATATATATATATATGTATATATATATGTATATATATATATATATATATATATATACACATATGTATATATATATATATATATATATATATATATATATATATATATATACATATATATATATATATATATATATATATATATATATACATATATATATATATATATATATATATATATATATATACATATATATATTGCATTGCGCTCAGATTCAGTCTTAATTCTCGGAAGCTGCAGTTTATTTCAGTGCAATCACCAACACCAACCCCGTCCCTCGCAACACATCCGCCATACACGAGTATAAAAACAACAACAATTGACTTTTCTTATTTTGTCTTATCAACAATAAAACACAACTCTCATTGTGCCCCCCAGCAGCGTCATTAGATTTGCGCACGTTTATGAGCCTGCAAATTTTTAGTAAATCGGGCACAAAGTTTTTGAAGCACACCTGAGAGCACTGAGAGTGTTTTTTTTTTTTCTGTTTTTTTTCTCAATAATGCTTGTAACAGCTAAATGATTTTCGGAATGTGCCACTGAAGTCTGATTATATTTTTAAATACACTGCTCTTCTTATCTTTTCAAGGTGAAACATTTCTTCAAATCGTTTTTTTTTTTTTGCAGCTCAAGCAGACTTGTGAAAGGCTTGTGAACGCGCGGCGGCAGAAGCGCCTTCGTCCACCTAAATTGTTCGCCGACCCTGAATGAGAAGCATCCTTGCTTAGACGCTACATTCACAGTCATTGGCGTGTTTTCTGGACACCGCATTTCATAATAGCTGCGCCGCCGCCGGGTGCTCCCGTGGCCGAAAGAGAAGAACACTGAAGAGGCCGAGTCTCTGAATGGAGAGAAAGAGAAGATGGAGGAAGGAGGGGGGGAAGAAAGATGGGAGATGAAAAGGATGGATGAGGGCGAAAAGGGGCGGAAATTGAGGCAGTGGAGATGCAAACACTCTTGCTCTTGAACGCATGCACACGCACACGCACACGCACACACACACACACACAGACTGCACTATGCAGTCATGGTTGAGCTAACAAAAGGCACTAGCCCTCGTCCTCAGCTCTTGGGAGATGAACTGGAGCTGATAAATTTAGCAAAAACACAACTCCCCTCAGGCCACAAACGCACGCACGCACGCACGCACACACTCACACACACACAAACACACACACACACACACCGCCACCATCCCTATTTGCTCCCGAGTGTGCCTCTGTGTGCGTCTGAGGTTGTCTAAGTAGGGCTCAAACTTGGGTGCCAAGTTTCCTTTTGGACCCTGAGTTGAAGGAAAGACGGGAGCACAGAGAGAAGGAGAGGAGGGAGAGGAAGAGGAAGAGGTGGTGGAGGAGGAGGAGGAAAGTGAAGAGGAAGGAGGGAGGAAAGGATGGAAGAGAGGAAGTGGAGGATATGAGGGGATTTAGTGGGAAAGAAATGAAAGGGGGGTGGAGGAGATGAAAGAGTAGATCAAAGGGTGGAAAGAGAGCTGGAGGAAACAGAGGGACGGAGATAGATGGCAGGAGAGACGGCAAACAAGGAAAATAGGGAGGGCGGTGGAGGAGGAGGAGCAGGAAGAGGAGACACGCTCGGAGACAGATTACGCGGCCAAACTTTGTGCAAAACACGGCGGTGGCATCTGCGGCTGCTGCGTTTCTGGCTAAGACACGCCGGCGACCCGTTTAACGGCCAGGGACGCCGTCTCAGCAGGAGGCCTCCGTCAGCAAGTTCTCCTCTTTCAACTGGCGACATGATGAAATGAAATCACAGTGGAATTCTGAGCAACCCCAGATCAAACGCAACAATGTTTGTTGGTGGAAGGTCAGCGATGCAGAGCGAGTCGTCTATCTTTTATTTTCATTTTATTTCTTTTTACATGCTGTAACCCGGTGATTAATCGCAGGCCACAGAGAGTTACATTGCATTTTGTTTTTTTGGATTTTTAAAAAAGGAGTTTCACTTGTGCTTATCAATCCATCTGTTTTCAGTTGTAAGTGTCATTTCAATAAAGAGTTGAATACCGTCGGGCTTCAAAGACACAGATTTTATTGCTATGCTTTTGTTCATTTAAAAAGCACATTTTTCTACTTATCCCTTGATATATTTTTCCTCCTATGAGGAGGGTCACCAAACCAAAACACTCCATCCATCTGCTCCTGCTCCGACCCCTCTGTTAAATTTTTGAACCCATTGTGGCCCCAACAGTCAAAAAAGTTTGCCTACACCTGTTCTATAGCCACTTCCTCCTCTGGGTGGCAGGGATCCATTCCAGCTGTCGCGGGGCCACGGCAGGGTTGCACCCTGGACAAAGTCACCAGTTCATTGCAGGGCCACATAGAAAGAAAAACAAAGACATACAACCATTCACACTCTCTCTCAGACACACAGACATGGACACTTTAGTGTCGCTTATGTTTTTTTGGTTTTTGTCTGTTTTGTTGCTGACCTTTGGATGTGTTTTGTTCAGGTTACATGCAAAATCAATATGTCATGTGGGGGCAAGTGCAGTCGCTTTGCTTGTGGTGATTTACTGCTGCTGTGATTGGTCGAGAGCAGTGGGCAGACCTGGCGGGGCTGATGGATGAGAGAGCTCTGAGAGAAGAAGAAGAAGAAGAAGAAGGAGAAGAAGGAGAAGAAGACTGACTTAAAAGAGGCTGGCATAGCAAAAAAGATAACTGTAAAGTCTGCTACTGTTTTGATACTGAGATGTCTGAGCGAGACCCAAAGTTTGGTAACGAGGCGGTGCGGAGCTGGCTAGCTTAGCTAGCCATCCAGTCTCCGATCGTTGCTAGCACAGCGTGAAAGGTGGCTGGACTGGAGATGGGGAAAGGACTTTCCAAACCTGTGAGTCGCGCTGTGCTTGAGAGCTCAGTGCATGTGAGCGTGCGGCAGCCGAAGAAGGACGCCGTTAGAGGGCTTGTTGGTATTGTGAGCTGGAGAAGGAAGTTCAACTACTGGCCGGAGGAGTGGCTAACTAGCCGCTTAGCAAAGTGAAGCCCGCCTGATGTCCGCCGGCAGCCAGCGGTGAGGTGGACCATCCAACTGTGGCTTGTAACCAGGACGGATTTTCAATTCAAGGTACTGTTGGGATATTCTGGAGATCTTATTTTTTTTTTTTTAATTCTATCTTATTTCATGCTGGCTTAGGTATACCACTATTTCAGTACTTGAGGTTGGCCTGTAAAAGCATCAGCCAAACAGTGCTGAAAACGCCCAGACATTCCATCACCAGGTCACATACTGCCAGCTCATATGGCGGCTACTTCTTATATGTTCAGAATTTCTCCAGACCAACTTCCAGACGGTGTTGAGGGTCAATGGGCTCCCGGTAATCTGTCCTCCTCCTCCTCCTCCTCCTCAGCAAGGTAAAAGCTCCTCGCTTTGTCCGAGAGGCCGTTCAGAACGATCATGATATAATTTGTGTCCTTGCATGACGAGATGAAACTCCCTCTCTCACGACGACTGCTTTGTCACTGCTGGAGACGGAGGACGACTCCATCGATTGCTGGCAGCTTGTGGTTATTTCAGTTTTTCAGCAAAACCTCTGCTGTAATGACGCCAAATTGCGTTGGTCTGAATAGTAGTTCTGGATGCAGCTCGAGTGCGAAATAAGTCGCCCACGAACATCTGCACTTTCACGGCCTTTATTTGTGATGCATCAGATGTGTAGTGGCCTTACATACAAACCATTTTCTAGAGTCTTATGAAATCCAGGCGACTGGTGAAATGCAACAAACAAATTACGGCTCCACGATTAATCGTGGGAAAAAAAAAAACTTGCGATCTTGAGTCACACTTGCTTGCGATCTCATTTCTGAATGCCGACGATCCTGTCACAGTTTTTTCATTCGGGACGACAGCTCCAAGAAAATAAGCTTCCACTGACTCAAATGACAATGAAACAATGTACCACGTGATGCAGAACAGCTAATCCGGTGGCAGGTGCGGAAAAACATCTATTGCGTGAGAAGCACCATCTTGCCGACAATGTGAACACGAGCGCTGCCAACAAAATGAATTTAGAGGGAGAAGTGTGAGTCCACAGTGAGAGAAGAATGAAGCACACTGTCCTCTTCCTGAAAAATGGATAACATTCCGTGCTCTGGAAGTTTCTCAGTCTCAGAGAAGACGGCCAAAGTCAAAAGAATGTTCCATGCAAAGAGTGCTTTGGTTGGTTCGCAGCACCGCCAGGAAACACTACTAATTCATACAACCACTAAACGTCATCACAGAGCAACATTTTGACGAAAGCAGCAAAGACTCACCGAAACCCGAAATATGTTGACAGGCTTTTGTTCTTAACAAGGGATCTTTAACCAGATATCTGCAAGAAAAAAAATACTGTTTTATCCCAATTGAGTGAATGTTTTGGAACCATGTCTATCTCTCCCTTCATCTTGTTCAAAGAGACTGTTTTTAATTTTTTTTTTTTATTGTCAGTTTTAAAGGTGATGTGCCAATGTTGCATGAAGCCCTGTTATATTTTTTGTTTGGTTCTTTTGTTACGGACATTGTGTGTAATAAGTATTTGTTTTGACAGAATCGTGATCTCAATTCAAAACAAAAAAACAAAACAAAACAAAACAAAACAAAAAAATCGAGATTCTCATATTTTTTTTTCCAGAATTGTGCAACCCAAATACAAATGACAATTAAACAATTTTAAGGCACATTTTTAGGGACATTTTTGAATTCTGTATCCATGGAGGAGCACTTCGGTCTTTTCAAAAGACTCGAAGAATTGTCATCCTTGCCGGTGTTACAAGCAGCACAAAGCCTTTTGTGTAGCGTCTGGAACGGACACGGGAGGGCATGTCTCGTCTTTGAAACCCGCAGACACAACACAAACTGAAAGCTCACTCTGGCGGCACCTTCGCTGCCCTGCCGAGAAAACCCCCGTCGAACCCTCCTGTAGTTCGGCTCCGGCGGTGTCCAGCGTAAAAGTATCTCGCCGAGGCCTTTGTCTCTTGCGCAACGAGTTTACGTAACATCCAAGTTACAGTCCCAGTGCTCCATCGCAGACAAACCAAGGCATCACTTCTGACAGCCACCCAGAACACAATCCACAAATTGCACTGTAAATTTACATTTAGTAAAAATTCCAATCAACTCGATGATCCCGGGAACGTTAACGTTGACAAATGGGAGGAGTGTCCCTTGGGGTTGGGGAGGGGGTGGGGGGGGGGGGGGGGGGGGTTGGGGTGATAAAGGGACTCAGGGCTGCGCGTCGAGAAGGGAAGGGTGAGTGGAGAGGGTGTAAGTCCTGGGTTTTTGCAGCGATTAGCAAAAAATTTAACTGTGTCCTAAATTTAAAAAGCTCGAGGCTCCGTTTAACTACAGAAGCCTCGGCAGCCCTGTAGCGCGAGATAGGCTGAACAAAACGAGCGACTCTCTGCCAAGTGGGGCGTTCAAGTTTCTGTGACAAAAAAAAAAAATACAGACTTGTGGGCGCAGCGAGGGTCGACAGGAGAGGGAAGAAGAGACAAACAAAATCTAATTGCGAGAAAAATGTCCGTCGCATGCCGTGGTTGCTTTGTGATCAACGAGCGTCCGCCCTCTAATTGGCCACATTACTATAATTAACTCTAGATTGAATTCAAGCACTCTCCCTCCGGCTGCATCCCTTCCTCTCATGCCAAAATAACACCTTTGGGTATTGGTCTGAGAGGAGGGAACACTGAACTCTCCGCTAAACTAGTTTCCTATCGCACGTTGTAAGGGCCTCTTGTTACATCCTGGTACATCTTTATCGACGTACGAGCCGAGACGCGAAAACACCGAATCAGTCTTTTCAGGTCAAACACAAAACCAACCAGGCTGGGGACAGAAGGGTCTCTTTCTCCTCCGTAACAAACAAGATCTTACCTGAGTAATTTGTGGCAACAGATGAAAGAAACAGGAGGTAAAAGCAGCCACAGTAAGACTTTGGTTGGGCCTCAGAAATCCCAAGAAGTCTGATCCAGCCTCTCCTCTATTTCTGTTTTCACTATTAATATGATTCAATTTAATTATTAAATCATTTATTTAATCACCAGAACCTGAAAACACACAATATTGTTGTTGTTGTGGCCTTTTCTTTTTTTTTTCCCAATATGTGGACTGATTAATAATAAAATAATTTTGGTTAAAGTCCAAGTAGTTTTAACACACATACATCTCTTGATAGTGAGCACAATACGAGGCATTTGTTACAAAACTAAAAAAACAAGGGTTTTTTATTTGACCCGCATTAATCTTGCAGTGCAGCTGGATGCTGAGATTGCATCTTTATTTTCTTTATGGAAAGTACAAACCACTTTGTAAACATCTATCTGTCTATTTAATAAATACAAATAGCAACTTGAATCCTCCTGTTTAGGCAAAGCATAACCATGGCTGCTGCTGTATAATATTTAACCAAGAGGGTTTAAATAACAAATGTGTTCGAAGGCAAGGACTCTTGAATGGATGCATTTTCAATGTAAAGTGGAAAATGTATAATTTACGTGAGGTGTATTTGGAGGATATATAATATAAAAAGAGGAAAAGTGTTCAGACCTTCATGTGAAATGAGCATTTGTTAAAAAGCACAATAGTAGTCCAAATAAATAATAATGCAGTAGAGGAAATGTGTTAAATAGATTCATAGAAGTCATTGTACTGAGAGAACCACAACGCAAGTCATGTCTCTGCCTCTTATTTCATGTTGTTTAACTGGGCCGGACGCTGACGTCGACTGAATTGTCAACTGTATACAAGGTGTCGGCCATTGTGACTTGCAACACAATCAAATAGATCAGTTTCTGCCATGACATTGTGCCAGCAATCTCTCCAACTCTCGTGTCGAATCCGCAAAGAATTTGCCCAAACGATATGCCAGCGCGAGCACGGCCACGAATTCGGCACCTGGATCAGGGGTGCAAATTGTGATCAGGTATCTGCATCATGATTCTATGGCTGTGTTCAGACTGCAGGCGAATCCGATTCCAATTCCTTCTCAAATCCGATTTTGATCTGGTTCTGTTCAGACTGGGCCACGTTATTGACCGATCTCACAGGCTGCTGGAGCAACAACGTCGAAGGCGTCGTCCAGCATAGCGTGTAGTGTGTGATGTCATGTAATTGTGACAGTGGCAAAAACTAAATGGACTAGCTGCGACACCTGCCCTGGAACTTGGCTTGAATGGAGCTACAGTATCTCCCCACAGACTGATGAGCCAATGAGTTTCCTCCTCTGTCCAGGCACTGCTGTTTTCTACTTCTTCTGTCTGCTCCATTACGTTACAGCGCTGCACCTCAGATGGCGCTCTCTGGTCTGGCGCGCTTGTTCTTATCGGTTCGGTGTGTCTGGAGCTCTTCAGACTGAGACGCATCTGTCCAAATGCCATTTGAAACTACCTCCCGAATGAGGTTTCAATCCATCTTGCAAAAATCGGATTTGACGTGATTTGTGACTGTTCAGACTACAAAAGAGCCATCCGGTGTCAGTCTGGATGGACTAAAAATTGGATTTTGGCTGGCAGTCTGAACATGGCCAATGTGTTACATGCACAAGTAAATACACAGATTGTTGGCTGTGTGCCAAGAACGTCCCGGATCATCAGGCGGCCGTCCTCACTGGCCACTGACGACATTTGAAAGCAAGCTTTAAGGATCTAAGTATATATTTGATCGTATTTGAATTGATTTGATTGAACCCTAACCCTCTGGACACCATGTATATGTTTATAATTTAAAACAAAGTTTATTATTTTACAAGAGGAAAATTGTGAGTTAAATTCTAGCCTGGGCCTCTCTGTGTTGTGGAGTTTTCATGCTCAGTGTGCGTGTCGTGTGGACCTTGTGGGTTGGTATCTCTGGGTATGTCCAGCCTCCTCCCACTGTCCAAATACATATGCTTATCTGGCTAAATGCTATTTTCCATGAGTGTGAACCGTTGTCCTTTTTGGTGTGGTCAGCAACCCCACAAGATAAATGAGAATAGAAAATAGATGAATAGTTTTTTTTAACAGCAAGGTCCTGTTTAATGTATTAATTCATTTATTTAAAACTGAATCATTTTTTGGGGGGTAAGGTTATCCCCCTCAGAGGTGTGCCCCTCGCAGGAGAGCTAGCGCTAATCGCACAGCCAGATATTAAGAGAGGGCGCTGCTACTTGCGCCTAAAATGCAAAAAAAAAATAAAAAAAATGTGTTTTTCTTTTTTTCCCCCAAAAGTGCGTTTTTCACTGGCGGGTAACATTTACAATTGAAAGGTCATATTTTTAAAAATGTGCGCATGTGGGTGTTGATTATGATGGCGCCATTAATGCTGCTGTTCTTTCAGAAAATCCATTTGCTGTCAGTGTACCTCTCCCAACTCCCCACACACTCCTTGCTCCCCGCCCCCCCTCTGTCCTTTTTCTTTTATATAATTGTGATTGCCACAATCACCCGCAGCAGTCGGCAGCAGGCTTTTACCTGGCTTCCCCTGTCTTTCATCTGCAGGAGAAGCTGCTCAGATGATGCCACTCTCCGTGATACCGATTGATCGAGAGAGGCACAAAAGTGTAAAAACAACAGAGCTGTAATTTGGGACTAACATTTTTGAAATGGGGGGGGGATCGTGTTTTGATTAAAATGGAGAGCCAGGTGGTATTTTTTTGTTTTTTGTTTTTTAACGATGATGAATTATGTCGTGGCAAAGATTGTTCAATTAACCAGCACACATCTGCGCAACGGGAAACCAACGGACACCTCTGTGAAAAGGTGAAAAGAAAGGGAGAAAGATGTAGAATCTAGAGCAAGCTGTAGGAGGAAAGGAGAACTGATCGCTGTCTTTGCACTCAAAATAATAAGAATAAGAATAAGAATAAGAATAATAAGTCACATTTAAAATTTTTTTTTTTTTAACCATTTCACACAAAATGTTTCAATAATCGATGACTACTGACACACTACTTATATAATGGCAATAATGGTGATTATATTGTTGTCCGTCACTTGTGTAACCAAATGGCTTCCGGAAACGTGTTAGTCCAACTAGAATTGGAGTTGGAGAACTCCGATGAAGTCACCCAGATAATGTGATTGGAATTCAAATTCTTTATTTATTATTTCTTTTATTCATTTTAACTGGACAGTGCATATGTGTGTGTGCGCTCCACACTTCCAAGAACAAAAACATTCAAGACACAAGCTTCTTACGAGTGTGTGCATCGCTGAGGACACCATTCCTTCGCAGAAGCAGCACGCAAACCTTCTCAGTTCATTTGTGTACTGCAGGATTTGTAGATGAAATATGATCTACAAATTTACGTAGATCATATTTCCTCCCTTTTTTATTTATTTATTTATTTATTTATTTATTTTTAAATAGGTCACTAGTACATAGCACTCACTTACAACAGTATATTCGCTGTTGTAGATGTGGGCTGCGACTTTAAAATCGCCAGTAACATGTTTTGTATGTTTGTGAATTTCTGACGGATCCGCCAACGGTGGCGCAGCACGTCTGCAGCTGTTTAGTGAAGAAACACGTTGTATTGAAGACCAGTACGGACAAAACACCGGTGTTGTACCATGCTCCAGTTGTTTTTTTTTTATTGTGCGACGAAAGACGTTAACCGGGAAATTAACACGTTGAAAAGGCTCATATCTCCCCCTAGTGTTGGGGAGGAGGACATGTTCTCGTCAATAATTCGATTTTCTCAGTTGCATATGTACGGGGGCAAGGACAGAAGTGCGATTAGACGAGAAAACCAAATTTTGAGCATAGCTTGATTAAGCTGTGCATGTAAAACGTAATCACTGTTGACACAGGCCAATTACACTTCAGTGTGTGATCTATTCGTCTGAGGATGCTTGGTCAAGATGAGACTTCATCTGTTTTTTTGTTTTTTTTATTATAAAAATAATGATGATTCTTTATTGACAGACTCGATATAAAAGACACACTGAATGCAGGCAACCTTAAAACATTAGACATAGATGGATACACGTGCCCTCATTGATTAAAATACATACAAATGATAGTACCAACATTTCCAAAGGCTGGATGAACATAAAGTGTCAGTTTGGTAGGGTCAGTTAGAGACATAATAATCCCATCCCCTGGACACCTAAATTTGTACATAACATTCCACCGTAGTGCTTGGAAAGTGGGAACATTACAGTCCACAAACATCTTGCCAGCACTTTCCCACCTTGGGTACTTTAACAAGATTCTAAGAGCATCATAATGTGCCACTTTAATCTCGTTCATCGAGGCTTAAATGTGGTTTCACCACAAGCGTGTTGTGTCGAGTGCAGTGCAGTCAGCTCTAAAGAGAGCTGTTTTAGCTTCATCACTGCACATATGAAATTTGTGTGCAAGCATACAGGCCCTCGGCATACAATTTGTAGCACTGGAATATTGTCGTCGTCGTCACCATCACCATCATCATCATCATCATCATCGTCATCGTCATCATCATCATCATCATCATCATCATCATCATCAGACCGCCTCGGATTATGTCCCCTTAGTTTTGGCTATAATAATGACTCTCTCTTTGGGATTAATTGTGACGTCATACTGCACACCAGATTGTGTAGCACCAATACTGCATGGTGACATAATGAAGTCACGAGCACACGTTAGATTGTTAATTCGTCGATTCCCCGCCAAGCAGCATCCGTTTTTTTTTTCCCACTCTTAACTACACAGGCAGACCCTCCATACACATATCAAAAAGTACATGTGACAATATTCCAACTTGTCTGACTCCATTGGTGACAGGGAATGTACTTGATTTTGTTTGATGAGTGCGATGGTGTAACGGATACAACGTTGCAGTTCTTCGAGTTTCTGGTGTTTTGAAATATTACTGACATTGTTTATATTGTTTCTGAGGCAGGTGTAGCAGTCTAATCTCTGGGAACTGCTGCTGCTATTAATTCCCAGCATTCAACTGGGCTCTTTTCACATTTCACCTGTTCACCACTGTATATTTCCCTTTAAAGGTTTGGAGACTTTTTCGTACCAAACATTTTCAAGTTGCATCACACTTCCCACTTCACTGCACTAAAATAAAGACCATTTTAATAGATATCCTGTTGAGCAACCTTCTCTATTTACATAGCACACATTAACCTTCATAATCTGAAAACACACACACACACACACACACACACACACACACCATTTCGTTCTAATAAATACAATAAACTGATTGACAACTTTCTTTAATCCCCATGAATAATCAGTGTTAAATCGTGTTTTAATTTAGTAATTAAATTGACATTTCCCAATAAAGCTTTTTAATAGTTTTTTTTTTATATTTTAAGTTCGAGCAACCATTCAGAAGTACCTAACTTTTGATAAGAACTTGAATCTGGGAGGAAATGTGAGTTGTTAAGAAGTGAAAGTACATCATCATAGGACGAGTGGGTCCAGGCTCATCGTTAAGGCGGGGGTGAGGGGTTCAGCTCACAGCAGAGCCCCAGCTGTATCACACTGGAAGGGTCAACGTCCTCCCAGTTGACTTTAGGGACATGCTTCCATGCATGCACAATTCTATGGTCCCAGCACTCACGGGTGGCCCCAGAGGATACTGTTATCAAAACAGTACGTATGGGAGGTTGACCCGGTCTATTTTAAGCAATAGGGCCCAAAATTGCTATGCTCATGGTCTCAGCTAAGGTCGTCATGACTACATTGCAAAGGCAACTAAACACACAAGACTCTTGGCTTATCAGACCAACCAACCTTATACAGCCATCCATTCACTTTGTCTTCCTCAGCTCTTGGCCATTATTGTTTTCATATTGTCACTTGTGTCCATTTTTTGTTTTGACTCGATTTCCTGTGTCCCACCCCTAGAAAAATAAAAATAAAAACTTGGACTCAGTAGACCGGAAAAGTGCCTTAGAAGTAAAGGCCATTCAGCATTTGCACACGATCAAATATTGATGCAGAATAACAACACCGTGCACTGAACACATGCACACCGCACTGGAATTCATCTTATTCTTTTCACAAGCTAACTGGCGAGACCTTTACCATTTCCTGGAACCGCTTTTCCCGCATTGCAGTGTTGCTCGCAAAGCTAATTTCCCCTCAATAAAATCATCCGACATGATGTAAAGATCTGGGAACTGAGCATCCAAATGGGTCCGCGACAACAAAAATGAAATAAATAAAGGCCGTGACACAAGGCAAACTGTGTGCCTTGGGGTTATTATTGAGGGTGACGCGTTCTCCGAGAGCCACCCAGTAATGCAGGTATAATGGAGGCTTTTACTGCAAAGTGGAGCGCCATCAGGTTTAATAAATCCGTTTACTGTTATTAAAGCAGGCCCTCTCAACCTCGTACAGCTCACCCGGCCGTGACAACCACAACCAATTTCTGCTTCCCGTCCCAGTGTTTTTTAGAAACACTTGCCGCGTTTTAAAAATGCACGCGTCTCACCGCGCCGTCTCATCTGTCAAGCTGACGAGTGGCAGCTTTGGCGTGGCATCCGCTCAGCTCGAGCCGAAAAAACTATACCGCGTTTAAATTTAGATTATGTTGAGTGCTTCTGGATCGTCGGTAAATTCCCGGAGCATTTCCCTTGTCATATCAGGGAGAACGCTGGCGTCCCCCAATAACATTAATGATCGCTCCATTAAGCTGTCACTCAGGTAGGCATCTCCTTTGTGTTGTTGTCTCACCGAGATGTCTGCAGCGTGTGAGGTGTCTGCCTTTGAACGTGAATATGGGCGTCCGCGTGCTTCCCGACTGTGAGGTCCATCCGCCGCCTCGTTGGCCGCCTCTTCCTGTGCGGCGGACTGACAGCAGCCTGTCGCCTTGTTGCCTGTCAGGCTCCCACCAGGACGAGCCTTTCTGTTACCACCAGCTCGTTAGCTCGGTCTTTGTTTCACGAGAGCCGATTACAGCTTGACTTATTGCCCGCTAACCAGCGTAGAATGTTTCTTTTAGCTGGAAGGTCACAGGTTTTTGGACTCCTGGGTAGCTGCAGATCAGCGGTTGGGATCATTCGATCACATTCTGAATGTGATGCTTGAAGTCTCTATATGCATTGCAAAAAAACCCCAAAAACAGACAGTCACAGAGCTGCTGCTGAAAACGCGTCAATAGAAAATAGAATATGCTAGAATTCAACGGACAGAGAGGGCGCTCCGCCCCAAATCAAATTGCACTGCGAGAGCCTCACATACCAATTTGTTAGTACGGAGTATCTGATAATGATTAAAATCGCATACTGACCCTTTTCTTCTAAATGTAAAATGCAGCTGTTAAATACTTTTTTCTTGGACCTCTATTTACAGGTAATTGCAGTGTCAAAAGTCAGTTTCTACAGGGACATTACTGTACGTTTCCATTGAAATGACAGATAAAAATGTGTTGAACTTTTGAAATGTCACCAAAGTGGGTGAAAACAGTAATTGTTCAAGGCATAGAATAAGTTACATAACTGCAGTTTGTATTGGAAAAAAAAAAAAGAAAAAACAGGATTTCAAACTTCTGCGGACAATGTCTAAGGGAAGCTAACCGGTTTTCAAAATGTCACCATAACACAAGGACACAGGCAAATTTAATAAAGCCCAGAGTCGCCCAAAACACGAGTGAATAACACTCAAAACATAAGAAACAAATAAACATTTGTTGTAAAAAAAAAAAATGCCACATTGCAGCGAAAAAGGTAGTCAACCTTCACGTCTGTATCTTTCTGCAGCTGCACACATACTGCAATACAGCTTACACCACAAAAAGATAATCTATGAATTACTATCATTGTGCAGCTATGAATTGAAATGCCTTCCCTGAACACTGAAATAGTCCCCCCCAAAAAAAAAGAGTTTTGCAATGTCCAAAAACACCTTTCGTTTGGTTTGGTGTGAGATTAACAAAACTTGCTGAAAGTGCCTTGTTGTTTTTGAAAGGGAAACAGACCATTACCCAAATGGTAATAAGCCAATAACCAGAGGGTAATCATTCTGTTTTGACCCAGTTTCTGAGTTTGACAAAAGGTGCTGCCAGGAGGGCACACCTCCCCTGACAGGTGTCGGAGTGACCCGTCTTCATGTCTGACTAAGAAAAGGGACAGGGAGCAACAGTTGCGAGAAGCGGAGCGAGGGCTGAGCAAGTCTGAAGTCTGGAAAAAGGCACAAGGACAACCAGGCAGAGTGAAGCTGGAATCCCATCGGTTCTAGATCACCATCGACGATGTGCTGGGACTTCAAAGGAGCAAGACGTGACTTTCATCACTGTCTGATATAAAGTAATAGAAATGAGGTATGCGACGCTCCAGTAGTGCTATTTCTCCCGCGGCAGATATGTACATCATGCATTCATAGAATTTAAGATAATGAATAATAATGAAACTGACAGTGTGTTTACACAACTGTAGGCTTGACATACTCTGATTATGATTGCAGTTTTAAAATGCACGTAATCTGATTAAAAATAGGCAAAATCTCTCAAAGTTCTAATAATTAGAGTAAGATACTCTTATTATTCAAACTTTTCACCACAGTGGAACGGGACCACTGGGAATGTGGACGTCAAATGGCACAATCCATCACATCCTTGACCTTTGACTGACAGTAATCTATGTCGCCTTGTTGTCTTGTGACAGGTGGCAAATTACCTCCCAACGCTGATCCGGTTGGTTCCTGAAATCTGTGCCAATGTTAACCTTAAATCTGGGGAAATAAGAGTCACCTGAAGTTCACCCCGGCGCAAACTTTTACTTCTTGCAGTCGGACCCGAAAGTGTGGGAGAATACTTTGTTCCAAAGAACGCTCGGTGCTCTGACAACATGCAAAGTGGCTTCAATCACTGGTTTGTTTTCCCACTCGGATTTTGTGTGCGGAAGATCTGAAAAAAAAAAAAAAAGGAGAAGAAGGAAAGAAAAATCAGACAGCTTGTAAGCAATCACTGGTGCCGTGGCAGAAATTAGTTCGGGGAAAATAACACATTCCTAAAACTTTACGCCTAACAGAAGCAGACAATTTTACATAACCTCTCCCTGTTTTGAACTGCAAAGATACGCAACAGCTTTTTAGGCAAATCAGTCAATTAGGAAAAGCTGCATTTTACAAATTTTGTAAGTTTTTTTGAAAAAATGTCTCGGAAAAAAACAAACATTTTTAGCGTCCGTTTACTTTGAATCACCAAGATTGTTGCAATTATTCGTCATTCAGTGTATTTATGCTGGAATTATTTATTATTTTTTCAATACTCCAATACTCAGTCATTGCTCACTTAATGCACACTGGCGTGGAAAACAAAGTGGTTGCGGCGGTACAATCTAAAGCTGTCCAACGATCGGAGATTGAAAAGTTGCTGAATTTATGCAAGTGTGTGGGTGGGGGGGGGGAACAGCCGCGTTTGTTTTGATTCCGAACGCTGCACAACTAATTTCATTTCCCGCGTACCTTACTCTTCCTCACTTGGCGCACTTGAGGCAAGATTGCTGGGGACTTTTCGGTCTGACCCGCAAGGCGCGGCGATATTTTGCCTTTTTAAACTTTTAAACGTTCTGCTCAGGCGCGGCCCTGTATTTGCAGTCTCCGCACTCGCGGTGCTGCCCGTTCACTTTAATGAGAGCTCCCTTCTGCCGGCTCCAGCAGAAGCAAAACTCTCTCTCTCTCTCTTCTCTCTTCTCTCTTCTCTCGTCTTTTGTGACGACAGCCGTTTAAACCCACGCCTTGATCCTCAATTTGTTGCCAGGGCTCCTCTCCTGTTATTGCAGTGCCCTCCCACAGCTGCTACCAAAAACGCGTCTCTCTTATTTAGTTGTATGCAAATTTAACAATTAATCCGGTTTAATGGATTGAAGTTTTTCTGTAATTACTCCCCTGAACATCCTCATTTTGCAGAGCCCCACGCGTGAGTGTCAGCTTCTAGCCTGAGGTGTGTGTTGCAGCTGATGTTTGCCGTGTCTGGCACCGGGCTGCCTCTCAGGTCAGTATGTTCTCTCTCCTCTGCAGCTCAAATCCACTTTGAAGTGCCGCTCTTTTTACCCCGGCGGAATTATTTTTAACTGTAATCACGGAGCTCTCAGCTCCGTCTGGAACACATCATGCCCTCGCTGCCGTGGATAATGAGAACATGAAGGTGCTCTCGCAAAAAACGGCTGCACTTTCCGTCTTTAAATGTCAAAACGTAATTGCCAAATCCACTGTGATGCTTTGATAAAATTGCGGTTGATCAATGAGTGCACTTTGACAGGGATTATTAAAGAATTAAAGAAGATGTCACCTGCCGCAAGGATTGGGCTCTTTCCAAGGTTAAGAGTTGACACGGGAGTTGTTTAGCAAAACAGCATGTGGAAATTTGGCTTCCGACTGTGATCGCCTCTGTGTCAGAAAAAAAAAAAACTGAATGGAAAAAAAGGCAAAAGTTTTTGCTTTAGCGGTGGTGCAGTTTTGTCACAGCACTGTAAACGTGCAATTTCTGCTATAGAGGTTTTTTTTTGCCAACATCTTATTTGGACGATATGATATGCGGCGGGCGACACGGTGGTGCATTCGTTAGCGCTGCCGCCTCACAGCAAGAAGGTCGTGGGTTCGATTCCGGGGCCCGGGCCTGGGACCTTTCTGTGTGGAGGTCAATTGAACATTCTAAAATTCTCCATAGGTGTGCATGTGAGTGTGAATGGTTGTTTGTCTCTATGTGGCCCTGCGATGAACTGGCGACTTGTCCAGGGTGTCACCCTGCCTTCGCCCTATGACAGCTTGGAGAGGCTCCAGCAGACCCCCGTGACCCTGAATAGGAATAAGCGGGTATAGAAGATGAATGAATGAATGAATGATATGCGGCTACATTGGAGGTACTTGGATGTAAACAGCAGAATACACAGCACCTTGATTGGTCATCCTAAGCTGACTTTAAAATGTCAAAACAACAGAAATGCACATACAAACGTGTGTAAATTGCTATAAAAAAAAAGAAGAGAAGGACTTGATCAGCGGTCTATAAGTGCTAAAGGCCCGTACATGCTCGCCTCCTGGTCTTGGAAAAATTGTGAATAGACGGTTCTGCCTTCAACATCCTATGTAGACATGATTGTGTGTAATAAAAGCCGATGTAAGCCTGTCAGGCAATGCCTCATGTTTGCGATGATACTGATGGCATTTAGCGTGAAATATGTTTTTTAAATACAGGTTTGATTTGGTTGTTTTCTTTCATGCAGGCGCTCAAGTGCATCTTTTGGCATTTTTTAAACATTCAAGCAGTGATTGTCTTGACGGCTAGATTTTAATGGTAAGTATATCTGAACATTGTCTGCGTAGCAGTGACAATTTTATATTATTTCCTGAAAATCAGACCCAGTGGAAGCATGTACAGCCAGAAGAGAACGGGACCACGATTTGACCCTTGAGGAACCTCGGAAGTGAGGGGAGCCGTGCAAGATGCAAATTCTTCTCGATGAACAGAAAAACTGCCAGAGGGGATTTCTCCAAGACCTCAAGAGAAGCTCAGCGTCCCCTAAGATGGCAAATAAAAAAAAAAATAAAAATAAAAAATGGTCAAATACATCCTGTTGTGTTTAAATTTCAATATCCAAAAATGCACAATAATGTCTTCTGTGACGATTGTGTTCCAAATCAGCAAACTTATCTCAGGTAAGATTTTCTTCTCATGTGTTTCTATAGCGTCCCTGTCCTTTAAAGTCCATCGACGCTCAACTTTAGTGGACTTTAATGGAGCATATAATTGTTTATTTTCATTGCGTGGACCTGGACGCTAAGATTGTACATTATGATTGGATCATGATTGGTCTGTCTAAAGCCTGAATCCCCTCTTGATTGACAGTGTGCTTGAAACACACATACAGACAGGTGAGAAGTTTCGAATTCAGTCTCACTGTACATTAAGTCAAAAAAGAACAGCTACTCATTTACTCCTATTTGCGCTGAAATTGCCATAAAATGGACAAATTGTATATTGAGGCTGAAAATTAGCTTCCCCTCTGTCGAACACCAGCCGCCGCCACTGCAAACTGCAATTGGATTGGGAGGTACGTATGAAAACCATGCAGGCATCAAACAGAGTGCAGTCCCTGTGATGCCAACACACTAACAAATACACTTGAAAGTAGGTCATAAGGCTGGAGTTTAACGTTGTAGGAATCTGTGGCCATCAAATGGCAAAAAGTTCTTTGCAGGGGCGAGACAGGTTGCTGTCAGAGGGACAGTTTGTTGTCTGCAGATGCTTTACTACGTCTGACAAAAGGGGAAGAGATATTGGCTCAGCCTCATCAAGCGCAGCGGAGAGAGGAGGAGAGGAGTCGAAAGCAGGGACAGAATGGAGGAGAGAAGCCAGTCTAAGGGCAGAGAGTCTGTCGATGAAAAGTTTGAGAGGGTTATGACAGAGGGTTGGTGAGGGGACCATGGCAGGATTCTCGCAAGGATTTACGAGAGAAGAGAAGATTGCGACTGTTTCCTAGTACTGACAACCAGCTGTTGGGCTATAAGCACACTGCCCTGTATTACTATTCAGCTAATTAAGGTTAAATAGTTGTCCTTCATAAAAACAAAAGCAGAAAAATGTCCTGTCTGTTGTGCATGACAACCGCAAAAACCACAAACTACAAACCCTGACCAACACTGATTGGCAGACTGGCGAAATAAAACCAGCAACCTCCATGTAGCAAGGCGGCTGTGTCATTTACTGTCGTCAAACAACGTTCTCGATATTCTTGTTAATCCATACATCCATTTCCCTTCATCTCGTTAGCATTTACCTAAAACTACTCCTTTGTTGTGAAAACTTATATGCTACACACAGTTTTACATACATACACATTGGAATATGTCCATCACATATACATTTGTATATGTAGATACATTTGTTTTTTGTTAAAATATTCATGGCACTAAGTGCACATAAAGTTATAAAATTAGCGAGATGGAAAACCCTGCAACTGAGAGAAAGGGAACAAAATACAAGTGTAGGGATAATTTCTCACCATGGAAACCACGTTTGAAACACACACACACGCGCACACACACGCACACACACTTTACCGTGCTTGCTCAGCTGGCATTAATCGCAGCCAATCAGGCTGAGAGCAGCAGCAGCGGCGGCAGCTCACGATGAGATTGTTTCCACAAGAATTATAGGGTTGAGAGCCTGAGAGAACATACAAGCCTTGATGTGAGCTCACGGACGTAATGTTCTCGAGTTCAACCCCTCGGCATACATCAGTATCCATCACTGCCTTCCACACATCACTCTTTACTCTCTACTTTACTCCGGCTAATGATAACAGCTGTCAATCCACGCTTGCGATCAACATAAAAGGTTTGTTTAAAACTTCAAGGGGGGAATAAGCGATTTCCATCACTGTCCGATATATCGTGATTAGTATGTGAAGCTCTAGCGGTGTAATTTCATCCAGGGCAGAGTGTCACATGACATGACATGTCATGTGATTTATAGCTCTTTTTACCTTCTTGTTTACAAAGCTGGTTTGACCCTCCAGCTGCTAGCTTACAGGGGAAATTGGCATTGTAGAAGTGTGTGTGTGTGTGTGTGTGTGTATGTGTGTCTGTGCCTGTGTGTGTGTGTGTGAGAGAGAGAACCAAGGCTCACATTGATTGGAGATGAAGCCATTGATTTTTACTGCTCCAGGGCAGAACTGTAAATCGTGAGTCTGAATGACTGAATTACGATAGACTGAGAATAGTGAATTTGGATTGGCTGAGCCCTAAATGAAACAAGTACGCTAGCTCGCATTTAGCCAAATGCTCTACAGGCCCACTAATCCATTTTTTTTCTCTCTCTCTTTCCCTCTCTCACTCTCTCTCCAGTTTGACATTCCGGAACCAATGAGCCTGTGGGCTACCAGTTGCCTGGCATTTTGAATTGGCATGTAAGTGAATTTATTTTTTTTTAATATTCCACCTGGAGAGTAGTGTAAACTAGAATGGGACACATACACATCGTTGTTTCAGTCAATCAATTATTTTACCGCTAATTATAGGGCAGTGATTACATTTACATTGTGAAATATTTGTGGCCACAATGCTGGAGAAGCTGTGATGTATAGGTGCCAGCACCTATGCATTAGACTTTTGAACAGTTTAGTAAATGTTGCTGTAATCCATCCATCCATCCATCCATCCATCCATCCATTTTCAATACTCACTTCTTCCTTAACTCAGGGTTGTGGTGGTCTGCTGGAGCCTTTCCCAGCAGGGCAAAGGCTGGGTGGCACATGGGACAAGCTGCCAGTTCATTGCAGGGCCACATTGAAAGACAAGCAACCTCTCTCTCTCTCTCTCTCTCTCTCTCTCTCTCTCTCTCTCTCTCTCTCTCTCTCTCTCCTCTCTCTCTCTCTCTCTCTCTTTTGTGACACAGACACACACACACACCCCCCTATGGACAATTTAGAGTTCCCAATTCACCTCACATGCATGTTCTTGGACTGCGGGAGGAACCTGGAGAGAAGCCACGCAGACACAGGGAGAACACGCAAACTCCACACAGGAAGGTCCCAGGAATTGAACCCACGACCTTCTTACTGTGTGGTGGCAGCGCCACCATGTCGCCCATTGCTACAGTATAATCCCTTTTGTCACATTAGTGGATACATTCCCAAATCTCATTAAATACACAATCCAACAACTCCAAAACGCCACAAATTCACCACACAATGAAATGATGATGCAACGATACCTGCGATAAGTAGCCCAAACTGCTTGCTTGACTAAACCACTGGCTTTAGTGACACAGCGCCACCTCTTGTTCAAGTAAACATGGGTCTGGGTCTTGGTTAGTAAAGAACTCATTGCTGCTGTCTGCCAGAAAGTCCACCACGATCCGCTGTGGTCTTTTTCTCAACAAATGTATTTGTACTGTTTCGATGCTGGAAGTAGCTGCACTACACATGCCCTTTTGAAAAAGCTCCCAGCAGGTACGTTTGGAACCTGAGCCTTGAAGACAACTGTCTGTTGGGTTGTGTATTTGATGAGTTTTGAGTAAATGTGCCTGCCATTCATCTCGATTTGTTGGCCGAGCAGCTCGGATTGTTTCAATAGGCCAATTTGCCAAAAATGTTGAGCCGTAGCTTTTAACCTTATTAAAGTTGACAGTCATTGTTCACTGGCTGTATTATACAAGGAAACTTGTTTTAGGTAAGTATTAAGACAAATACATTGGTATCAAAGTTAAAAACAAACAAATTTAGCATCGGTTCTTGTTTATATCCTCTCCATCGTCCCATTTCTTACCCCGAGACATTAAAGGCTTCTTGACAAACCCCTGCTTAATGGCAGGTGAATGTTGAAGTAGGTGTCTTACGATCCAAATGGCCTCATCCTCTCCATTCAACCTTTGTGTGAGTTGACTCCGCACTAAATCTCTCTCGCTCAGACACCAAACCAAATGGGCAGCTGTCATGGTTAAAAGTAACGAATAGGGCAAGAACATAAAAGATGTTAGGCCCCCGTGAAAACGCCTGAAGCCTGGAGTTACTGCGCCTCCCTTCTGATAAAAGCATACACATTGCTGATGTTAATGTACAGTGTGCTTGATTGCAGTCGAGTAGCTTCCCTGCTTTTTCATAAAAGCCGACACTTCTGGACCGTTTAACATAATGGCTGTTTTTTGTGGACGCTTTTAGCTGAAGCCCCGTCGGAAAAGTGCAGCCACAAGCATCCAGTCAGATTAAACCTTTAAACCTTCTCTCAGGTGGTAAAACTGTGTATTCCCTGCATGCGCTGAGGCAAGCGCAAACCCTCAGAGAAGAAATGATTTATTGTGTCTCCTTTCACAGGGCGGACGAGCTGCAAGCTTTCAATTTAGCTCTTAAACAATTTGAATGGAGGTGAAAGTTAACTGTGCGGTCCGTCTAGACAGGCTCGTGAGTGTTGGCTCGCTGTCATCCACCCCCCCCCCCCACTTACTCACAGCAGCCATTTAATGCCGACTGAGTCATAACACGCAGCACAAGAAGAAAAAGACGAGTCAGAAACAAAGCTTGAGACAGTAGGCAAAGGGAGACAAGGGCTGTGTCTCAATTCAGGGTCTTCAATCCTTCGAAGGAAGCGTCCTCCGTCTGAAGGAAGCTTTCTCCCAAGGACCCGGCCGAGGACCCCGGCCGAGAAGGACGAACCAAAAAGCCTTCGGCGTATTTCCAGGGTTGCGTCGCCGCCGTTCCCTCCTGCTGGCCAACCCCGGAAGTGACGTTTTTTTTTTTAGCATCAAGCTAATAACTGAATATTTTATGTGAAATTTCAATACTTGAATTTATACGTCGTGTCTTTGCCAGTACATGCCGCTCATTTCAGCTGATTTCCCAGGATCCCATGATGCTTTGCAGCAGCACGCAAAGCATCCTGTGATACAGAAGGACGCGAAGGATAGTAGCGGTGTATCCTTGGAATCGGCAAAAAGTAGGGTGCATTTGGAGCGTCCTTTGGACTTTTGGGAATTGGGACAAGCCTTCGCGCAGTGCTATGACGCAACTTCCTTTCAAATGCATGCTTCGAAGGATGCAGACCCTGAATTGAGACACAGCCAAGGGCTGTTTATACACTGGGGCAGGGGAACACAGGTGAGGGCAACCAAGAGCCGGGCAGAAAACGAGACACAGGTCACAGATGTCAAGAAATGAACACAGGAAGTAAAACTAAAGACGCTGACAACAGAATAAACAGACTTCAAAATAAAACAGGAAATACACAGAACACAACAGTCTTACTTTATAGGGAAACTTCAACATTTTAGGAGTTGCCAGACATACCTGCTGGTTCAATGCAGCTACTCCAGTCATCTAAAAACAATATTGGCCAGATCCACAAAGCGATTGCCCTGCTTTTGTGGTGTAATCTGCAGCAGATAACCAATGCAAATAGGACAATGATAATGTCTCAGGTAGCAGCAGGGCTGCACCAGACTTGTGTCATTACTTTTTGATTAATTTTTTCACAAAAACGATACAATATTTGCCAATATGCCTAATTAGAAACAGCACCTTTGTCCACAAAGACTTAATACCGGCTGCAAAAACCAGGCTGTATTTCTGGAGTGGTCCCAGTGGACTCTCTCCTCTCTGCAGAGGTTGTCAGTGTCAGGACCGGACTTGAAACTGAACCTAAACGCATGAATCAAAACAAAAGTTTCAAAAGGAGGATGAAAATCATTTTTAAATTACGACCATCTGAGTTCCGTTGATATATTCATTCTTCTATCAACGTGGCAAAAAAAAAAAGCACTTTCTTTTAATGTATCCTCACCATAAAATAATCAGCAGATATGTGTGTAAGTTGATATGCTATTAGTTGGGTGGGTGAGGAGCGCATGTGTCAAACGTGCGAGATCACGCGCACTATCCATTTTCCATTTTGCCTGAATCAATGTTTGAAATCAGCCTCATCTGCCCGATTGTGAAAAGTGCGGGCAAGAGGAGATGCTAATAAGACAACTTAGCATGCGCAGTACGATTTGCAAAGGCTGAGAATAATTCCAGTGACTCTCGGTCAATGCGTTTGAATGGCAGTTTGCAATGTTGCACAAGCGCCAAGCAACAAACAGTTGATAGGCATGAGGGATGATTGACTTTACAGCTAATTCGAAGTTGTTTTCCCCGCTCCTCAGCCTGAGCCTTTTTTTCATCGCTGCACCCTATAACAATGTGAGTGTAATTATTTCCTCCCCACACATCTCACTTTCTCCGATGCTCTGAATTAGGCCTTGTTCAGACTGCCAGCCAAAATTCGATCTTTAGCCCATCCGGATTGAAACAGGATGGCTCTGTTGTAGTCTGAACAGTCACAAACCACATGAAATCAGATTTTTTTTGCAAGACGGATTGAAACCACATTCAGGAGGTAGTTTCAGCTCGCATTTGGGCGGATGCTTCTCAGTCTGAACAACTCCAAACACACCGATCGGTTTTGACTGTCTCGTGACGTCACTCTACGCGACCAGAGAGCGACTTTCGAGAGAGAGAGAGCGACTTTCTGAGCTGTGACGTAATGGAGGTGACAGAAGAAGTAGAAAACAGCGGTCCCTGGACAGAGGAGGAAACTATTGCCTCGTCAGTCTGTGGGGAGATCGCTCGATTCAAGCGAGGCTCCAGGGCATGTATCGCAACGTTCGCAACAAGTAACGATGTCGCAATTGTATTACGTCACGCATGCACGTGCTGGACGAAGCCTTCGCTCCGACGCCGTTGCTACAGCAACCTGTCAGATCGGTCAATCGTGTGGCCCAGTCTCAACAGAGCCAGATCCCATTTGGACACTTGCTAAAAAACAGTGTGGACAGTCAGCCCCCCCCAAAAAAATCTGATCTGAATGGAATCAGATTTGCCTGCAGTCTGAACGCAGCCTTAGTGCATCATCACCAACCCATCTTCAACCAGTCATCAAGTGTTTTTACTTCCAACTTTTATTTATTTACAAGCTGTTTTTTTTCTTCCTAAACATATTCATATTCTTTAAGTGTATTTAATTTATCAATCTATTGTTCTGTCCTTTAATACCCTCAGCACTGATACTCAAACTCTGGCGACTCTTGCTCTTTTTTTCTCCAGAGCACAATTATTATTTGCCACTACTTCTGACACCTCAAATCCCGCAAAGATTTTTTGTTCTTGCGCGATTTCTTTTCTGTTCCGCCACAACCTTGCTTGCAAACCAAATACACAATCAATGATGACGAGCTTGCAATCGAATGCTTTTTTTTTTTCTTTGCATTTTGAAACTCAACAAATTCGATCCGTAGTGTGGATTTGTTTGAGTTCTTTTGTGTATAATCGCTGCAGCCCAATTCAAGGGCGAATTTCATCTCAGCTGCTCTACGTTCTTATCTGTACGCCAAAACCATCTTAGCATTCACGTCAGCGCTTTTGCTTCCGCCTTGTTTACTTTGAAAATCAAAAGACTTCACAGCTAAAACCAGACATCGTACCTATTTCATTCAGAAGCCATTAAATTTTGACATGGTGCGCCGCCTGAATTCACAAACAGTTTTGATAAGTGGGGGATTTGCTGCAGTTTATCTGCGAGAAAAACTTTGCAAACTTTGCCTGTATCAGACTGTCGGGGCCCCTTTTCACCTCATGGTACTTTGTTGTGCATTTTTATGCATGCCCTTTTCTTTCTGTCAGACCTAAAAGTAATTGGTTGATCATGAAAAACAAAACAGAAAAAAAAAAATAATAATGAGCTGCTGATGTGACTCTCACAGGGGGACTGTTAGATTGAATCTCCAAGGGTAACGGCAACATAGTGTGGCCTGTACTTCAAACATGTGCAGCTACTATAGGCAGAGTGAAGATTCTGATTAGCAGCTTTTTTTTTTTTTTGCTTTTTTTTAGCATGTAGCAGTAAATACTGGGGCGGAAAGAAGACTGATGAAAGGCAACCGATGCATTGCGTGTATGATTATCATTCTGTGTCGAAAACAAGGTAGTCCTGTTACGCAATTTTGCCCTGAGCGAAATACAAATATAGACCTTGGGAATGCAAGATTGTTTTAGTGTTGAAGAAAATTTTAGATTTCTACCTTTCTACTTAGATTTCTTGCTTACTGCTAAGTGAGGTCAAAGTCCTCCTCGGCAGGTCTTGCCACTTGGTGGCCATTTTGGGGCACCGAGGAAATGGCCAAGAAAACCAGACCACTATCTAAATAAACTGGGCAACGATTATACCTTTGCTCTGGTGTCACACAATACGTCCAAAAAACACAGACCTTCCTGCAGAATCCTGTATATGAGCATACAGTATCATACAATGATAATATAAGAAAAAAACTAGCGTTAACTAGCTCGCTCAGTGACGTTCTTCTTGCATTGGTCGGTTGATGCGGCACGATTGCCTAATTAGCCGACTGGCAGATAAAAGGGGGGGCGGGATGTGCGCCATCTCTAATTCTCCGTTCAGAGTGATCCGAGTTCTCCATCTCCTCATAGAACGTCTCTGACTAGGAGCAACCTCAGAGCGTTACTGAGAAAACACTCCTTGCAGACGTCAGACTCTCTCTCTCAGATTCCTAAAACTCTGACGAGTGTTGCCAGATAGGAGAAGTTGAACTAGTGTATTCTAAGGAAAATTGTTGCACACCTCTGCATTTTTCACTCAGGGACAATCGGCCCTGATGGGGCTTTTTAACAGGTTCGGTCGCAGAGACAAATCTAGCTAGTTTTCATGTGGAATAGGCATAGCTGCTAGCCAATCAGATGGTGACAGAAAAAAAGAAAAGATAGAGAAAAATCTGTTGTTGCTCGTCATTACATACAATGCAGTTTGTATCTAAATGGTTGGACTTCCAAAAGTCAGCATCAAACTGGGGCAAAGTTAAGATCGTCTGAACTTTGGGCACAGTGCTCTGCCGCAAACTTCGACACATTTTGGGATTTTTGCAATTACTGACTGCACAGAAGGTAAAATTGTCGTACATCTGTCAACAACAACTGACTTTGGTGAATTCGGAGACGGCAGACACTGTCAAGACGTGACATTTTGCCGAGACCACATGCTGTTGTGTTTCGCTGAAAGATGAACATTTGTTTTTGACTCATGTTCACGCCAACAAATAACTTTTAGAAATAGTTTCGGTGTTTGATTCGTGCTCCACTTTCTTGCGGCAAACAGTTGCACAGCACTGGCAGAGGCAATTTCCTCCCTGCCCCGACTGCATTCAATCAAGGGATGGGAAATCATTCACAGCTCTTGATTTTACTGATTGCTTCCAGGCATTTGCATCTCATGCTCCCCTACATCACATGATCGAAACAGAAAATAAAGAATCAAATCTAGACTTTCGAAGCAGTACTTTCAAGACTTGAATTTGCTTTACTTTTAAGAAAAAAAAAAAAAAACTCAACTGCGGTTTGTATCCCATGGTTGGAATTTATGGATGAATCATTACTTTGTTCAATTAATCTTTCTGTTTAATTTCATATGTAAAATTTTCAAGATTGATATTTTTCATCTTAACAACTTCCTTTTCATCTAAACTGCTAAAAATTTCCCGTTAACTGTTAATTGTTTAATTTAATCGGGTGGATTAATCAATAATTGATTAATGATACACATCCCTAGATCACAAGCAAAGTGTTCTGTAGTGTGGGCAATATACTCAGTATGAGTGGATTTCTATATTTATCAAGTGATCGGGGGACAAACTAAAAAAAATAGCCACATTTTCATGCACGTGATTGGAAGAAGACATAAAAGAAATTAGCATCAACAACTAATCAGAGGAGAGGTAAGAAGTAAGAATGACGCGTCAACATGGCAAGATGATATTTGAGGTTATGATGGCTGTATGATGTAAAACATGACTACAGGGGTTTAGAGAAGCCAGTCCTTCTAGTTGCACAAGAACAACTTCATTCGATGGTTTTTCCAAAGGTGGGGAGGAAACGGGAACAGAGGGACAATTTTTGTTCTCGCACTGGACGCAACTGATACAGAGGCACTCACAAAGAGGGCAGGGCTGCACAGTTCATTTTCAGTGGGCAGCGCTTAATCACCACCCCTGTCGCAATCTTTGTTCACGATGGAAGACAGGAGACGTGACCCAGACGGCACGGCTGCCATTTAGCTGGCATTCTAGACCGCCGTCAAAAGCCAAAAATTATGGAGAAGTCGTTGATTGAATTACTTTAAAACCTCGCAACATTGTCATATCCATTCAATTCACCCTCTACGGTTAGCGCATTGCAGCCATCCTAGAAAAACAAAAACAAAACGGGACTCTATCACGTTGTAACGTGAAACTTACCACGTAAAAACGTGAAGCTATCACATTTTTAAGTGATAGCTTCACGTTGTAACGCGAGGGGACATTCAAAAACGCTTCAAGGGCTTAACGTAGCTTAATGACCGAAAGCAGTGCTCAATCATCACCATTTTCCACGTGGACATCTGTAGTCATGCCCAGCTTGAATTCTAAGTTCCTGTATTGCCCACGTGAAAGATGTCCACACCAAATTTGCCGATGATTGATCACTGTTTCCTGTGTTTTTGAACGCCTAAAGAGCGTTATAACCTTAAATTTATCACGAAATAACTAGATAGTTTCATATTTTACTTGATAATTAGGACGAAACAACGTGATAGTTTCGCGTTTTTGTGTGATCATTTTTTCACGTTATAACGTAAAACAATGACGTTATTACGTGATAATTATCACGTAAAAACGTGAAACTATCACATTGTTTCGTGATACTGAGCCCTGTTTTGTATTTTTCTCTAGGATGGTAGCAATTCCGTAACCCTCTTTTTACGCACTCACAAGAAGAAGTGGCATCTGTGCCACTATTAGGTTCTTAAGCGGCATCCAAACCACTGAGACCACTGGCCACAGAAAAATAATATAAATATATATATTTTATGATTTATGACTGGTGGTTAGTGGAGCAGGGGAGAATAGCACTGTGTACAATATACTGAAATAAATAATGATACAATGTTACAATGGGTCTTGTGATGGAAGATGCTTAAGCAGAATATATATGTACACACACACACACACACACACACACACACACATTACTGTATATAGACACACATAAACTGAACTCTTTGCAATCCATTGTATGTACTTTGGTGCATTGGAACAATATGTTCTGGAGGTTTTTTTTTTGTTAAAAAAAATACATTTTATATGACGTTTTTTCAATCATATTTCCTCTTCATGCATATTTCCCAATGCTTTTTGAACTCATTTAATCAGTGCCGCTTGCACGCCGTACGCACAACCCGCCCGTGGCTCCAGATTTTCCTCCCTGCACGAGCGTGACGTGGCGAGGCTCGCCGCGGCTTCACAGCAGGAACATTCAATTAATGGCAGATAGTCACGGACACTTTCCACATCCTTTTCCATCACTTGGTAATAATTGCAGCAGTGTTTCTGCTCCTCTCCCCTTGATCCTGTACAGCAGGGTGGAGGCTGCACGCTGCCACTGCCAGAGATGCTCTGTGCCTGAGAAAACGACTCAACATCACAACAGATGCAAATAGTAAATCCTGCCGGTGGACCGAACGCTATGGGGACGGTATGGGGACGGTGGCACAGCCCTGGTTCCTAAGCATTTGGAGAATTGTGTGATTGGTACCAAAAGCTTGCAAAAATACATGTAGTTATTTACCCACAGCTGTTCCCTCCCTCTACTAATTTGTCAGTCTTGTGCCAAGGTTGAGCAGCTCTGTCAGCTGTCAAAACATCCTCTTTGATATTTTTTTTTAAAACCTGAGTATTGGTCAAATAAAGTATGAAGAAACCACATATGGTTTTAAAGGCCCAATGCAATGTTTTTCGAAAAGCATGCAGCATGTTGCATCACTTTGTGATATCAGAAGGTGCTTCGGTACCTTGCTGTTTTTTCACAAAGTAACAACCTGAAAGCGAGGGACCTTTGAATGGAGCCACAAAGCCAGAGTAACACGTTTATCTCGTGAAATTCTATTGAAATATTTTTGCCATTTTGTTTTAATTGATTGAAATTGATTGAAAACATCAATAACGGCTTTTCAAATAGAGAAGTTGTGACAGCCGTCTCACAAAAAAAAATGGATGCTCTGTTTGATGGGCAATTACGTGTGATTAGTTGATTAACGCCCGCTTCAACGTGCCTCATTTGATGTTTGATTGACTGTTTAGTTGATCGTAATGTTCACACCTGTCTGTTGGGCCATGTAGGCATGGTTCCGCCCGAATATTCATAGACTTTGTGTTCATTTGCAGTCAGCGAGCTCCGTCTCCAAACACTCACTCTCAAAGGCTGAACAAACAGCCTTCTGTTACGGCGACTAGTGAGACGTGACAAATCATAAGTAGGGATAATAGGTGATGTTTTATGACAGCCACACACAGTGATTGTATTTGTTGGATATCCCCTGTGTGAACCTTCATTGGACTGGTTTATTTTTCCAAGTTTAAGTGCCAACACAGAGGAAGGTGTGACTGTAAGTATTAAACAGTCGTGGTAGTAGTACTACTACTACTGCTACTAGTATTTATTCAAAGTAGCAGCAAACAGACCTCCAAAAAAGCAATCATAGCAAAATCGCTGCATTCAATTGTAAGTCTGCACGATTTAAAGACGTCTTTAAGCAAGCGGCCGTCTGATGTGCTGACTAAATACAGAATGAGGTGGGGTTTTTTTTTTCCCCAGGAAAACCACATAAAAAAAAAAATGGCTCTCCTGGGGACCGCCGGATCTCTCGCGCCAGTTTTATGATCTGAGACAGACAACCCTCTTTTCCAGCTGCGTGACAAGATCCAAGATTGTTTTTGAAGAGCAGCCGCTTCTTGACTCCCCATCCAGGTTTTACCCACCAAAGACCCACAGATGACAGCTTGAATGAATGAATAAAGGAAGGAATTAATGAATTTATTTAGACCTGGTATAAAGTATGCCGCTATCTGCACAAAAAAGAAAAAACAACAACAAATAATAATGCAAATACCAAAGATTTAAAAAAAAAAGCAAAAACATAACAAAACACTGCACATAGTTCGAAAAAGGAGTTGGAAGAAGAATTTCTTTTTTTTTTTTTATTTCCTGCACCTTTGTTCCTATTCTTTTTTAGTTTGTAGCAAAATATTGCCAAATAATGCTACACAGATATCATCCAAATACATAATATATAAGCACCCATATAAATGTATAACGTATATATACACACTCCATAAATATCTACATATACGTATAAGTATAAAAATATACTACATACATATCCTTATAAATATACTGTAAATATAATATAACACAATATAAGATTTCAGTTTTTAGAGGCAGCCAACGTTTCAGATCTCAGTGGAACAGAAATGTGGGGAAAACGGAGGCAGAGAAGGGCCAATAGAGATATATCAATAGAGAGATAGGTAGATAGATATTCATAAACAAAGTAATTCAAAATCCTTAGCAAATGATTAGAAATAAAGACTCCACCATAAGAAATAAAGACTCCACCATCCAGAAGTGTAAAGACAAAAAGCAGTTAAAACTGCATTAAAATCAGAAAGCAAGAAATTGATAATCATGTTTCCAACTCAATAGGACAGACCGTGTGATCAGACCTCAGGTGGTGAGGAAGTTTGTTCCACAGTGGAGGCGCATGGTGACTAAATGTTGCTTCACTATGCCGGGTCTCGGTTCTGGGAACAAAGTAGCCATGTCCCAGATGACCTGAGGGGTCTGCATGCTTCGCGGGGAACGAATAAATCCTGTATAAATTTTTAGCCCTGGACTAATTCAACAGTAAGATTTTCGAATCTATTCTTTGACTCGAAGGAAGCCAGTGCCAGGATCTGAGTCCAACGCCGTTCTTTCTGGAATCCGCTGTGGGAGCAGGTTTATTTTCTCTTCTTGGCCGAGTCAAAATGCCGCTCACAGCAGGTTGTGCTTGAGACTGATAAAACCTTCACGCAGGCATACAAGGATTTAGAAGTGGAAGTAACATTCCAAACACTGATGAAGTTTCTGTCCTCCAAATTGTAGGAAGAAAACATCCAACACACTCCAGCCTCAAGGTCGGAAGAGACTGAGAGATAATTTTTTTTTTTTTTTTTTAATTTTTGACCAATTAGTCATCCGTCAGCTGCAGACATCATTTCAAATGTTTGCTCACACTCTTGCAAATAGTAGGCTGGTGTTTATCACAAATTTAATTTGTTTTACATGGATTTGCCCCAAAATTGAAAAGGGCCAATCAAAAAAAAAAAAATGATATGGGATCAAATTACTGCAATTCTAATTAAAACAATTTTACGTTTATATGTTTCTGTTCTTGTGCATTTGCTCAGGGCAATATCTTCTGGAAGCTTTCTGTTTAGAAGAGATGCTTTTTGAACAGACGCAGAGGCAAACCTGACTGAAGTACTTTCTTTGAAAACTTCAAAGCTGCCTTAGTTGCAGTTGGATCCTTGAAAACAGACCCTTCAAGTTCAGGGTAAAGGCTCGGGGAAAGTTTCATCGGAGTTTGATACACGCGGTATAAATACGACACACAAGATAATATTTTTCTTAAATTATTATTATCATTTATTTATTTATTTAGTTAGTCTGTTACCCCGCAACCTCTGAGTGCAGGTGGAAGCGGGTATAGAAGACGGATTATTGTTATTGTTTATTGTGTATAGATTGACTTCAATGTATCTTGTAATTACTGTTATACTTATTGCTTACTTTACTGTAGTGTTATTACTTACTGAGTTTATTTTTCGTCCTGTTTTTAGTGCCGCAACAGTGGAGTTTCCCAGTTTGGGATAAATAAAGTACAGCTATCTATCTATCTATCTATCTATCTATCTATCTATCTATCTATCTATCTAGCTAGCTAGCTAGCTAGCAAGTTTGCAAGCTAGATATTCTCATCGGTCATTAACCACGAGGAACACTGCTAATTAAGGAATATTAGGTTACACGCACTATCTATCTATCTATCGATCTATCTATCTATCTATCTATCTATCTTGTGTTCTTAGATCATTTTAAAAAATAAAATGTTTACATTTTGATTGTAAAACACAGTTTATATCCGCCTTGCAGGTTCCCATGTAGCCCAAACATGCAGTATGGAGTCCATACTGTATTGGAGGCGGGGGCGCGGGGGTTGCGGTGGTGGTGGGGGCTATTAACACAGTATTAACACAGCGGGGTCCGGGGTCGGGGGTTATTCACTCATGGGGTCCAACAGTTCCAGCCGTGCCCCTGGACTGTGGACGCGATGGCTTTCGGAGGGAGAGAAAGAACAAAAAAAAAACAAACGTGCTCGAGCTGCAGCGCATCACACGCGCCACAGCGCGCCGCGTGGCAGCACTGAGCGACCGCGTGCAGAGCGTGGCGGCCGGGCGACGCCTCTCGCCGTCAGAGTGAGACCTCCTCCTCCTCCTCCTCTCCTCTCCTCTCCTCCTGCTCCGCCAGTGACGCTGTAGCCGCCGCCGCCGCCGCCGCCGAGCTGCTGCCGGTTTGCTCCCCGTCACTCCGCCCGCCCGGCTGGCTGCACAGTTTTGCCGCACACAGCCGCGCTCAAAGCGGAGACCCTCGGCCAACCGAACGGAACGGAACGGAACCGCATTGAACGGAGCGGAGCGGGTAGGGCATTCTCATCGAGACAGGACCTTAACATCTTGCACGTCCAGCGCGCGCCGACTGTGGATTTTTTTTTTAAAAGGAGGTGGAAAAGGAAGAAGAGGAGGAAGAAGAAGAGTGGAGAGAGAGAGAGAGAGAGAAAAAAAATCCTGAAAGTTGAAGCCGCCTCTGCAGCGACGGGGGGAGCCACTCCACACTGCCGTCCAGTCAACCAGGTAACCGAACCCGGCTGACCTGCCGCCTTTTTTTTTTTTTTTTTTTTTTTTTTTTGAACGCATGGCAACCACATCACCCGCGCGGCTCGTTAGAGACCAAACAACAACAAGAAAAAAAGAAAAGAAAAAAAAAAAGAAAGCAGAGGGGTGGTGGAGGAGGAGTGATGACCTCCAGTCGGTGGTCGCGGCTGCGGCGTCACCTTTCCGGAGACGCAGCCGCCGCTGAGCGCTGCCCTTCCCAAACTTCAATGAGTCTGCTGATGAGGGGGGTTTTCCCCTCTCTGGCGTAATTATCAAATGTCCACCTTGAAATGTGACGGAGGCATTATTAGCGACGCGCGTTCCCATCTTAAGAAAAATAAATAAATAAATAATAATAATAAAAAAAAAAAGATACCGCGTTCCTACGAACGAAGGCACGCGCCGGAGAAAGGGCGCCAATGTCCGCGAGAATAGGACGGCGGCCGGCGGTGCACCTTCTCCTCCTTGTATATGCGCATGCATTTATGTATGTATGTGCAGCGCCACCCCTGAGTGACATTCACCCCCCCCCCAAAAAAAAAACAAACAAAAAAACCCCAAAAACTCTCCCTCTCCCACATGCTCTCACTCAAAAGTGCAAAAGTCTTGCAATTTTTTTCCCCCTCTATTGCAATTTAAAAGCCGACCAAAAAAATACAATGATTGTGTGACTGTGTCCCAACACCCCTTCCATTGCACTATCTCACTCTGTGCGCGTGCCTCTGTGCAGTCTCCGCGGCCAGCTGTGGTGTCACATCCCCGACCAGATGTTGAGGGCGAAGCTGCGAAATGCGTCTTTGACTCCCGGGGAGCTTTGAGTGGAGGTGGGGGGACGACGACGACGCCTTGTTCAACTTCAGCCCGTCTCCGTCTCCGCTTCAGTTTGTCAGAGACCAGAACGACAGCCACCGTTTAGTCGTCGGTGCTTCCTAATGCTTGTGTGTTATACGAGGAGGGCGGGGACGTGGCGGTGGTGGCGGGCGGTGGTACCAGGGAGGTTGGGGAGGCATCGATGTCTCAACCTCACCCGTGTCACAGAGCCCATTAATATGGAAAAGCTCTTGTCTATTTTTTTTTTTTTTTCTTTTTGTATTATTGCTGTTAAATAATTCAGGAACGGCCTCGGCAGCCGTCACCTGTTTGTCTGACAGCCTCTTGCAGGATCCGGCTGTGCACCTGCTGGGTGTGTGCGTGCGTGTGTGTGTGTGTGTGCGCGCGCGCGCGCGTGTGTGTGTGTGTGTGTGGGCTGCCACCTGTGCGTTTACACTTGTCACCGTTCTAAGTGCTCCGTCAGGTACGCTGTCCCACCGAGGCACAGCGCTGTCAGCCTCCAGGCTCAATTTAAAAAAGAAGAAGAAGAAGAAAGAAAGAAAAAAAAAAAAAAAAGAAAAGAAGCAAACCAAATGTCTTCAAGTGCCATCGTTTTTTGTTTTTTTTTGTGTTTTCAAATAAATAAGCTGTTGTGTGTCCCGTCGAGAAGACGCGGAAAAGCCGGTGAGTCTCGGGCGGGGAAAAAAAAACCCTGAACGCTCTAATTGGAGCGTTGCACAAACTGTAAATGAGATTGCTGGAGACAAATATTAACTGCTGCTGCTGCTGCTGCTGCTGCTGCTGCACTGTGGAAGTTGACCTGAGTCGGTGTTTCCTCGGTCGGCCTGCCGGAGTGGAGTTCGGTGTTGTAATTAAGAATGGCCGCCGCGTATAATGCGTAACACTCTGACCGTTTTCTCCTAGAGAGGACCGGGGACTTGTCGTGAGTCTGTTAGATTTTCCACTGTCTTGCCTGTATTAGATTTGACATCTTCCCGCCTGTGAATACACCTCTCGCAGGCTAAAATAAGAGAAACAACGCCCACGGTTTTCTCAAAAAAAAAAAAAAAAAAAAAAAAATCCTTGTAAAACTCTCCAGAAATATGATTCACGCTGTCATGGGCTTAGTTCTCCTCTGAGTTCCTACACCTATCTGGGGGTAAAACAGCCCGGGGGAGGGGAGGTGGGAGGGGGGGCAGCGGCGCCCCCGATCTGCGCAGCAACATCCCCTCGGCGGCGTCCAACGCCACTGCCAAATGCCACAAATGCTGCTCTCAGTGTTCGTGTCATTTTAACTCGCGACCTCAGCTGCCACTGACCTTTCAGAATTGCAACTTAGACCGGGGCTGCGAGTTGTGAGTGTGTGTGTGTGTGTGTGTGTGTGTGTGTGTGTGTGTGTGTATGCTGGCGTGTGTCTGAAAGTCTCACTCAAGGTGAAGGAAAAGGAAAATGGGACAAAATGGATGAGTGAGTGAGTGAGTGAGTGAGTGAGCGCAGGTATCTGAATCTAATGTCATCCCCGTCTTCATCTGGTGCACTGTGAGAAATTATTGTGGGTGTGGTATCAGAAGTGAAGCGGCAATCGAAAAAGCACCAATAGCGAAACAAGAAAGTTTAGCATTATTAAAAAAAAACAACAACAAAAAAAACACGTGCATTAGTATGTATGAATGTATGTTTGTTTGTTTGTTTGAAGTGTTTACTGGATGTCAAGTGTTGCAAATTCAGCCCGAGTTTCTATCAAGTTCTTTTTAATGTGCAGATTCATACGTTAACTGATTTAATACTGACTGGAGTGATGTTTGTGAATGATGCGCGTAAACGCCGCTGTAGAGGGTGGAGTGAAAGAGTTTCGTCGTTTGCTTCTTTTGCTATTTTGTGTGCCGTTTCGTTCGTCTAAAGAGCTCCCCCTAGTTGTTTGGAGGTGAATCGCTGTTGTCAAAACCTACAGCTATCAGCCAACCAGTGTTGTCACTAATCTCAGGACAGTCTTGGAAGTTTTCGTAACAATGCTTTTTTTTATTTTATTTTTTTGTGTTTTATTTTTTACAGCCAATGCCCTAGCTAGCTAGCTAACTAACTCAGGACAGGGTTCTAAATTACAAGTTGAGTCTCCTTATACATCAATTCAGCCCCCTGAATGCCCTTTTCCAGTAGACGTACTTGCTCCACGTGTCAGTAGACCTCGTCATGATGAGGCCGCTGCTTCTGCTGGAAGGAAAACGGAGGAAAAACTATGTTGCCTTAAAGTGTTGTTGGGTGTCAGTTAAACCACCTGCAGTAAATACAAAAACTCTGCACTTGTTTTCTTTGGCCATTCCTCTGTTTATGAAAGCATTCTAACCGCCGTTCGTAGAGCCCCTTAATTGTATACAAGCGTTCCAAGCCTAGCGAGGATCAGAAACTGTCATTGAAGATAAGCAAAGAGCAAGGATGCCCACGGTCCTTCGCTGGAGATTTCCAAATATGCACTTTCATTGTCCATCAAGGATTGGCAGGAATACCCGTAGAAAATTAGCATTAGCTTGATGGCGCTAGACCGCCTGAATCAATTTCAGTGAAACGTTGCTTAGATGGTGTCAGCGAGTGGCCAAACATCCAGTGGCCAGCAGTTCAGTCCTGCCTAGATAAACCTAGCCTCTATACAGGGGAAAGTCTACGTGCCTACAAGTCACTTGATGCCAAGAGCTACGTAGCATCTGGGCATGTTCAAAACGTTCAACATCATTCCAGTCTTTTCAGTCTCTCGTCTATTTTGTTGAAACAGTTAAAAATCAACACCACTGCTGGTTCTATTTTCACCGCCAACTGCGCTACAACCGGGCACCTTAGCCAAGTGTTGAGCTTCGTTAGTGTGCCGCCAATCCGACTGCACATCAATGTTCTGATTGGATGGAATGATGACAGAAAGTCGAGACTTTGGTTGTTGTTGTTGTTTTTTTTGTTTTTTTTTTCAAAGACATGACAGAATAGGAAAACAACACTGATCTTTAAGAACTGTTGTGGGTTTAGTTAAATTCGACAAGAGGATGGTCTCCAGGCGTTTGGCTTTCTGCTTAGAGCTGATGCAAAGTGACCTTCTCCCATAGACTCTGTGAGAGTTGACTGCTTTTTCTGACCCCCTGCTGCGACAGTGCCCTAAAAAAAGGGGTCGGCAAGCTGACTGTCCTGAAATGTTTTTCCTCCAGCTAAGCTAAGCTAAGCTAAGCTAAGCTCCGTCCCCCTCAAGTTACACCTACGTAACATTAAAAAAAAGGGGGGCCGGCCGAAACGCCCCGACAAACCGCTCCCCCCACCACCCAGCCACACCCCAGAACGAGGGGAACCGACTGAAACGGTGGAACCTGATTGGCCGAACCCGTTGGCCCTCCTATCTGCGGCATCGCCAGTGCGGAAATTGGGCTCCTCCTCACCTATCAAATCAGTCCCGCCTGCGACTGTGCACTGCCGCGTGTGCTTTGGCCCTGAGCCGCCGTCGCCGACGCACTCCTACCCCTAAAGGCGTCCGCTGCAAATGGCAAAAATAATAATAAATAAATAAATAAATAAATAAATAAATGAATGAATAGGGAGGTGTTCCGAGGCGGCGTGTCTGGATGAATAATGGTCGCGTTAGAAACCTAATGGGAAGAGTTTTTTTCTGCTCTGGCGGCCAAAAGGCCTCCGGAGCGCGTCGCTTATGAAAGCCCCGCGACGGCTAATATACAAATCAAAGACTCCCCTTCCCACCTTCTCTCGCCCCCAACCCCCACCCCCCCCCCCCCGTGTGCCAGAACCCGCAAATTAAATCAGGTTCACGTTGTGCATTGGCCGTGATGATGCACGGTTCTGCAAATTACAATAAAGTGTGTGACGGCGACGGCTCGACGAGGTGATCGACCCGGTCGGCACACATTAGGGGGGGGGGCTTTGACTTGCGTGGCTTTTGATTGTATCGCCATGACAACAGCTCTGCCTGTATTCTCGAGATTGTATTGTCGAAATTACAGCGCTAATGGCCGCGCCGTTCTCTCCAAGCGTAAAAAAACTTTGAAATAAAATCCAGAAAGAACGGCGGGAAGACCTTCACCTCCCTGACGAGGAGGCGTCGCGCTGTTTCCTCGCACCTAATTGCTCTCCGCTTCCGTTTATTGCGTTGTTTGTTTGTTAAATTAGCAGTGAACTGGATGCACCCGGACGAACGAGTCGAAACAAAGACTCTCATGAAAGCCGTGGGGTTGTCAAAGGTCAGGGTGGAAACGGTAACAACACAAAACAAGAGGTGTTTAAGTGTCTGGGAGGCAGTAAACTTGGTGTTGTTTATTGAGTGGAAGGTGGATGTTGCTTCATTCAACAGCCCAGCTAGTCAGAATTCATTCATTCACATATTTTCATCGCCGCAGCTCTTCAACCGCGCAAAAAGATGTTTCCCATTACAAGTTGGGAGTGATTCCCAAGATCACATTCCAGCTAAGGGAATGAACTGACGCGTAAACAATTTACACTCGCCCCAATCACAATGTCATCACTTTTCGAATTAGTAAAGACCATATTGAGACGAGGAGTTTGCTGACCTTTCTTGGAGTTTTGCAACGTACCAAAAAAAAAAAAACATCACCACTGCAGATTCTTTCTGATTCTTTTCTTGGCATTCACGGCATTTTGGCACCCGCAGCGGCCCGTTTTCCAGCTGTTGTGTAGCAAGTCTGAAGGCTGCGCTCGCTGTTTGCTTGCATTGTCGTTTTGTGTTGTGTTGGGCACGAGAAGGAGAGCAGTTGTTGTTGTGAAAGTGGAAAAGGGGGTTCAGATCCCAAGATACGACTGTGAGTTTTTGGCCAATAAAAGAAACCAAACAATGCACTTGGCTAGCTACTTCACGGTAGCCTCACCACGAGGCGTCAATGATTTTATTCCAAAAATGCAGATTGGCGCAGAAACAACGTTCTTGTTTCTTTGCCAATCCGCATTTTCCCACAGCTCCTGTGCATACGCGCACCTTGGAGTGAAGCTAAGTATACAATATAATTATGAGTGCAACACTGCTAGCTAATGTCTGCTAGCTAGCTAAAAAAAAAGTTATATTACTTACTGCTAGCTAAAAAAGTCATATCACTACACATTTTAATCAGGCATCAATGTTGTGGTGTTTGTTTGTCCTATGATAATATTTGGTCAAAGTCACCTTTATACCACAACCACAAAAAAGATTTAATGCACAATATACAGTCTTGTTGTATACGGTCTGAAGAAATTTGACTGATCATCAGCAACAGGAGCCACAATGGCTAAAGCACAAAGTTCACGGTGAATGGAAACTCTGGAAGATAACTCATAACTTTTTTTTTTTTTCAATGTGTTTTGGCACTGATGAGTCATTGCTGAATGAACAGGAAGGTCTGAACTTTATGTCCAAGTTAATCGAATAGATGCTGTGCAAACAGCATCATCTCAGAGGTTCCTGATTTTGCTCAAGGCAGAATTAGACTTCTGAAATTTGCCTAAGGACGGGGCCTTGAAGGTCACTGCAACTCATGGCGAGGCTAGTGATGGATCCAAATGACACTTGCGCAGTTGAACAAGAAAACACAGATTGGTTACCAGCACTCATCTGGTAAAAAAAAAAAAGAATAATAATAAAAAATAAACAAGAAAATATTGAATAAAATGGCAAAAAAAACAAAACATTTATTGTTCCAAAGAAAGTATGAGCTGACTTTATTATTTCTGTAACACAAACACCTGCAAAAGAGGAGAAAAAACAACAACATCAGCATCACTTTAAATACCAAAGCTGCTGTGTCAAATGTATTTGCACCATTGCACATCATGCAGCCAATTAAAACAGTGTAAGGCAGTGTCTTTCAAATGCTATCTGGTTGATGGAGCACATGACTAAGATTTAGGATATTCACATCATGAGAAACTCGGTATCTTTAAATTCAGCCATAAAACCCCAATATGAGAGGACATTGACGAGGGATTAAGATTAAGAAAAATGTTATTGTGAAGCAAATCAGTGCAAGAGAAAAACCTAAAAAAAGGCGTTTGGATTGAGGTGTGAAAGCCGTCTTGCATCGGACGGACGTATAGAAACATGCATGGCTGGCCAGGGGGGTTTGTATACAGCATATTGCAGCTGAGAACGGTCATAGCGTGGCTTTAATTATTCAAGCCTGCCTGCCTCACCTCTGCACTTCACAATGCAAAGTACACGCATGTAATAAATAAAGAAACACAACCTGGGCTGCCGAGAACATAACTGAACTAACAAAGACACACACAGTGTGCATTCAATACAAAACTGATGCGCAGGTTAATATATTCATGTTATGTAAGTGTAACATAAATATAAATGACACCCATGCAGACACCCTGATAATTACACATAAAAAAAAAAGAATTCCTAGAAACGACAGTGTTTTAAGACCTGTAATATCTTGAAAAAAAAAAAAAAAAAGAAAAGTTGTCTGATCAAAGTGACCCCCCGCACCCCCTCGGGTGCAGCGTCGCTCGCTCTGGACTCCCCGTCGATGACCTCTGGCCGAGGCCTCGCATCACGAATAATGATCTTATGGACTCGGCTCCATTAACGATCGGCTTTATTTTCTCTCCTGTCAAACGGACGGTCGCCGCTTTTGCTGCCTGAGTCTTCCGCCGTGCACATGGCAACACGCGCGGCAACTGGAAGCAGACACGGGCGACTGTGTCGTCAAAGCTCGCTCTCCGTCGGCAAAACGGCCACCGATTGGTCGAACCGATGCGCCATGAGGAACGCATTCTGCTCGTCGGCCTTCCAAACCCTGAACCTCAGTCTGTTTTTTAAACAGCAAATAGTAATGGGATGTTATAGCCCCCCGCCCCCGACACACACACTCTTTAACTGTGGTGCCACGCAGGTGCAGAATGCATTTAAATGGGTCTTGATGAGGTCAGACCTAGGTGTAATTATTGAGTGCAATCTAAAATACCAAGGTTTAAGTAAGGAACCCTATAGATCGGTCTGCTAATCATGCTAATAAAAATGCTAAAGACGCTGCAGTTAAAATGTACTATTTAAACAAATGGCCCCACCCTCCAGATCTCGTATGAATAGTTTACAAAAGCAGCTGGGTTCGCTCAGCTCCCATGCCGACCTAAAAACAATGATTTTTTTTTTTTTTTTTTGCTTGTCTTTCACATGAGGCCAGCGACAGTGTTTCGCTAAGTTGGACCTAGCGCTAAACTACTTCGCTGCCAAAGCGTTCTGCTGCTGTAAACTGCCGGGGAGTGTCCAGCTTAAATGCTTTGCTTCTTGTTTTGATTTTGCGCTCGGCTAAATAAATCCTCCTCTGGACCTGTGGCTCCACCCAGCAAGGCCGCGTACTGACCTTCAGCTGTCGCAGTCCCGGAGGAGGAGATTTAGACAAATGAAGCCCTTATTACAAGCGGCGTCAGAGACGAGGTAAGAAACAAAGTGGAGCCATCCTAACTTGGCTCGCTGCTTCGTGGCATCAGACGAGCGGTGGGAGTCACGAGGAACCCCACGATTCAATTCGATTCCGATTCAGAGGGCTGCGACGCAATTAATCGCGATTAATCGAGAATCGCAATTTATCACGATTCATATATACATTCAAAGAATGCAACACACCGCAGGACGACTAAGTCCCACTGGACTTTGTGACAATACAGTCGCCCTTTGGAGCAACATTTTCTGTCTTTTCCTCCAGCTCCGGGTGCTAGCTGGCGATATGGTTCCCCATGTTCGTCGTGGTCCCACAATATTTGTTTTGTAGCGTGACACAACTTCCAAACAGTGTGACTTTTGTTCAGTGTCTTTGCCCCTCAACCTCGTAAAACCCAAAATGCTGCCACGTGCTGGCTTTTTTGGATCTGCGGGGGGTGCGCTGTCGCGCTACGCTAACGTGTCGGCAAAGTTACGGTCCGGTACGATGTTGCAGTGCAGTCGCACATGAGTTCCGGCCTCATAAAAAAAAAAAAAAAAAACATAATTTTTTTTAAATTTGTGAATTGATTCTTCATTGGCATTGTAATAATCGCGATTAATCTAACAATCATTTTTTCCCTACCCCTACATCAGACATAAATTTGAGGGAGTGATGTTGATTATAATAACAATAAGCAGAAAACTTGACACAACGCAAAAGACTCGTTAAAGAGCTGACATAATCGCTCTTTCATAATAGCACCCTTTAAGTATTTCCCCCCCCCCCATCTTTTTGCTTCCTCATGAGAACGTCTTACTTCGTACTACATCATCCCTGAGCAGCGCATGCTTTCGCAACGACGTCACGTCATGAGAAAGATATTGAAGACAATCAAAACATTTCCCTCTTTCTCTTGCGTCACCCGAGAAGTTCACTTCCCCGCGTTTGGAAAATCACCCCGTTTCCCCCCGGGGAGCAACGGCAGAGGAATGTCGGCGAGCGGACTGCCCGAGCCGCAACCACAGCCTCTTAGAACCAAATATTTTGTTTCCAATCAGAAACACATGAAAAATGTTCGACGTCAGATGTGTGAAACTGGGGATGATGCCAAGCGTCCGCGGCAGGGGTGGCGTTACTCTCGTAAGAAGACAAGCAGATTGAGTGGAGGGGCTGCGGGGATATTTTACTGGCTGACGTGAAAATCAATGTTCTGGTAGTGGCGAAGCGGCTCCACCCTCCGGGGATGCGGGAATGTTTTATTTGTCACTTTTGTCCCAAAGTCTCATCATTTTCCCGCGACCCGCTCTGACCTGGCCAGTGGTTGGAGCTGTCGGTCCTCCATTCTTCTCTTGTTGTTTATGGCTCGTATCACACAAGGTAAACGTGTGTTTGTCAAGATCACACGCGCGCGCACGCGACAATGGATCGTCTGCGCTGTGCAGCGTGGTGCAGATGTCAAACAGATGTTGCGTGATATTCTGTGAGGACCGTTTTTTTTAGAAGGAGAAGAAGAAGAAGAAGAAGAATCACTTGCTATTGCTATTGTGCACAGAATGCACGCACCGTGCACACAAGGAAAGGAATTACAATGATGCACTGAGTACATTTATACAAGCTAAATCTTAAATTCAAATGACCAACTCACTAAAGTAAACAGTCTGTACATGGGAACAGACAACTGCTTTTAAACATGAGTCAACACTCCTGTATGAATGCTGGCCTTATTCAAATATCACATCATTTCACAGTGTGGTTTGACATTATGTCTGACTACTGAGCAACAAGAAACACAGAACTCATTTTGAAGCAGAACGTCCATCTCAAAATTCATCTCATCTCCAGATCTGACCCTTCTCTCTGGTTCGCACCTGCACTTCAAAGTCAAACTGAGAGTCATTTTCTTTTAATTTCTTTTTAACAGTTTTGCTATGGGTACAGAACTGCACATCCTGATGTTTGCATTACAGAAATAATAAAGTCAGCTCATAAAAATCATGATGTAAGAAGATGCAACTCTTGACATAAGAACTGCAAATTTTGCTCTTGTTCCATATGAGCGCTTAAACAATCAATGAAACTGATGGTTATTCGTGGGCTGTTCTGTCTTTCTGTCTTGAGCTGTTTGAATTGTGAACACTTTAGTTGGGAGTGTTTCATCTTATACTCACTCACTCACTCACTCACTCACTCAGTAAGCTTAAGCCTGGACTGGCGGTGGTGGTTATGTAATAGGAATAAAAAGGGAGCTAGCTCACAGCCCTGGGGTTCTCCATGTTAAGTGCTCGCATACTCAAAGTGTGTCAGACAGACAAAAGGTGGGCCAGAAAAGCAGCCCAGTTCTTGAGCACCGCGGCTGTTATTCGGTGATTATTGAGTAAATTGCAATAGTTGCAAAATGTTTTTTTGTTTATTTAAAAAAAAGAAATATGCTGGAATGGAGATCCACTAAAATGTTTTGATGGTGTACTCCATTCAGCTCAGTGCTGGCCAGTGGACGTGCATTCTCTCTCAATCAATGTCAGGGCTCTAAAAAGCAAACTTTTCAAAGACCAACATCACTCCGAACGTTCCGTTTGATGTGCCGGCAGCCCAGTTCTATTCAAGTTAGAATAGTAGAGAGTTCCAAAGAGCGAATGACACTTGAGACTTCTGTTTTTGTGTACGGGGACAAAGGTGGCTGAACTGAAGAGTCTGCTCAGAAAATTGAATGTTCAAAATGTCAGGGGTGCCTTTTTTTTGTTGGTCATCCAGAGCAAAAGAAAAAAAAAAAAAAGACTGAGAAAGATTATCATGTCTACCAACCCCCATAGTCTCAATAGACTGAGCAGATCTTTGTGATTGAAGTAAAAAGTAAAACGGACAACCACGTGAGGTGTTAACCTGCTCTTTAGCAGGGTGACATGTGAAGTCTTTGCCTATTATCCGTAAGCAAATTAACATTAACATTGATTTAACATTGATAACTTCCAATTTCCAGTGCATATTTTAAAAGAGTCAAAACCTTTGCCTGGAATTTTGACAAGAACCCAATTTAATTTTATCTGTTTATCCAAGAGGAACTGCAAGACAGGATGAATGAGCTGAAGTTGTTTTTATGGGCTTATACAATAGGATAATAAAAAATAAAAAAAACAGACACAGAAACAACAAAAAGGAGTAGGAGGAGGAGGGAGAAGAAAGAAGGGCAGTCTGTGCCCTTGAACACATGCGCTGATGGAATTCTGACTTGGTTCCCCTGGGCGCCGCACAATGGCTGCACAGCTCCTCAGAGAGAGAGAGAGAGAGAATGCATGCCATTCAGAAAAAGGTAAAAACCAAACCAAAATGATTTCGCCGAACGTTACCGTGCGTGCCCGACAGACATTCCATTTTTTCGAGAATGAAAATCAAAAATAAACAGGCCACACTTGGGAAAGCTGTTTTGTCGACAACCCTGGTGAGTTGCCGTGTGGGTGCGTTTGAAGACGCTGCTTCTCTCGTCAATTCAAGTCGGACGAACGTTCAACCCAAGGTGGGTTGAAGTGTCTCGTTCAAGTAGCACTCGTTAGCCTCTATATATATATGTAGAGAGAGCGTAACATTACAAAGGAGGGTTAAAAACCACATTTAGCCAGGATGTACATGGTTACACGTATGATTTGATTTGCCGCGAACATAAAATAAAGAAAAAGGCGATTTTTCCCTTTTGGAGTTCAGTCTGGTTAATATCTAATCTAATAGCCACGCAAACGGAAAAAAGGAAATTGAGGGAAAAACAAACCATGAAACATTTTTTTTTTTGGTTATGTTTGTCATCCTCGCACTCCGGCTACATTAACAAGGCAATAAAGCCAATAATTGCAGAATGGTCCTCGTCTACAGGCTGATGTAGTGTCTGAAAGATTGATAATTATGACAATTTACCGGCTAAAATGTTCAATAAAGCCCCCGGTGCGCTGGATATTTTATAAGCGCAGCCCGTTGCATCGAGCGCTTTCGGAGCGACCGGCGGTGCTTTGGAGTGCTCGTGGTCGCGTCTGCGGGGGAGGAGGGGGGGGACAAAAGTCGATGCATTTATTTTCCCGGCCGCCGCGCACAAAATCGTTCCCAAGCCCCGGCCTCCGAAACAGGTTTTGTGTGCGTGTGTGTCTGTTGTTGAATCTTGAAATTTGGAGTGCATCCACGAAACCCATAATCTACTCACCGCAGATCTTTAGCACGGGTGGGGCGGTTTAACTCTCTTGGGCCCGGGTGGTTTGAACACTCCGCCTGAGACTCCCTGGTGCAAACTAAACAGCCACACTTTGACGCTCTTTCAATTCTGGCCCTGCCTGCGAGTGAATTGAGTGCAGAGCACTCTGCAGCAACCACTGGATGTGAGGCATTTGTGTGCTTCAGAACACGAGCTGGGCTGTGTTTGCTTTTTGTGACGTGTTGGCGTCGTCTTGTGTGAGATGCGTGCTCCTCACTTCAAGACCGGCATCAGTCCAGCTGCATGATATCAGTCGAAGAAGAAATGGAGAATTATTATCATTTGTACCCAGCTCAGTCTTACTCGGCGTGGGCCATGTGACTCGGTAGCGGCGTCTTTTTTGGCTCATCATGGTGAACAATGTAGTTGGGATTACTCCATAAAAGTAATCCCAACTACTGATTACTCCTTGAAAAAGTAATCCAATTACTTCTTTAATTACTTTGTTTCATAAGCAATCAATTACGAATTACTTTAGTTTAAAAAATATAAAGTAACAGTGGAGAACATCCTGCACATAACGTACAGCAAACCACAATATTCTTTGATTTTCGACGAGATGGACTCATAAATAATGTTTGTATTTCCAGCTGTCAAAGGCAATCGCTGTTTTTTCTTTTGCTTGTTTTGGTGTTATGTTACGATATCAATGACATTGCATGCACGGCTGCATCATCAATCTGCGACATCATTGTTTTCGGTTGTTTTTCTAAATTTCAGACATTTTGTGGATAAAGAGATATTTTCGAGCTTTTATTTCATAAAGGGAATGAAATCGTCACTTGATAAAGTAATTATGATATAATAACCAGTTTTGCCAGAGTAATCCCGTTACATTACTCCGTTAGTAAAAAAGTAGTTTCATTACAGTAGTGGATTACTTAGTAATAGATTACTCGCCAGCGCTGACCGAGAAGAAGGTTCTCTACTGTCAGTTTTCCGTATGTGGAAGACATCCAGACGAGTCCAGATTTTGTTTGACTCACATCTACTACTCTGGAGCTTCCCTAAAGCGAGTTACGTTACGCAACGTTACTTTACGGTAAGTTAAGTCAAGTGAAGTTAAGTTATGTTACAAAGTTAAGAGGGAAATACCGAAATAAGGTAGCGCGTGCAAAACGAAACAAAAGAGCTAGTCCCCACTAAGTAGGTGGGCAACTGTCCAGCGGCAGGGGTGCATAGAGGGGGAGGCAGTGGGCAGAGTTCGGCGTCCCGACAGCTCGATGGGTAAAGCCGTTTGTAAGTCCCGCGGAGAATCCCCGGAGGCTCCGGCACCGAACTTGGACCTCACAATTCCGATCCGATCGCAATTGTGGCAAAGCAATGCTCCGATTTGTCGACGACGTATTGCAAATGTGCCGGCTGCCTGACCAGTGCGCGTCTGTATGTATGCATTCGAAGTTTGCCTTTGTTCAAAAAAAAAAATCAAGCAGTGCATCCAACTTGCATCCGATGCGCCAAGGAAGCAGACCGGCAAGGCCTCGTATGACCTCACAGATCAGTGGATGTATTTTCACCGGCTCTCGCCGTGTGCGTCGCTCCTCGCTCCTCGCTCGTCTCCACCGCATATCGCATTCATAGAATTTTTATGAACTGTAACGGAGGCTGGGACTTTACTCCCCCTCAGACATGACCTTTTCATATCGCATTATCATACCTTTACATCGCGGCACTCGTTGGCCTGTGCAGTCGCTAAATGCCGCCTAGAAATTGCAGAAAGTGTATTAAAACCATTTCCAGTGATACATTTCCCCTCCTTTTTTTTTTAATCCCTGTTTGTGAGACACCGTGGCTCCATCGCGCCAGCTTTTATCCGGCGGCCGCGCAATTGCAAGAGAATTCTGTGTGGGATACACAATACACAAAGGCTGATGACCTTCAGGTGTTGTTCTGTTGCGTAAGCCCCTTGATGCTTTGCTTTAGTTTTAAAGCTTTAAAGTGCTTAGGGAGGCCAAAGGAAAGGCTCGTGCTCGTATTATTTATTAATTTCATGGTAACGCGAGGGCTGATTTCTGGGTTAAAGTACAGCAACCAGCATTAAGTTTCTGGGTTGCTTATTAAACATGAGTTTTGTTTTTGCAGCTCCTTGTGCTGAAGGGAGCTCCCCGTTTGCAGACAAAGCGCTGTTATGGCGATACTCTGCGAATCACAACGGGCTTCATTTTCATGTCACGGAAGCCTACGTTTGTGTTGTTGTGCAGCCCGGTGCACCTCATAATGTGTTTTGTTAGAACGTTTCAAAAGTACATGCGGCGCTGCTCCGTCTTCACCTATGGCACGGCCACATGACAGCACAAGAAAGTGGTTGTCCTGCATACAGAAATGTTTCACAAATCAGGAAATTAAAGCAATCCATAAATCCCCCCCCTAATGAATCATTTTTCAATATACAATAATGAAAAAGCCTGGACACTCCAAAAAAGCAACTGCATGGGTTTTCGCGAGATCTTACCGTCCTCTCCTGCCGCCGCCCCTGTGGACTCCTGCGAGCCGAAGAAGTGAAAAACGAAACCGCCATCATAAAGTAGAACATTAGAATGGCTTTTAAAGGTTCGTGCCAATTTTCTGCTTGGCAAGACAATAGGATAGCGTCGAGCCAGATACTGCGCTACGCTCTGCCAAGAATGCAAGGACACACACTGACTCGCAGGCTGCCTCAGATGTGATAGCGGGGGAAAAAAAAAAATCGGTTTCTGTTTATATGCGGCAAAAAAAAAAATTAAAAAATTAAAGGTGAGAATGAATTGCACCGCGTGCAAGTTAATCAATCAATCGACCAACTTTTAAACCACATTGTCGCGATTTGAACAATCAAACAGAGAAAAACCAACTGATTCTGCAGAGCAAGCGTGATGTGACCGTGGGAGGGAAAAACCTCTGGACTATTAGACCCCAGCTCTGGAGGGAGGTCATCTGCTTTGACCGGCGGGGGGGGGAAATGAATACATTTTTTATCACATATTATTTTTTATAGCCCGGACCTGGGACCTTTCTGTGTGGAGTTTGCATGTTCTCCCCGCGTCTGCGTGGGTTCTCTCCGGGTTCTCCGGCTTCCTCCCACAGTCCAAAAACATGCATGTGAGGTCAATTGAACACTCTAAATTGTCCGTAGGTGTGCATGTGAGTGAATGGTTGTGTTTCTATGTGGCCCTGAGATGAACTGGCGACTTGTCCAGGGTGTCACCCTGCCTTCGCCCTAAGACAGCTGGGAGAGGCTCCAGCAGACCCCCGTGACCCTGAATAGGAATAAGCGGGTATAGAAGATGAATGAATGAATGAATGAATATTATTTTTATATAGGTAGATACAACATAAAAAAGACGACAAAGGAGAAACAGATAAACAAAACCTAGTGTGTCCCGTTCAATAAGAGTCGGAAGTATAGACTTTTTTTCCTACCCTGTCTTATCTATTCATCACAATTGAAATAATTGTGTTCAATATAATTCCCATATTTAATATACGTTCATAAATGTATATATATACACATAAATAATGCATAAATATACAATATATACACTTATCAAATACCATATAACGTACAGTTTCTTCTTTTTGTTATTTACAGTGGTCCCTCGTGTGTTACGTTCTAAAAATAACCTGCAACAGGCGAAATCGGCAAAGTAGTCCACTTTATTTTCTACAATTAATATAATACATATTTATTATATATATTTTAAGGCTTCTTTTCTCTTTATGTAACAAACCGAAGATTCATTTATTCTGTAATGGTGCGTTTCGTCGACATTGTGGGTTTTGCCGGCAAGACAACTCGCAAACATACAGCTTCAGAGCCACACTGCTAGCGTTCGAACACTTACAGGAGACGAGGCATGGAGGAGATTGATTGACAGTGGTCTACAGTCCCTGAACCAATCAGGACGCAGAACACAATGCGAGTTGATATGCTGTAAAAAAAAAAGAAAAGAAAAAGAAAAAGAAAATCTGCGAAACAGTGAAAGGTGAGCCGCGATGGATATTGATGGACAGTGGTACATCCTACACACACACTCCCAGTGAAAACCCTTCATCTTCCAGATACCTCTTGAAGAAAGACCTTTTTAAAACTGCTTTGTGTTTGCACTCTGTTTAAGCTCAAACTCCAGACTCCACTCCACAGAGGATTGAGACGCTCAAACTTTTCATCTTAGTTCTGACACTGGCACTGAGGAGAGAGGAGTGGCTGCGGCGGTGGTGGCGACGTCCTGCCGTGTCCGAGCCCCGAGCCCCTAACTGTAACGGGAGCGACGGCACAAAAAAGCAATGTCACCTACTGTTGTGCTTCCGCCGTGGCTTATCCGCTTCCTTTGTGTCATTATCTCTATCGCCGTTTCCCATGAAAGATCGGGCCTGGTAGCGGCATGAAAAGCACAGAGATGGCAAGACTTTACAGGGAGCTGATCTGCATGCAAATGCTTTCATTCTTCTTCTGCCAGCCGCGCTCCACAATCAATCTTTTCTCTGTAAATAGTTAAGGCCCCGAAATTGTTTTCTTCGCCTAACAAGTCGAGCCGTTCCCGAGGAGCCTGTCGCGCGGCCGAGTAACAGATGAGGCTGTGACTTTATCGTTATCGTCTCTTATTTTCTGCCCAAAACATCTTCGCGAAGAAAAATCCCACGGCGAGGAAAGTTGAATGCAAAATATTTTTCGTATTCCATGTGTGCGTGCGAGTCCAATGGAAATGGCCTCTCGGAATTTAATCGTAGTTAGACCTTTATAATGCGCTTAAAATTCTTAACAGCGCGATAAAACAAAACTAAATGGCTTCGGACGGAGCCTGCTGTATTTACAGCACCGGTAGCTGTTACATCTGTAGGCAGAGAGGCCTGGAGTGGCCTGATTGGCTGAGATTGAGACGCCTGCACGCCACCGCTGAGCCGATTGGCCGCACGTGCGGCTCCGAGGGCCGCCAGTGTGTGCACGCGCGAGTGCGCAAGACACATGGTTTGATGTCACTGTGTGAACAGGCCACTGCCACTTTAAATGTATGTGTGTGTGTGTGTTTGCGTACATGTCCGTGTGCATGAGCGACTGCACCTCAGGGCCAAGGCAGAGTATTGAGGCCAGTTGAAATGGGGTGACATCAGAGATATGCAAATCGTTTCACGCGCGCACGCACGCACGCACACACACACACAAAAGCGTAGCATGAGACACGCTCCAAATGTATGCTAATGCAAAATTATGCTGGATCCGGCCCTAAATCGGCAGGGTCGAAGGAGGCCGCTATCAGTGGCGGACCTTGGTAACATACGCGCAAGTGGTTTACTTTTATTTCAACTGACTTTGGATTAATGAAACTACATTTAATTCAGTTTAATTACTCAAACTTGGTGATTGACCCTGATTCGGACTCAAAAAACAATAATGATGATGATGATGATAATAATAATGAATGATAATAACCATGAATAAATATATTATTAAATAAATTATTTTTGTTTAAATTTACATTTTTACTGTTACTTTCACTTTTACTTCATTACTTTTTTACTATGACTTCACTAAAATAAAGAGGCAATGCAGCAGTATTTCTTGTCAGGTTCTGTGTCCTTTCGCTAACCAAAGAGAACAGCCTCTCAGTCTCAGCACCAAACCATGTCCCGTTATCACCGTGATAATGCATGAAGGCGCCAATCTGGTGGTAAATATGTCGCCTTTGAAAAAAACAAAAAAAAACAGCTTAAAAATCAGAAAGAAAAAAAAAAGAAAAGAAACGACACGATGAAGAACATGGAGGTGTCTTCATGCTTGGGTAATTCCCGACATAAATATTTCATCGTGGTTTCCGTGCATTCCCCCCCGCTGGCGACGTTAGTCAGATATCCTGCGGCCACATTACCGCCTAATGAGCCTCCATGCGTAGCAACGCGCGCGCGCGTGAGTGTGTGTGTGTGTGTGGTGACCGCAGCTCGAGTCAAGACGTGCAGCTTTTCTTTGACTCGGTGCAAACAATCTTGACAATAGCCTTCGCAGAACGTCCATTCCTGGGCAAAACCAAATGAAGCGCGAAACATCGTAGCGCTTTGCTGTCATCCATTTGCCTCCTTCAGTTTGAAAAGCATCAGGGTGATAAAAGAACTTTCCGAGCTAGCTTGACTGCTAGCCAGAGCGATGATTGTCGAGATACAGAGGAAATTCACTCGTACTTTTGCATACCATTTTTCTCTCTCCCAATATTAACGTCATATCCAGACATCCAAATGTGTAAAAACTGTCATTGACCAATTCAATCAGTTCACTAATTGATGCTTGATTGGAATGACTGGAAGGTTCTCGGACGCAGTTGTTTCTCCTTATTATTCAAGATCGCCTCTCTGAGAAAGGCTGTCAGACTATCCATGCAACATGAGCAGCCGGGTGCTGCATCACTCACTGACGGCAGCGCCTCCGATGACGGGTCCCTTGTAAATGCGAAGCAAAGTGACGGGAACAACAACAACAACAACAACAGAAACAGGCAGAAACATGCAGGTCAGCAAACTGGCAGTGTTGGCGTCCACCTCCCGCAAAACACACTGAGAAAGGGGTGAACGCTGTGTTGCTCAAACACCAGCGACAGAGAATCAAACCCGTGACTGCTGGGCCACTCTGGGGAAAATAAAAATAAAATATATATATATATATATTTTAAAAAAAAATCACAAAATGTTCTCAGGAATCAAGAAAATGATCCCCTCAACAGCGGAGAGTGGTACCTCTGTTCGTTGCCATGGTGAACCTCAGCAGGACTAAGCTGCAGGTGTTTGTGTGTGTGCGTGCGTGCGAGGGCGCGTGTGTGTGTGTGTGTGTGTGTGTGTTTATACCAGTGTGCGAGAGCAGGTGTGCGAGAGAGAGGGTGATTAAAATTAGGCAGAATCGCTGCCAGAATCCTCTCCCCTTCTCCCCTTGATGTCCGGCGTTCACCCTCTGCTGCTCTCAGCTCGCGCTGCTTGTGCTTGTGCTTGTGCTTGTGCTTGCGCGTGCGCACGCGGGTCACGGCGCGCGCGCGCACGTGCGCGTCCGTGTTGGCAAAGAGGGCCGAAGAAATATACCGTCGTGAGTCGGCGCGATAATGAGCTGTGGAGGTAGCTGGCCTCTGTTCATCGCGAGCGAGCGCGCACGCACACACACACACACACACACAAACCTGCACTTTCTCCACTGCTCATTTCTCCTTTATTCCACGTTTCCTCTTGCTGTTTTTCTGATGATGTATGCAGAACCACCGCAACTGTTTTGCTCCTTCAGCTTTTGCGAAAACGTCGCTAAATGTTCTTCTCTCCGGCTGCGGCAGCTCCACCGCTATTCTTCCCGAAGCACTCCGCCTCTTTTTCAAGTGGCCCACCCTAAAAGTTCAGCTGAGTTCATTCGCCGGCAAACACGAGGGCTTGCGAATCTTTGGGCGTGTCACGATTCGATTCAGAATCGATTCTTGGGGTCAAGATTTGAGTCAAGATAGATTTTTTTTTTGATTCACCTCAGTTCAACTCTGTGCTGGTGTCTGTTCAAGTGAGTGCGGGGATTTGAAGTATTCCGGAAAAAAACAACAACAAAAAACTTTACTTTAGCGTTGCAAAGTCTGCAAATTGCATGAGGCATGTCAACTTCAAGCCCTTGTTTGCCCGGCCCGGCTTGATGGTGCAATTCCAAGTGTCTCTAAAAGTTTGCCTTCAGAGTTTGCGGAGGCGGTTATTTTTCTTTCTCTTCCTTCTTTTCCCCCCCGCTCTTTCCCTGTTCTCGTGTTTCTTTGAGCGACTTCCTGTCCAATTGACGCGGATCGCTCAAGTGTCGGATGCTTGCAAGTGCGTTCCATCAATCAGCATTCTCAATAGCGCGCAGAATTGAAGATCGAAGGAAAAGGTGAAGTCGTACCGCGCTTCGATTTTTCAGGAAGATTTTGGTGTTGAGGGAAAGTTGTTTTTTTTTTTTTCTTCCCCCGGTAATTTTGGTGTTTTCAACTGTGCCGAGGATTTTCAAAAGTGACTAAATTAAAAAAAAAAAAAAAATTCCTACGGTGGAAAAAGTTGCTATTGCAACGTGAGCTACTGGTGCATCCAACCAAAGTGGCAGTCAGTCCTGGTTTATGGGGATAATAGACAATATTTGGGTTTTTGGTCTCCGGTTTTTTTGTCTTTGTTTTTTTTTGCGAGTGAGCTTTGCGTCGTCAAGCGTGCGCCTTTCGTTTCCGAATGGCTCTGACCTTTCCGGGTCTCTGCGATGACTCACGGCGAGATGACACCGGGTCTGTGTGTAACGCCGCACAATTCAGAGGCACCCGCAAGGCCTCGTCCTTTGTTTCTTTTTTTCCTTTCACCTTGTCCTCCTCTCCCGCTCGAATTTGTCAGTATTAAGTGTAATAAACCGTGATCCCTGTCTGTAGCCACGCCGAGTGTCGGCCTCTTGAATTTGATGGGATTCGTCTCAGCGCTGTAACGAGCCTTGTCGCATTTGTTCAGGTGGAATTTTCTTTTTTTTTTTTTTTTGTATGTGTGTGTGCGTGTGTGCGTGTGTGTGAAAATGTGCACACTTGTTGGCAGTTTGCGATCACACGTTTCCGCCTTTTATCAGCGACGGCAGCGAGACTCTCCGCAACATCCGCTATCAGATCTAGATAAAGTTTTAATCCACTCCAGCTTTAAGTCGAACATTTTTTGCCGCCATCGTCGTATCGCTTCCCAAATCACTGGCAAGTGTTTTCAAATCGGGATGATACGCAAACGGTGGATGTATACGAGGGCCTGAATGGCAGGTGCTTCAGAAACGAAGCACTCTCCTGGAGTGTTAATTATCCGTTCAAACCGACGTTTAATTCCCGACTGGATGACGCTGAAAGCGCCGACACGTTTCCGAGGCGCTTCCTCGTCCCATCCGGCGCCGCCGCAACAAACCTACCCGGCGCCGAGGTTGATCCCAGGTAGGTTTAACTCTCATTCCGTCTCCTCTTTTCATCAGCTTTGCTTCTTATCGTTTTCATCTCGGAGCTTAGCCTCGTCTCCTCTGCAGTCGGCCTCAGCTCTCTCTCTCGCGCACATCTGTATGCACAAATGTTTCCGCCCGGATGCACCACCAACATACACCATTCTGTGTGTGTGTGTGTGTGTGTGTGTGTGCGCGCGCGAGCGAGCGAGCACATGCTGTCCTGTCAGATTGCCCTACTCTACATTGGCTGTATCTGTGCCGGCCCACTGGCCGAGCGCAATCCTTCTCTTCTCTCTCTCTCTCTCTCTCTCTCCCTTTCATTCAACACAGTCAATGTATCGGCCTCTGCTTAGAGTGATCGCGCCATGGTTTGCGTGCGTGTGCGTGTGCGTGCGACCTATCAAGGTTTTCTAAAAGGAGCCATGGCGACAGGAAGAGAAAAGGGGCAGAGCGAAAGGAATGGGGCTGAAGGGGGAGAATAAAAATGGAGAGAGATGTCAAAACAGGAGAGTGGTGTGGGTAGGATGGAGCTGTGTGTGTGCATGATGATAGTGTTTGGACATCCCTGTGTATGGACATCAAGCAGCCTCCAGTTGACCAGAAACAACACTGAGCCCCAATGTGGGAGTCTAAAAATGTCATTCATACGAACACAGCAAATATCTAGTACTGCAGAAATGCCAATAGTATATGACGGCTATTCAGCGCTCATCAGTGGAACTGATTGTGAGCAAAGGTACTGAACGGTGTACTCACATCCGTCAGTTTAGGAAACACCGCAAGCTAATCGTGTTTGCAAAGTAAAAGGAAGAGCCATTCCGAACCACAGTGTCAGATAACAACATCTCGAAGCCTTTTACTAGTTAAGGCTTTATGGAACATGGAATAGCGGCAAAAGAAAAAAACAGAAATTGCGTTAAGCTAGCTGGGAATGCAAACGTTACAGTACTTTGAGTTCATCTCGTCTAAATGAAAGAATATTGTGGTTCGTTGTACGTTATGTTATACATGTTTACCAGTAAGTCAGTAGTAGAGCTCTTTTAACTACTGTGCTTCTAATTATTTTAACAACATGGCCTGTACCAGTGCTGTACATGAGTTTGTTCTGTGAAGTGTGCAGTTTGCATTCAGAGATTAACATTCACTCATGTTAAGAGGACAGGGGCAATATTGCACTTTAATAATGTTCATTCCAAAGCACTGAGCAACTGAAGAAGATCAAGCTAGACTGTTTGTTGTGGCACTCGTGCAGCTCAAAACTACACAACGGACGGACGTCCACGATTGCAAACTTGCAAAAAAACGAAATGGACTGCACTTATATAGCGCTTTCCAGAACCTTCACGGTACCCCAAAGCGCTGCAAACCCCATCGGGAGCAATTTAGGTTTAAGTGTCTTGCCCAAGGACACAACGACAGACTGGGATGGATTTGAACCGCCAACCTTCCTGTCATTGGTCAACCCGCTCTACCTCCATGAGCTACAGTCGCCCGGTTACTCGCAAAAAGCGTTTTTCTCTCCCCTTGGACCAGACAGAGGTCGCTATTGTTCTTTTAGCCCGCGAATAAGGAATGAGTTTCCCAACTCGTCCGCACAAAGAAGCACAGTCAGAAGCGTGGGGACTAAGTGGCCACTTCAGGCTCGGCGATTGTCGAACCGTCGCTGAGGCGTGTAAAAAAAAAGAGAGAGAGAGAGAGAGAAGGAGAGAGAGAGACCGAGCAAGCGAGCGAGGGAACGGCGGGGATGGTCGGGACTCGACTCTGGACTGCACAGTGCAAATTACGCCGCGTAAGAGAAATGAGGGCGGCTTCCGGACCGAGGAGGGATTGCAGGGTGGGAGATGATCTTTCTGATAGAGGAAAAGGGCGAGATGGGGGGGCGGGGGGGGGGGGGGGGGGGTAGGGGGGGATGAAAGAGCAAGCAACACAATTAGATGGTTGTCGGCAGTGGGGAGGGCGGCGGTGAGGGTGGTGGTGGTGGTGGTGGTGGTCGGGGGAGGGGCAGAGAGGGAGTGATGTGCCGTTATGTGAGAGCAGATCACACGAAATGAGCCTTAGAAAAACACTGTGGCCACGTGCGCGAGCGCGTGCGCGAGTGAGTGAGTGATGGCCATGTAGGAGGACTATAAAGGCTGTCTCCTCTTTTAACCGTCACACACACACACACGCACACGCACGCACGCACACACACTCTCGCTATCTCCTTGTTATCCCCTCTCTCCGGCGTTTGTTCCGCTCTTCCCCAACGCCCTTCCTCACTCCTCTTCCTCCTCCTTCAGTCTTGTCTCGTCTACTCTCTTCCCCTCTGCCTGCGTGTCTCCACCCCTCCCTCTTCATTACACCTGTCATGCCTCATTCTCCTCCTATTTCCTTCATTGCCCTCTCTGACAATCTCCTTCCTCCCCGATCGCTAACCCTCCCTCCCCGTCCAGGTGACCTCCCTGGCCAGGTTACCGGGGGGGGGGTAGCGATCGGGGAGGAAGGAGATTGTCAGAGAGGGCAATGAAGGAAATAGCTAACCCGTTAACTGAGGTCGGGACGGCACGTTTTTGCCTTCTCACGTGTTCTCTGTGACAGCGAGAAACAGGTGATGAAATCACGGGGCATAAAAAAAAAATAAAAAAAAAAGGCAGGAAAACACAAACAGGAAGTAAAATGCAGAGAAAACACAAGGGGAGACGAGACTGTCAAAATAAAAGAGGAAACACTAATACAATCTAATACAAAAGTGAATCAGCTGCCAATGCTGGTCATGATACTCCCGGGCCAAAAGTAAAAACTTTTGCTTCACAACAAGAAGGTTGTAGGTGCGATTCCTACCCCCTTTTCCAAACATCCACATGCATGTTTGATTAACTGGCTTTTCTCACATGGCCGCAGATGTTGCTGCGAATGGTTGTTTGTCTCTGCATGTGGTCCTGCAAATCACCTGGCAACCTGTCAGTTGTGTAACCCCGCCTTCACAGCAACACTCTTGGGTTACACCCTTGTAACACTGGTGACCCTGGAGACAGCGAGCGCCGCGATTACACTCAACATCACTCAATAGTCTGTCGGTTCCGTCACTTCGTGGCATCATCCCTTGAAGTTGGAATGTATATATATTAGGGCTGTCGATGTTAATGCATTAGTAACGCGCTAATAACGCGTTAATAACACGTTAACTCAAACTCTGTTAAATGGCAATAATGGCGCATAGTGTCCTAATTCGGGACACTATGCGATTAATCGCGATTAAAATTTTTAATCGACTGACAGCCCTAATATATATCCAATTATGATGGAGCAGCGCAACACTAAAAGTACTGGAGAACCAGTGTTGGAGAATGTATGAAGGGATACACTAGCAGCAGTGTTGCTGTAAAATGTCTGATATATATTCTGGAGTCTGCAGTTAAACTCAAGTTCGAGTCCAATGATAAAATCCTGTAGCGTGGCGCCATATGTTAGATAATATCAATTAGCAAGTGCATGCAATGCATAATACGTAAACACCCATCAAACCCAGGGTTTGATCGGCGTTAGAAGTTGGTTCAAACTGGGCTCGGGCAGCTGTGGGCCGGAGCTGATTCAGTCACCGCGCTGTTGTACTGGGTGAACCGGCACTGAGCTCAAATACCTCAGGGGACTCTCTTCCAATAGCGCTTTTGGCTGCACCGAGCCGAAGGCATGGCACGCTCACTTGCTCTTCTATTATCCGAACCAGGCTGAAGTAGGAACAGGAGGGAGGTGACCCCCGTAATGCCTCATCAGCTGTAGCCAACCTTCAGAGACCAACATTCTGCCATTTAGGAGCACTGGCTCCTTTTCTTCGCGGGCACCACAGCAACAAGAAGGAAACGTACTGATCAGTACTCAACGCTTGAGCTCCTCCCAACTAATGTTTTTTTTTTTTTTAGTTTAGTTCATTAACCTGCCCGTTACTTGTCACTTGGTTCACTCATAGCTTCAGTAGTTTCTATAGAAAAGAAAAGTATTGTAAATCCTTAGGATTTAGGATTTACTTACTTGTATATATATATATGTATATATATATATATATATATATATATATATATATATATATATATATATATATATATACATATATATATATATACATATATGCTGTCCAAACAAAAAGGAGCATTATAATGTGTACCTTTACAAAACTGATCCATTTTCTTTGGTCCAAATTGTTATTAAAAAAAACCCAACAACCTACATAATGTTGAGTACAAATAGCAATGAAGTTGTGGGTGTGGCTGCAGTGTAGTAGTCAACTATAGTCGGCTTATCAGTGGGTGGGCAGATATCGGGGCACACACTTGTGCTCACGCCCAATCATTTCTCACCTTCGGTACCACCAACGCACACAAAAATGGAATCATCCGGTTTCAAAACCATCTGGAACGTCAAGGTGGTGCTGAGCGTGAAAACCAAACTCCAGGCTTCAGACTTGGTATTCACAAAGCAATGTGTGACGTCAAGATGACTCAGTCTATCTTTATGTGCAGTCAGTGGTCAGAACTTTTATCGCTTTTACTTCCGCTGCCCAATTTGGATTCAGAGCGTTGCAAAAAAATACAAAAATAGATTTGGCAGCGCTAGTTGAGTGAGTATTGAGTGACATCATCGTTCTTTAAACAGGAAGCAGACATCTTGTCTGAGGACAAAGACTTTCCTCTGGAACGATGAATTAATCGTTGCAGTTACTGGTTACGCAACCGTTGCAATTGAAGGCATTAAATTACCAAACCACTCTCTCCAGCCTCCATCAGCAAGCGGTGGCGAAACCTCAGGTCAGGTGTAACCAATTAAGCTGACTGATTGGAGAGACACTTGACTCGCCGACAGAGGGTATGACACGAGGTTCGTCTGACCTTCTCATATTTGTGGAGGGGATCTCCAATCACCCGAGGTTTTCTTTCTCAGATTGATCCGCAAAGGAAGGAGTAAGTGAAGGAGTATTTTGGATAAGAGTTCATGCAGCGTGTCAGGTTTGGGCTGGAACGCCTGCCTTGCATCACACTGTGAAGGCCAGTCCCCGCATACGGAACGATCTTGTAAATTCAGGCGGTTTGTTAATCTGCTGCAACATCATCTCCAGACCCAAAGTGGCAGGGCTCATTAAACCCAGTGGAAAGATGGGGTTCAGCTCGACCCCATCTTTCCACTCTGGTGAATGAAGTTGTCATTAAGTAGTAATGAGGTTAATGATATGTAGCTTATTGCTTATTGCATTACAAGGTTTTTTTTTTTTTTAATGTGTGAGACTTAACTTAAGACACAATATATGTAACAGCATTACTATGTTCTTTTTTTTCCACTTCACATTTTTTTTTTGCCCAGTTTGGTTTGTTAAACTGCTTTATATTATGAAAAGAGACGTTTGATTTGCTGCTTTAAATGATTCACAAATGGAATCTGAGTTTCAGCTGTAAATCCATTTATTTCATTTATTGGGGGGAAAAAAACAAAAGTGAAACTACTTTTGGATTTGTGTGTCCCCCTCTTGCCTTTGTCGCACACAGTTGGTTCTCAAGGGAAAGGTCAGCAGCGCCCAGCGCCGAGGTCAGCAGCACCCAAGGTCAAAGCTGGAGGTGATTTGATCTTTGAGAGCGGCTGAAGGCAGTATTGTGAGAACCATACAAAACTCATCATCGTCATTTGTGAGTGTGGATGGTTTGGTATGATCTTTTGTTTAAGAAGAATAACGTATCATCATTAGTTTAAAAATGCAAGTAGGTACCTGGCTACATGTTGACTGGTCTCTTTCTTCTTCTTCAGTAGCCTTTGCTTTGTAGCTCTCTCTCTCTTTTAAGCTTTTTTTTTTTATTCTGTGCCACTAGCCGCCCTGTTTACATCGCATGCCTCTGCCTATGTGAATGCGCACATTTGCGTGTCAGTGAGTCAGTGCACTCCGCCGCTTCACTCCGCTAAATAAATGCAGCCGAGACATGAAACAAACACAGACACAGAAGCGCCAGAGGCTCGCGCGCGCACGTCTCCCCGACCCCCCTCACCGCCGATGCACTGCTTCCTGTTTCATCCTCCTCTTCCTCCTGTTTCCTCTTTTTCCCGTTTCTCACTTTAATCTGCTGCTTTGTCCTCCCCCACGGCTCTCATTTTAGTCCGGGCCGCCGCTTAATTGTTTCGGTTCATTCGAGACGAAAAAGATGTTTTGACTGGAAAGTAGGAGAAACCCTGCAGTATCATCTGCTTGGCTATAATTAAAAAAGCATATTGAGAAAAGGCATATATATATAAAAAAAAAAAAAAAAACGAGGAAAAGAAAAGAGGGGAAGGTGAATCTGAAAGGCTAAAAATACAGGCAAATTTTTCTTTTTGGATGGAAGTATTATTTCCTTTTCCAACCCTTGGTGACAGTGTGAAAAGGAGGGGAGATGCGAGGAAAGACAAGCAGATTAAGGGGGAGGAGTGAAGAGATCAAAAAGGAGGAACGGGGAAGAGGAGAGGGAGAGCGAGCGGAGCTGAGACGAATGAGGAGAGGATTAGAGCCATTGTGTTCAGTAAGCAAACCAAGCATTAAAGCATCAGAGAGAGAGCGGCAGAGAGACGCGGGGCAGAGGGTTGATGAAAAACAAAAAAAAAAAACAAAAACAAAAAACTGAGGAAACGGTGTTGCTCCTGTGAGGCATGGCGGCGACGAGCAAGAGTTCCTGCTGCTCTGTGTTGACTGGCGGAGCTCGAGTTCTCCAGGAGGCTCCGGTGGGAAACAGTCCAGCGGATAACGGCTGGTGATGAAGAATGTTCTCTGAGTTTCATGTTGAAATGTTTGAAGCCTTTCCCCCGTCATCGCCATCATCGTCAGCATCATCATCATCAACCTGCTGGCCACATATTACTGCTCATTTTTTTTTTCGCAGCCTCGTTCTGTCCCTCTCTCTGACTGCTCTCGCTTTCAACACTTCAGGTGTCTTCTAAAGCAGGCTGTTTTTTCTTTCTTTCTTTCTTTCTTTCTTTCTTTCTTTCTTTTAAATTTAGATGAGGGGTCTTCAAACACACAGTCAAGCAGCCACCTTTTTTTTTTTTTTTTTTTTATAGGTGGCACCTTGCCGCTACTTTGTAGCTGACAGAGTGTCCACTGACTTAATAGACCTGCTTCAAGGCCGGCAGTGTGTGTGTGTGTGTGTGTGTGTGTGTTGTGCCTTCAGAGACGCTGTTCCGTTTGAGTTAGAGCTGCCTGTCTGTGGTCTCCAAACGGCCTTCCCATTCTGACCTCTGACCCCTGCGACGAGGCATTTCCCTACGCACAACTGCCACTCGGGCTTTTCCTCCTTTTCCTTGTTCGATCAGCAGTTTGTGGACAACCATGATCACCACAGTCAAAGTCGCTTAAATCCCCTTTCTTCACCATCCTAATGCCCAGTCGGAGGAGCTTCTGCGAGCCGTCTTCGCCACATCCATGCGCCTAAATGAGGTGCTGGCATTTGATTGGCTCATTAGCTCTTTGCGTTGGCACGCAAATTAACGTTTTACTCAATCAAGTGGCTGGAGAGTGTAAATTTAAACAAATCAAATAAATTCCGACGCATACAAAATGCACGTCCCTTGCATTCATCTCAGCTTCTGTGTAAAGGAGTAAATTAAGCGTAAAAAACAAACAAAAAACGTCGTCTTTCAATTCCACTGCATGAAAGTATTTTGGAAAAGAGAAAGTGCAAACGCTAGCAGATCTGTTCTTACGTGCATGGAGTTTAATAAGATGTTCGCGCTTCTCACATCACTGGCTCGCTCGCATGCAGGAACGCCATCCCGCCCACCGGCGACGCTTGAGCAATTGCAATGGCTGAAGACGCTGAGGCAAAAGAAAAAGAAGAAAAAAAAAAAAAAAAAAGGCGCCACAGTATCCAAACACCCGATAAACTGAGGCTGAGCTCAGACAAAAAAATTGTCGTTCCAGTCAGCGGAAGAGGGGGGGTTGTGATGTACACCCACGGGCTGTCGAGCTGACAGTGCATACATAGCTGGGTGAGTGCTGACTGTGGGCAGCTGCGGAGGCTCAGCTCCCAAGCCTGTGAGCCAACTCCCTGGGAGGCAGGTAGGGAACCCTGTTGGACCTGGAAGATAACCGTGGGATTAGTGTCAGTCAGCATGAGCAGATGATCCAAGCAATGCGGCCGGTGCTGACCGCAGTCAGGGGTGAATGGTGGTGGGGGGCATCAGCCCCAAACCCTGTTCATCATCTATGGTAGCCAGTGGTATAGTGGAGGGTATAAGGAGTATACCTACTGATCTTTTAGTGAGCATTGTGTCTCCCCACTTCTTAATCCCCTCTGATGCACATCAGGGCTTTAATTTCTTGGGGTTGCATCAAAAATGGCGTGAATCAAGAGTATACCCAATTCTCCAGGGACCACTACACCACTGATGTTAGCAACGCAATGATACTCTTAATTGTTGGAGGTGCTGATTTATTCATTCATTTGTTTCTTATGTTCTGAAACACTGTCAAGTTATGCCAGGATCGGACTGCACGATTGTTTTTTTTTTTTTTTTCACTGTCAGATTACACGGACACGGTGTCATAAATGTGTTTTGTGTCTCGTACTGGTACCGACAAGTAGCCACAATACAAGTACGACACTGATCACAAGCCGCCCGATCGTTGCGTGCTGTCGCTAAGAGCGCGTCCCAAGGGCACAGGTCTTCGGGGAGGCGGGGCAAAACGCATTTGTCAATCAGTCAAGGCAACCGAGGCACTTTTACGTGATGTTGGCTCAGCCCGAAGCGGGTGGTACGCTCTGTACCGGCATGAGACCAATTGAAGAAAGAGTCCAAGAGGGCGTGAAATTGTGAGGAAGTAAGCGTGTGGGTAAAGGTTGGGCCGCCGTCTTTCAATGTCTAGGAACGTATGTCGTAGGACATGTCACACCAGGTGGAGACAGAACAAAAACAGAAATTCTGACACGGCAGTCTCTCACTGTCGCCGTCGTGAAGCATCCCTAGATGCCTGATCACCGACCTTTGATTGTGTCAAGCAACCAAGAGGTGAAGACGCTTGTGCACGGCAGTTAATGTTTGTCTGCGATGTGTCTGTCGGTCTAAAATTTGTTCCTCTGCTTTTCCGTTGACCCCCTCTGCAGAGTAATAGCATTCGAAATAGAAAAATTGCCTGACTGGCAATGCCACATTTCTATACAGTTCCCCATATGGCGCTGAGGAGAAAACTTTTCAAATAGTTTATTTCCACCAGCTGCTGAAAAATGAAATAATTTTGCATGTGTTATCTTCTATCTAACTTCTAATTATTATTATTATAATGAAGGCATAGAATTATATATTGCTTATGAAAAGAATGTATTTCTTTTGTGTCACTGGCATTGTGAATATTTAGAATCAGTCACACCTTTAAACAGTCAGCACCATTACGATTAATTAAAGTTTCTCTTATTCATTTTTTTTTTTCTGTTCCAACGAATAACTGTCTGGGCACGACTGTAATTGATACCGGTACTGAAGACCATCGCCGACGACATTAAAAGGCACGCGAGTAAAAAAAAAACTTTATCTGATCTCAACATTGGAAGGTTTTCAATGTAATATTATAGATAATGAGGCAGTTCTTTATTGTTTCATGTGTTGGTGGAGACTCAAGCTGAAATAACATCAGCCCACTTTTTTTCTTTTTTTAAATCAGAGCCAAATCATAATTTTCGGAACCCATAGATCACGTTAACCCAATTACCGCCGTCAGTAGATATGAATCCACTGTTGGCGAGTCACAAAATTGTTGGTGCACGCTTCCTGTTGAATGTATTTTAGATATTTATCAATTTCCTCTTGTTAGCTTGACTGCTTGAGGCGAGAACAGTCCTCCCCAGAAAAAAGGCACAGTTATCATATTCACAAGTTGGCAACCTGTACTTAATGTTGATGTCTCCGTCTTGACTCCAAGGCAACGCTGACCTCCGGAAATTTAGCTGTGCGCTGACATTTAAACCGCTACCACTGACACAGGCGCTATTTTCTTTATTTTATTTCTTACAGCTAAAATGTGTTTCGGCACTTGTGAGATTTTCAATGTACAACAACACAATTCCAAATCTTTTGCTCGGGGCTTCCTGCTTAGACATTAGTGATGTTTTATTCCCCCCCGCCCCCCACACGACCTAATGAAAGGTCAGTCCTGGCCACGTGACGATATCTCCATCAGAGGTGTCTCAGGCCACCAAAGCAGACATCATAACGTGCGCATTTACTTCCAACGATGCCGCACGTGGACCGCCGAGGTAAAAAAAAAAAAAAAAAAAAAAAAAAAAAAAAAAGGCCACACGGATGCGAAGTGGTAAGACAGATGGGAGGGGGGTGAAGCCGAGACGAGGGGGACGTTGATGTGACGGTTGGCGGACGCAGGCAGAGAGAGAAGATGAGACGGCCGAGAGGTGAAGAGGCAGCCGGCAATGTGCTGGCCCAGCGGTGACCCTGCTGTTTGATGCTTAATACTCACACCTACACATGATCCCGCAGTGTTTTCGCTATTTCGACGGATGTTACGCCTCAACCAAACCCCCGCGGCTTATAAATGAAAACATATCTGTTTGCGTTAAGCTGGGAATTTCTTCCTTCTTCCGTCTGTGAATTAAAGTCATTCATGTTTAACTGCCCTGAGCTTATTCTTCTTTTTCCTTTCTTTCTTTTAAGCTCCAGTGCAACACATGTAGCAGCATGCAGTAGCTTTTCCCCCCCCCATTGCCCATATGTCTACATACCTAGAACATACAAAGGAACTGAAAGTATGTTTATCTCTCATCTACCTTTCAGTGCAATTCCATAAATTTAAACATATAATTCTAAAACATATAAAACATATACGCTAAATAATCAGGTACTTATGTCTTTGCCAGTGTACATGGCTCGACTTATAGTGCACAACATTAAAACCGGGAGGCAGAATTATCCACCTTATTCAAGGCAGGGGACTACTGCAACGCTCTGCAAGTAATTTTCTCTCATCATCAAATTCCAACTGGTAAAAGCTTTTCCGGTGTTTTGTCTCTGGTGTCTGGTTCTGGTCTGACGGATTCTGGTGTGACGAACAATGTCCCCACCCGATGCTAGGGCCAGGTACCCAACTTCGATATATATTTGTAGCACGGACCGATCCTATCAAAAATCGAAAAATAAATTTTTCAGTGCCAAATTGCGATATCCGATGAGTAAATTTTAGCCTTTCTGAGCCAAGAATCATTTGCCTATGTGACATTTGCTTACGTCGTGATAATTTGTCTCGTGCCAAAGACGTCTTAAGTGTAGCTCCACTTCACGAACTAAAGGGAAATTCAACATTTGTGCCAAGGATTTGGCGCCAAAAGACGTGAATACGACAAACTTGATTTGGGGGAAATTCTGATTTGAATCACCAGTTAAATGGAAAATAAAAGTGTTGTGCCTGTAATGGCAATGTGAATTTGTTGTTGTTCAATATAACTGGAAAGTACCCGGTATCCAAAAAAGGATTGTTCTTGAACCGGTACTGAAACCAAGGCATCAAAATTGTCATTTTATCAAAAATGTTTTCACGATACCCGGCCTTAGCTGGAGCTACCAGATAACAGAAGTAGAAGCTCAAGCGAGAAGTGCTTAGCATGTGGCAGCTCCTTTAAATAAAGTTGATATCGCAATGTAAAAATAGTTCAGTCCGAGATTGCTTGCGTGGTCACGTCGGCATCGTTTGGAATTTTTATTTATGTATTCGCTGTATTTTTTTCCCCCCTGCCATGGGTTAGTACATTATCTCAATGTTTCCTCAAACTTGATAATGTTTTTAATGCTCAATGTTTTATCTTTTAATGTGAACTGTCACGTATGTAGCACAGTTGTTGCGAGTTCTGCTGTTCACGGCAAGGACCAAAACTACATTTGTACATGTTTACTTTTACAAGTTTCCTGTTTGTGGCAACGTGATATCCGTGAACTGACGCGAGCAAAGAGCCGCGGTTCTCGGAGACATCTTGAGCAGAGTCGAGCGGAGCCGAGTGCTGCTTCTGTTATGTTCCAGAGACGTGTTGCGGACTGTGGAAATGCGAAGAGTCGACAGTGCGTCAAGAGCGATTTGGTCTGCAGTGTGTCATGCAGCACGTGGAAACTAGAGGCTATATTTGGGGTGGAGGGTAAATCTTACTCTGCACATTAAGGCCTTAAGATACTCAGAAAGGTCCTTTTTGTAATTATGTAAATAAAACGGTTCCTCATAGAATGTTCTGTCATATTATAAACACTTGCATTACGGTAGAGTTTGTATCCAATCATATTTCAGCTAGCCTGCGTTGTCAGGTTCTATGGAAATCTTCCTCATGCCTTCAGAATCAACTTTGCAACTCAGCCAATCAGATCTCGAGTCTGCGACACCAATCAGGTCGTCAAGCTGAACTTGGACGTGTACGCGTCATGTGATTGGTAGAGCACTCATGAGAGCCGGACAGACTTAACTAAACCTGGGATGAGCTGGTACGATGAACCCACAGTGGCTACGAGAGAAGGTGACGATTTGGTTGCTGGATCGTCTGCAATTTATGATGTAAATATGTGGTCTGTTAGAACTTTCAGGCTATTGGACAAATTGTTGAAGATCGCATGGCCGACTTTTGGCGGACTTAATGAAACTTTTCCTGCCAATCTCTTAAAATGGCCTTTAATTTGTAAGTTTTGATAATATCCGTGATCATCGTTTCCTTAGTTGTTGCTTGACTGGCCGATATTAATATTAAGATGTAAGTGTGATTCTGTATGGACTCTCGAGTCTTGCTGTCTGCACTGATGGTTTTGCGAGGCGTATTCATTTTAGGTAGGACTAAGCACTGACGTCACTGAAGGCCCAGGCCTGGAATGCAGCATAATGCAAACGTGTCACCGTAACATATGACTTCAAGGGACTTTGGGGCCGCTCGCCAACGTTGGCGGTGGCTCTCTGTCGTTCGTGAGCAAACTGAAGTCGAGTCGAGTCCACGACTTTTATATAAAAGTGCCATTGGAGGAAACGGTGTTCTGGGCTGGCGACGTCCCTCAAGATCCCGGCTGTCACAGGGGCCATTGGCTTCGCAGCTGATTAGGGCTGAAGGTGGCGAAGCCTTACATAATTACAGCGCTCGCGTTACAGAGTTCAGCGAGCAGCGAGTAGATTGTTGTCTTCTCTCCACCCCCCGCCCTCCTCCTCCTCTCTCTCACCCCCCCCCGCCCCCCCGCCCCCCCGTTCTTTCCGTTCCCTTTTGATACGTCACGGAAGTCGCTGCAAAAAAGATTTCATTAGTGTGATTTCTTTTGTTGTCGGTGACAAGGCGTGGGCGCGGTTTGCGCCAAATCCGTTTGATTGGACAGACCGTGCTCCTGTGACGGCTCCCCTGATGACAGGTTGACAGACGAGAGAAATAATAATAACAATCAAAAAAAAGGGAAAAGTTTGCCGCGAACTAGCGCGGAAGTTCCCGAGGATTGTGTGTCGCTCTCGCGGATCAGCCCACATCTTCCCGCGGTTCCACCTCCTCCCTCCGTCGCTCTGAGTGGTGCTAATAGAGCAGGATTATCCCTAGTACAGATGAAAAGGCTTTCATTTCCCTGTGAGCTTCCTGCGTGTGCGTGTGCGTGTGTGTGTGTGTGTGTGTGTGTGCGTGTGTCGGGGAAGGGTTATTGTGATACATTGTCATAGATGCAGCCAGACAAAGTGAGTAATTATTGGCTCTCAGTCTCCCCGAGACTCGCTGTCTGTCTGTCCGTCCGTCTGTCTGGTCCTCATCTCGCTCCACATCTCCTCGCCCATTTCCCACTTCCGTGTCTCCGCCGTCATTCTTGTCACTTCTCCCCCCCCCCCCCCCCCCCCATTGTCTCGCTGACAGTCCTTTATCGAGCCTTCCCGCCTGTGCTCGCTTACACAGACGAAAAAAGAAAAAAAAAAGTCCACATTTGGCCCATATTTTTTGCAAAACAAAAAAAAACTAACTTAAAAAACAACAGATATTTTCAACACATTCAAACTGTGATTAAAAAAAAAAAAAAAAAAAATGCTTCCAAGCTTCTCATCCGCGTGGTGAGGAAGCTGCGCCAGGATGGGCTTAAACTTTTTCCTCAACACAGCTTTTTTTTTTTTTTTAAGGAAAAATGCCAGGAAGTCTGCCAGACATGGAAAAATTGTTATATTTTGATACCCCTCATCTTCAGAGGCAGGGACGAAGTACATAGCGGGAGCCCTCCGCCGTCTGTGACGCAGTGTATTGTTGCTATTTGCAAATGTCATCGCCGGCTGTTCTGCAGAGACGCCTGCACGTTTCGCCGTTCTAGAGTGAGACTCGAAAAGGCAGAATAGATCCAGTGGACATGGATCACGTGCACATGTGCACACACAATTACTTACAAAGCCACAGTATGCATGTAGTTTTTCTACATTGGATAATCGCTTCAGAGTCATTGACTTGTAAACAGGCCCCCTGCAGGCCTGATATTTATTTATTTGTTTATGTACGTAACATGGACAATGCATTCCAACATGCTTGGAGCTGATGTGATGCATATAGAGTTGCTAGCTAATGCTAATTCTCTACTCCAGCACCCGGTTGGGCTTTTCCACGTCACTGCAGTATCAGACTAGCTAACCAAAAGAAAACCAGTGTTCTCACTTTTTTTTTTGCAGTATAAGCCAGTGGCTGACCTGGATTCTATGGGTTGGTTGCAAAAAAGACCAACAATGACGGAATGGCTGAGACTTTAATTCATTCTGTTACAAACTGGTTCCTTTTTTTTTTTTATGGTTGGTCTAACATGCTGCCGTTAAAAATCACAATTTGTCCAATTTGGGCTAATCTTGAGTAAAGAATGGCCATGCAGTTGTGTGTGTAATTGAAGTTTTAGTAGCCTGCTGTAGTTGGCTTACCGGTCGGATGGGTGGGTGTTGAGGGTAGGGGAGGTGCTTTGCATTCATCTGTTCAATTCACTGGCCACCTCCATTACCTCCCACACATCCAAACAAATATGGAATCATGTTATTTCGAAACTAACTTGAAACCATGAGCGCGAAACCATCTCTTGGCCTCAGACCGGCTATGCGCAAACCAATGGCTGATGTCACAATGACTCAGTCCCTGCTTTACAAAGCAAATTCACAAATCATTTGACGACAGAGAAGCTGCACAGCGATGCCTGAACTCCTACACGTTCTTCCTTTTAGGATGCTAAAAAACAAGCGGGAAAAAAACCCCCCAGCAAATCTAGGTTTTTGTTGCCGTGTTTTTAAAGGCACACAGGACCTTTTTAGGCAGGCGTAGTCGTTCTGTCTTTTCCTTGCTAGGTCTTTGTTTTCTCACCCATTTTTTTTTTTTTTTTTTTGTCTGTAACTCTGGATACGTCTCCGTCTCCCTCCTGCCAATTTCGCTGTCTTCCTCCGTCTCTCTTTGGAGCCTCCGTCTATATTTAGCGGAGCTGAGGCGCTGCTCTGACCCTCCATGTGTTTCTCGGCAGATAGGTGCTAATAGGATTCCCGTCCCGTCCCTCCCTCAGTGTTTAGGGTAACACGTACACAGAAAAACAAACACGTACCTCGGCTCCAACTTCGCTAAAGTACTTTGAACCGGTGTCAGCTGTATGCAGTTTTAGTCACGCCGCTTCGTTGCCGTGTTTGAACTTCAGTGATTGCCTGGGTTAAAGGTCTATTTTGTACCTCCTCCTCCAGTCGTCTCGAAACCGGCGCCGCTTGCATTGCAAGAGGTGCGCGTCAGAGCGGAATGTGCAAGTGAGATGGCAGCATGAACCCATTAGCACCTCGCGTCAATTTTAATAATGAAATATACATTGCGGCCTCCAGCTTGTGACATTAATGTGCAGTGACACACAAGGTGCACGCTGTCAACCGACCTGTGCGTATTGTTTCTGAGGTGTTGTTAGTAACAACCCTCCCAGCCTGCGTTGTTCTACCAATTAGGTGCGTGTTCAGCCCTTTGAACACACGCCGACGTCCCTCCTTCCTCCACTGCCAGCCTGAGCCACAAGTACATTGCAGTCCAATGACGCCATGCGGTACAAATGTGCGCCCTTGAGTCCCCATACGGTTTTGGTGTTTTTCTGGAATCAGGAACTGTGTTCCAGTTACAACTGAGGTTTAGCTTTCAAAGAATTAAGCATTTTCTATTTTCATTGATTCTTTTATCGCAGATGACAAATTAGAGTGAAATTAGATTTGATCCGGGTAAAATTGCGATTGAATAACGTTTTGGAAGTCGATCCATTGCTCTTTTTTTTTTTTTTTCCCCCCCAGCTTTAATAAATCCGCCAGTGTTAGCCCAAAGGCTATTTCACACCTGTTGGCTGGTCTGATACAAGCATTAAATATGTAAAAACCACACAGTGTCACGGTTAAACAGGCAGTTATTACTCAAATGAGAAAACCACGGGACGGTAAGAGAACATCAACAATCACATAAATATGGAAACCAAAGATATTAAACATGACACTTAGAATTGGTTCGTCTTTAGTCACTGTTTGAAATGTGTTTGAAATGTGCTTCCAAATCTCGCCGCCCTTGGCAGATGATACCTGTTTACTATGCATATTGTATCTCCACATGTGTAGCAGGCATTAAAAATTCAAGTTTTGTTCTTAAACACTAACTGCTTTATATCTATATATCTATATCTATATCTATATACAAATATAGATATAGATATATAGATATAAATTTACATTTGCAAGATCCCGCTATTGGCATGATGCGCTCAGATGCCTTTATTATTTTTTCAATATCAGGATACAGAGCACATCAGAGCAGAAGGGCAACATCTGCTCCTCAGATGCTAATTTTTAATTAGAAGATAAGCTCTCCATTTCTTTTTTTTTTTTTTTCTTCTTTCTTGTCAATAAACTTCTGGCGAGGGAAAGCTTGACACATCCCATTAATTATCATTGGAGCCGTTTCAGACATCATTTTAAACGATTAGTTAACTTCCTGTCACTGGTTTCGTCAATTGATCCAGAATGAGCGCTATCTGATTGCTTGTCAATGGCGTCTCGGCGAACAAGGCAACGCACTACAGACTGAAGGCCGTTAATTTCACGCTAATTTGCCGGGCAAAGTGATTAAGCATGCGCGCGCGGCTCCTCCCACCGCTCCTCTTCGCTTCATGTTTACGCATCTGCAACAACACATCAGTGCCTTCTGGGGCTTTTAAGGCCGAGGCAATGAAGTAAGTGAGTAAATAAATAAATAAATAAATGAATACAACGCAAGAGCAGCAACAGTCAGATCTTTCCAATACGCCGAGGTGCTCAGCATAGTCCACTGAATTCATCAGCACGAGGATTTCCATTTCAGAGAGTTTTCAGTGGTGTGTGCAAAGCGTTTCACATCAACACTATTTATTCCACTTGACCCGATGTCTTTCGGGACTCTAAAGTGTTGCTGTTAATACATGTTAAATACATCGCTGGACCAAGCAAAATCGATTCTCCCCAACCCCCCCCGATGACGCAAACCACATATCGCGCCCATGACATTATTCATAACTATGCAAATGTTCCTTGGACGAGTCGGAGAAAGTTCATTCACGTCCAACAGACTTAAGTAGCCGGTGAAACTTTAATGAGTTGTGGGTACTTGACAAGTTTTCAGCTCTTGGAGTCATCAGCTGTCAATGGGTAGACACACTCCAGTGCTTCCTGCTTTCTCCCCCATCGACGGAAACCTCAGCTCCACTTAGCGGGATGCATGCGAAGGGAGCGCTCACAGACTACAGTGTTTACCGTTAGCGCTGCAGTTAGCTTTAGAATGCCTCCAGCTGATGCCGCTCTTGTTTGTTCTTCACAATGGGCACAAAACAAATCGATTTTTTTTGGGGGGGACTTGTGAAATGGTGGTTTTCATTTGAGCTGTGGACAGCAGCTGGTCCATTGTGGCAGTGCCGGGTACAAAGCAAGCAGTGGAGATTTGATGGGATGGCATTGGTGTACATGATTGTTTTACAGGAAGGGGGAGAAGAACATTCTCCTGCAGCTTTCATCAGTTTCATGACCACTTTCTTTCTTTGCAAAATGATGGGACAAAATAACGCAAAACCAGTTTTTAGGAGTTTTTTTTTGGTTGCCATTTTTTGGTTCTTAGCATGCTGGTTAATGTTCAGCTGTTTGCGTTTGTCTAGTTTCTAAGTGGTACATTTATTATACATTATTTCTTTGTGGTTCCATAGTTCTAAAAATGATTTGAAACACAATTGAGACGTGCCTGTAACTTGTAATTGCACAGTTGCTATATTTGCAGAAGCCCTGCCCTGCCCATCTGTAGTTACATGATGTCAAAAACTCCAATATGGCATTAGATGTATACTTTCACTTCATTTTTGAAATTTGGAAGGAACAGGAGACATTGAAGACATATTTGTTTGTATACATTGTAAGGAGTGCTGTGCAGCTTTGCTTTTAAAAGTGATGTGGACAGTTGGTGTGGCCCACTGAAGAATGCAGGGGGCGCCACGTACGTACAGAATACATCCGTACAGGCAGAAACCAGGCATCCTGAGATCAGTCTTTGCTTGGCTCAGTATTAGCAGTATTATCTTACACACAGAGCAGTGTTGGGGGGGGTAACCAGTTACATGTAACGTCATTCCATAATTTAATTACAAAATAAAGATAATTGTAATCATTCCTTTATTGTTTCCGTCCACAGACAAAAGTTTGATACTGTTCTGATGCTTCTGATTGGTTCTCCTGTCAAGTGTCGGAGTAGTCTCTCTCTCTCTCTGTTTGGAGTACTGCTGAAAGCGTCACACTGTCGGGTCTGAACAGTTGAGGCCATTTATTCAAAATTTAGACAAGCAATCAAAATGTAATTTATTGTAACGAGTTACATTACTTTGACAGAGTAAGGGAATAGCCAATTGCATTTGCAGAGTATTCTTCCCAACACTGACACAGAGATTTGGGAAACATACCAATAAAATCGTGACTTAATGACACCTGCTGGATCAGGCCTTCTCCTGAATGTGGCGTAAACGAGCTCCGCTGGTCGGACATTTCTGATGTATGCAGAGGACGCGCCGTCTTCCATTCACCAGCTTTTTGTGCAGTCGCTCAACTCATCTCCGACGCCACGAAGCGGATGAAACCTCGACTCTCCGAAATGAAGCCTGAGTCAATGAGGGAACTCAAGCGCCGCCTGACTGCAGATCAGGGAGGGCCACTCGCTCTCTCCCTCTCTCCCTCTCTCTCTCTCTCATCTGTCTGGACGCTAACGAGTTAATCCATAATTGGCGTCCAACGCTCCGTATTTAGATGCGCAGGTACTTGCCTTGAAGAGCGCCTCGTGGTGTCAATTAGCGAGGAAAGTTGCCCACAAGGTTTTTTCTAGTGTTTTTTCTTTTTTTTTGTGTGTGTGTTTTGAGCTTTTCCAAATGATCTCCATGATGATAGTTCCAAGTGTGGAGTCTCTGTGGGGAGAGATAGACCAGCACATCCTTTCTACATACAGATACCAGATACACACAAACAAAATATGCGGCCACATGAGCGGAATGGCTCATACCAATATATCATAATTTCACAAAGACTTCAATAAATTCAATCTCTTTCGCCTCACACACGGATGGTGTCCCAGTTTTTATGGAGAACTTTGATGGAGTGGTCATTAGCAGACAAGAGGAAAATAGAGAAAACATACTCTTCCTTGATGTGTGTTGCTTATTGCGTGTCATGAACAAATGAATGAAAAAAACAAAACAAAAAACGGATTAAATCGTACTTGTGCTCAAGCAACAACAGTTGGCTGCTATTTCCACTACATTAACATCAGGGACTCCACGTCACCCACTCCACAAAGCCTGCGTGACGTGGCTGATGGAATGGGGCCTCGCAAGTGAAGCGTTGTACCTAGTTAGTTACACCGCCTCAAAGGGAGGATTGCCTCAGAGGAGCAGTCCACCCAAAAATTCAAATTCAGTCATCGTGATATATTTGCTTTAAGGGTGGACTTAAAAGCCTCACCGTACACGCCCACGGTGAGGATTTTAGCTTAAAAAAAAAAGAAAAAAATAATAAATAAAGGGTCCCCCAGAGACTTGGATTATGCAGTGAATTTTTTGCATTTTGCTGTTTTTATTTCCAGCCTTTTGAGTCAGCCTCTCTTTGAGATGTTGAAAAATACTTAAGTGGACTTGGGGAAAAGTTGTCCTGAAAACAGTTTTCCTTTTTTTTTTTCTTCTCCGAAAACTCGACAAACCAGTGTTTGTGATTTGTGGCCCCGTCTGCTTTGATAAATGGAGACTTGTTGAGGACTCGTGGCAGTCTCAGTCTGTTTTGTTTCCAGTTAAATGCTTGTGGGCGGTTGAAAAGACTGATCTCACTCATTACACTTGTGCAACAATATAACATTTAAGGTCTAGTGTGTAATATTTGGCTTGATTTATGACTTATATTAGTAAGAGCTAAACATGCTGCCCATAAATACATTAATAACAGTATAATCACAGTACAATAAAAGTCATTTGGTTTTCCTACCCTTAGAACGGTTCTCATATATATAAAACTATACACAGACAAGGTTCTTGCTCCCAGTTAGCTGCCATCTTGCACTTCCATATTTCTAAGGAAGCCTGGTGTGGACAATCCAGCTGCCTGACAGCACGTTTGGTATTCAGGCTGACTACTTGCGTCTTCAACTAAACAAACAAAGAAGAAGGTGGACGAGGTATCCAGGTTTGGGTGCGGTGGCCACCGTAGTTCACTGGCAAGTTCAGGAGAGGAATAGAGACACTGCAATCTAAAATGCAACCACTAGATGTCTTTGTTTCGTTCTGCTGTACTTTCAAATGCAATTCACTATTTTGTTCTTCTAGCCTGCTGTAGCAGCCTGCATTGTGTTGCAAACCGGGCCGCTTTTCAAACGTGTAGCACATAAACGTTGAGCTCACTGTTTTGGGAGTTGTTACGCACCTACTGGTTCCAGGTTGCATCATTTCTGCTCGGAAAAAAAAAGAGAGAGAGATAGATAGAGAGAGAAGGCCTAAATGCTAAAATAGCTCAGTGAGAATGTTTTCCTCATGTTTTGGGTGAGGGAACAAGGTTTGGTGGGGGGAGTGGTTGAGTGGCGCAACAAGAAATGTTAAGCGTGATGGAGTTGACGCCAAGGAACAAATGAATAATTGCGAGGAGGCAAGAGCGAGAGTGTTGTAAGAGCGTCTGAGCCACGGTGTCTGCCTAACCGAGGAGAAGCCCATCACGCAGCTGGCCTGAGGACATCACTACACTCACCCTCCATTGACAGCACTGCTGCGATTCAAATGAAATCCGCACAAATACTTTGTTATGCGACAAAGATGGAAGTCAAACCGCGCCGGCTGTAAGTCATTTCGAGGTCCATCGTTATAAAAAGATGTTGCTTGGATCAGTGCTTCTCAGCCGGTGGAGTCTCAGAACCAGCATTTTTTTTTTTTTTTTCCTTCATCATAAAGTCGCGACATAAATTAATTCCACAGCGCTCAAATTTAATCCACAAAAAAATTAAAACGCTGGCCCACTTTCTATTGTGTCAAGTTGATAAATTATTGAAATTATTGAATTGAGTTGTGTGTCCTGCAAAATAAATGCCCAACATTTCCTCTATAAATATATGCATTTTAAATCCCCTCAAAAAAAATAAAGAAGGGGGAAACTACCCATAAAGCCCTGAGCCAATCAAAACAGCTCTGTGACCAACCAGTTGAGAAACGCTAACTAACTAACTTGGGACGCACTGACATCGATACCAGTATTGGGTATCGGTATCGACACCTGGGTTGAGTACTCTACTGTTACTTGTAAAATACGTGCTGATACCACAACACCGATACCTCCTGTTTATGTACGTATACAACAATCTTTGTTAAACTTGGGAAAGTCGCCCCATGTTCTAGAAAAACATGCTGAGGAGCAATGTTGTTCAAATAGCAGAACATCTGTAAAGAAAATTAAATAATAATAACAAAGTAATTGTACAATTTATTATGGCGTTATTAAGTACTTGCTATCGGTATTGGTACTCGTACTCTACTCGTTCTGTAAAAAATCTGGCACCGGTGCATCCTTAAAACAAACACTACTAACGCTAAAAAAAAAACTACTAACCAAAACCACCAAGTTAGTATCTGAAAACTGCTAAGTGTACTTAGCACCCAATTTACAATCAGTTTTTTGAAAGGTTTTATCAGCTTAGTTATCATAGTTTTTGCTGGTCATTTTTCAGTGGTCATTTGCTAGAAATATTGCATGTATTGTATTGTTGTATGAAAAGTGTAGAATTCCTTCCACGATTTTCCAATTGCCCTGTGATGAACTGGCGACTTGTTCAGGGTGTCACCCTGCCTTAGACAGCTGGGATAGGCTCCGGCAGACCCCCGTGACCCTTAATAGGAATAAGCGGGTATAGAAGATGAATGAATGAATGAATGAATGATTTTCCAATCGTGGAGGATATCCCCACCGAAAACTATTTCGTCTGAAAGTGGAGAGCGGCGTTCAATCCTCGCTCCCTTGATTGGTATTGCGTTTGATGGCATGACACGTGGGCTACATGCGCGACCCTGACTGCGGGAGGAGCGCTGATGGAAGATGGATGGATGGGCCGCATGCGTCGTTCATCAACCCGTCTCTCATGTCCCGCCTTGTTTGTTTCAGCCAGCCTCCCGGCGATGTGTATTCCCCACATGCTAGCATTTCTCAGCCTTAGCGGGCCTCACGCCCTCACATTTTCTGAATTTCATTTTCTTTTTTTTTATTGAGTAGCTGTTTATTACCAACGCAGCACAGAGGTCTTTGAAGTTTGAGGCGGTTATAGTGTGTCCAGTGCACAGACAACACCATTGCGGTTGTTTTTGCTTGATGAATTTGTTTTTTGTCATTCAGTCCTAACGAGGAAAGTATGTAGTATCTGTTAGTCTTAGATTACTCTAAAATGAGTATAGTATAGTTTACAGATTACTAATCACGTGGCAAAAACACAGGTCATTTATGGCCATTTAAAATGTCCTCCTCATGTGAAAACAGTCACAGGTGTAAAAAAAAAACATTCTTGGTGAGAGAAAATAGCTGGAAAATTCTTCTTAAAAAACAGAATGGACATTTTCTTGCCTACTGTGATAAAGTTGTGTACACCGCGTGTATACAGGATACGTAGCAGAGTAGGAAGTGACGCCGCCAATCGCTCCGCACAATTTTTGTTGGATGACATGCGTTCGCGTGCAGAATACAAACGCGTTTGAAATGTAGAAATAATCTGCCGAATTGAACACACCACTGGGGTCCATCATTGTGCTCAACTGGGCAAACAAACCAAAAAAAACAAAACAACAGTCTGATTGCCGTGCAAGCGTGGAAGGACCCCCAAAGTAACAAAGCCGCATTCTAGGAATTTGTCCAGCTGGGAGAGCATGCGCGTGATAATGGAAAATTCTGGCATTTGTAATTGGCATTTAAGAAAAAAAAAAAAAAAAAAAGAACCAAGAAAACATGGCTTATGACAAACATCGTGATGCACGAGGGAACTGTGAATTTGTTATCGTATGTTTTGACGACAATACCGTTGCAATTTGGATCAGTAGACAAACACACGCGCGCACACAAAACAACAACAACACGGCACTTGCAGAGCAGCTCTTGGTCTCTTGACGCTGAACTGAAAGTGTGCCTTTTGCATCCATGTGCCAAAAGTAGCGAGACAGTCTTTTTTCTTCTCACTTACTCCTTCTAGCTTTCCTTTCATATTTGGTCCATTTGATGTTGTAACATATGGGGACTGAGCTGTTTACACCTCTCTTGTGTGTGTGTGTGTATATATATATATATATATATATATATATATATATATATATATATATATATATATATATATATATATATATATATATATATATATATGTATGTATGTATATATATATATATATATATATATATGTATATATATATATATATATATATATAAATATATATATATATACACATATATATATATATATATATATATGCAGTGCCCGCCTTTAGTGTGCCCTGTTCGTGCGCTCGCGACGTCTCACTGCCATTAAGTCTGACTGATAGTTTGCTGCCCTTAATATTTCAGCCGTGGTTACGAAGTGGAAATGATCACAGGCTATTTTCATCTGTCACTCAAACGGTGAGAATCTTTCAGCTCGAAGCTTTCCCCGCTGATGGAAAATTAAAGAGGCTGGCCGTCGAGCGCGCCGAGGGACGGCGTCGTGACCCGAAACTGTCTGCCGTCTGATCCGGGAAAGGTTCTCCGACGCGCCGCTCTCTCTGAAACACAGGATCGCCCCGTCGTTGGTTCCTGGATCCGCTCTCGCGACTCCCACGTGGCAGCGCGTTTAGTCGTGACCGCGGCTCGCTGTCAAGTATGGGCGAAACGCGGCGTGAAATGAGATGTAAAACGGAGCCGTGGCCACTAACAGTGTGTAAAGACAGACGCGTGATTTGAGGAACCTCTGGAAATGTCTTCGTCACGCGCTCGGAGCCGAAGCCAGGTCAGACAGCAGCGGGTGACTCACTTCCGCGAGTCGTTACACAAGTGAAGGACACCACGTTCAGGAGCAGCTGCTCTGCATGAGTACCCAAAAAAACCTACTGGGCTCCATTCAAAAATGCATATTTAGCCCTCTGTTTACAGCCAGCACCAAAAACTCTATCAGGTCTCCATCAGGCAACAATTGAGGCTTTGTTTTGCCTTCCACGTAACTTAAAAGAGCTGGCTATGAGGCAGCCTTTCAGAATAAAAGAGAAGGCTAGCCGGGAGAGGTAAATAAGTATAGAATACATTATCCAAAACACAGGTACTTAATATCCACACGTCCACAATGTGAGAATGAATTTAGCTAAATATTGGATTCCTTAAAAGGCATGCGGTGTTTGCATCATCAAATTATTTTTTTATTCAGGTTTTGATTATTAGTTATTTACTGTCATAAAATGGAAGTAAAACTGTTTTCAAGAGAAGGTGGCTGGTTAGATGCATTTCATTATAACGTCTGAGCACTCTACTTTTAATGTGTATGGGATTGATTGATTGATTGATTGATTGATTGGTATTGTTGGGAACCCTATCTTGGCCGGCTCACCAGCTGATCACTGCAGACTAGACCCTGGCTTTAAAACAATCACCGCCGCACCATTGCAGCTCCCATTCACAGCAGGTTTGCCATCTTTTTCAATCGCGAGTGGGGGAGGGAATGATAAAGTCTAGTCAATGCTCTTGTCACTGTTTTCTTTATAGAAAAAGAACATTTTGCGCTCCCTATGACTTCTTCAGGGACACTTCACAACAACTTTCTTTCAACAAAGACGCCATTCAGGGACCACAGCTGCAGGAGAGTCACTGTGCCGAACCGTTTTCTTATACGATCTATATGTGCTGTTTAGAGCAGAAGGACAGGAGCCATTCGCAATCTGAAAGGAACAAAAAACGTCAAGTGCAACTCGAGAAGGATGGAAAACGTAAGTCTGGCTCAACTGGTTATTTAATCCAGGGGTTTTATCCTCTTTGGGTGCATATAAGGTGAGGTACCCTGCAAGATGAATCACAAGGATCCTCTTTTGATTTTGAGCGGCTGCTATTAGCGGCAGCATTACACGTCAGCATGACGAGTACTTGCTTTCCCCCATGGTTTACCCTTAATGCGTTGCTCCTTACACATTTGAGGTGCTTTGAATACCCTTTGGAATGTCTCTTCAGTAGTTAAAAGCTGATACATTGATTGTTGTGTGTGTGTGTGTGTGTGTGTGTGTGTGAGTTGAATTGCTGTTTTATTATTTAACCAGGCGGGTCAATTGAGGGCCAGTTCTCATGCAGAAGTGGCCACACAAAACAGCGAGGATACAGAGAAACAAATGATTCAATGTTACTACATTAAATAACATTCACAGTGATAAACAAGCGCAATCATCTTGTACCATTGATTGCGCTGAATTTCTAAAAGAGTAGAGCGGAATGAATGAGTCAAGCTTGAAGGTCTGTCGCCAATGATTCCACTCATCCGCAGCAGTGAAACTGGAAAAAGGGAAGGCCAAAGAAAAAAAAAAAAAAAAAAAAAGGCTCATCCTTGGGGTATGAGGAGACTGATGGAGCCACTTGAACGGAGGGTGCGCTTTCCATTGCGAATGTTACAAAGTGATCCCGGATGTGATGGAGCTTTCTCAATGAAAGTTTTGTCACAATCGCGAGAATAGAAACCGACGCTTTGCTCTGCATTTTCATGAAAAGCTGTCCGATCTCACCCGCCATGAGATACAGACATAAAAAAGAATTAAGCGGTCAAAGGCAGGGAGGTTTTTATTGCTCCGTTTTGGCATTTTCATAGCTCTTGATTCTGCATTTAATACGTTTCCGCTGGCCATCTCTCAACACCTCCAGCCTCCAGCTTTGAATGACTTCCAGCTCTTTACTTTCACAATAAATAGTCGCAATGACAGTGTTTTGCAACATTTCTTTATGCTCTCTCATGGAAACTATGGCATTCCGTGTCATCAGCATGTATCACTGGCTAGCAATGTGAAGATCCGCAACGGACTAGGGTTGCCAACATTGCATTTGGTTTGCAATGCGTACCGTGAATGTGCATAAAGCACCATGTCATTGTTTGAGTCGATTGACATTTTACCAACGATTTTTGATCATCAATCAAGAAAATACGGGGGTTTCTCTTCACCTCAACATGGGACTTGTAACTTTGTTCCCTAAGTGTGGGTTACAGTTGGCAACCGACACTTCCGTCTCACTTTTCTAAAAAAGTGTTAGCTTAATGTTAGCTTGAAAGTGAGTCCACTGCCGTCGGCGACTTCCGAGGTAAATGGCACACATTTCAGTCCTCTCACTCAGGGGCCAAAGTTAAATTTCACACTGAGCTAATAAAGTGTACCCGCTGTGGGGAGGAAAATAAAAACCCTGTTGTGATCATTAAGGTCTTTAAAACTGAGGTACTGTTGAAAGCCCCTCACCTATAAAAAGCTATAAATGCAATGGCTGTGGCAGTCCTGAGGTTTATTTCAATAAAAGTTTAAGGCATAACAAGGAAAAATGGAGCTCAGAGGACAACCGAGGGAAAAGCACAAAGCAGACACTTTTAAACAGTGGACTTTAATTCTTTTTATTTATGTCAAAAGTTGAAATCATTACATCGTAAAACTAGCTAGCGACTAACATTTCTTGGTTCCTTTCTGTTCTGGTGTCGACTTGTCTGGCTTTTTCCAACAATTGAAGACCCCAGTGAGGGGGAAATCATGGATGGCGGTCATATGGGGTTTGATTTTAGAAGTCGGTGGACAGTTTTATATTACATTGTTTTCTTGTTACAATGGTCTGAATGTCCATTTTGTGTGGGTCCCCAAGACCAGATAAATGTTAGCGTTGTTCTGGGGAGGCCATGCGATACAAAGAACAACGGCAAACTAAACATGCAAATCAATTTGCGGTGGCTGAAAGAATTTGCTTTCTAGGTTGGACAAATTCTGGAACATTTGCCTTTTGATAGAAACCAAAAACAAAAAAATTCAACCGGCGCTTTGAGCTTTTTCAGAGCCGGTTTGCTGGAGCATGTTGTGGGCTCACTGTTTGTGAAATCCGAGCACCAAGGATGATTTAAATATACTAAAATAGCAATGTTTTTTATGTTTGGAAAATAGAGGGGAAAAAAAGGGTTCAGTGCCAGCTGGAACGCCGTGACGTGACTGTCTCTCTCCCTCGCTCTCTGTGTGTTGGCATTCCAGAGGCAAACTGTCATTTGTCTGTCTCGCCTGTGCAGGCGAGTCACACAAACAAACAATAGGTGTAGCGGGTCGTCACGATGGAGCCGACAGGGTCAGTGACAAGTGACAAGTCAAATCTCTCACTGTCTGCTTTTATCACCGCCTTGTCTCTGTCGGATTCCCTCTCGTCACAGTGCACAGGGAATTGTGTGTGTGTGCGTGCGCGTGCCTAGAAGCATACCTTCGTATGAACAAAGTCTTGGCTATTCACAGAAGAGGGAGAAAACGTTGCCCATTCTTCCACCAAGTCCAGCTAAAAAGAAGACAATTTTACAGAGGATGGAGTTTTTGGCTCATTGAGATCTAAATCCAGGCGTTTTCATTTGGTTTTGAAGGGCTTTTGTACTGAGGTGACTGTATCTTTTTAATTAATCATATAGCATATATACACCTCTTATTTCAAATACGGTTAAGACTGACCATGAGCCCAAATTCTGCCCAATAGATTCATCATCTGGGTTTGTTCTTCATACCAGGATATGTAAGTCACCACTTAATAATCCTCGACTGAAGTCAGAAACCAGAAAGAAAAAGTCTAAAAATAACATTTCAACATCTAGAATGTGTTGTGGATATTTTTGCGTGTCCACTCAGTGAGTACAGGAGGAGTCTGAGCCCCGGCTGACCAAGACAAGGTAGTCACAGACTCACAGAAGTGTTCTGCGGCAGCGTTGAGCTCAAATGGCTCAAAGAATACACAATGTGCAAAGTTTTTTTTCACATGGGATAAACATGAGAAATATAATGAGACGTTACATATGCATGCTCATGCATGCTCGCCAGGCTGTGCACCTGTGCTCCTGCAGGTGGCGAGGAAGAGGGCACCGAGGTACAAAGGGTAAAGTTGGGGCAACTGGACTTGCTCTTGCGATCTTGAAGACGTGACGGCGTCTCATCCGAAAGGCTTCTTCCGTTCTGAGTTGAACTGAACTGAAGGAGCCTTTCGGATGAGAGGAGAAACGTCTTCAAGATCGCAAGAACGGTTGCCCCAACAAAACCCCTCTACTTTAAGATGACCTGGATGACTGAGAACCATCACAGACACCATTGTACAAAGGAAGTGGAATAATGGATATGAGTGATCGTCTGCGTAAGTAATCAGGAGGCTGGTGTTAATCAGTGAGCCGAGGACCTGTCAGAACTGTCTGGAATCAGTCAGCATTGTTGTTGATCGGGCCGTCCTGTACAGACAATGAGAGAACTTGCCCGCACATACGATCACGTCGGACAAAGAGGCAATCCAGGGTCTGAGCACCACGGAAGGCTCCTAATGTCTCACACCTTTTTCACTCTTTCGAGTGTGTTTCCGCATCCATGAGCGCTTCTCCACACGCAACACAAATGGAAATTGAACTCTGCCAATTTTTAAGTTCTCCCATCCCGACGTGAGCGTAATGACTCGAGTAATTTCCCTCAGAGGCACACGGATGAGAAGTGATGGAGTGGTGACACGGCGGAGGGCGGGATGACACGCGAGATGGATTTCCCGGAAGGAGAAAGGAAACATACATTTATTCCGTTTCCTCTCTTGTCTTGGAGCAACGTTATTCTTTCGAAGGGAACTGTTCCTCCCTGATGGAGGTTTTTCACATCACGCTTTTGAGAAACTAGAAAAAAAAACCCGGGTTCGGTCCAGTTCGCTGAGGAAACGTTGTAGAGCTGCACACCGTAGACCTGCTTCCACATGGGTTTTTTTTAATCCGTCCAGTGCGATCGCATTACAAGTGGACACGAGTGCGTTCCCACCTGGCAGCAACACTCATCTCCACGTGGCTCTCCGGTGGTCGGCACTCACTCTCCCACTCTATATGCAAATAAACACTGACATCATTTCCTCCTATACGGATCAAATGCCACACGCAAGTGTTATTTGAAAAAAAAAAACGCACAGTGTGCAGATTTGAAAAGTTTTAGGATGAGATGATTAAGTTAACACAATATTGTGTGTAGTGGTGGAACTTGATAAACAAAAAAATATATATAATTAAGTATGGCCCACATAATTAATTAAACTGCTTGGTTGTATTCGGTGCTCAGATGTTATTGTTAGCTCCAGCGCTCATACTAGCGGATACATGTTTCGCATTTTGGTGGTACTGGAGACTGGAATAAATGCGGTGGAATGCAAACTGTTTGTGGCACAGAACAGAGCTCTTGTCCAGGCTTACATCCCACTGTTCTTAAAATGTAAATTTCCCATCCATCGAGCTTAGCAAGATGGCGTTATCTATGCTGCCCATCCCGTTTGTTGCCAGCATAGCTAAACTGTTAGCCCAACTGCTACTTTGCCTTCTGCTTGACTGATGACACGCGTCGCTATAATCCGTATTGCCAGAAACTCATGCACTGAGAAACGTTCTCTGTCGTCTCGAGAATAAAATGAAATGTGACCATTTTTTTTTTTTTGGTATGTTAATTATGGTCCCCTCCCTAAGCGTGTGTCTTGTATGGCCATTGGATTGCTGTTCCCATCACCTAAATAACAATGATGAAGGTGCATGTGGCTCCAAATGTGGACCGAGTGATACAACCACAACTGTGCCCTCATTGCGTCATGGCTTTTTGCACTTACGCCTGCCCACTTGTGACTGTTCCACTCACAATGAATTTTCACAGCAGGTGGGAACAACACAGCCTGTGACATATGTGGCATGACAAGCAGGATTCACAGGGCCGTCCAGATAAATACCATAGCAAAGGTGACCTCAATTTTCTCAGATCTGTACATTTAAAGGTCCAGTGGGTAAAAGATTTATGATTTTTATGTTGGCAAAAGCTTAATATACTGCCCATAAATACATAAATAAAAGTGTATAATCAGGTACATCAAAAGTAATTTGCTTTTACTACCCATAAAGCGGTTCTCATTGATATATTAGAATAGACATAAAGCAAGGGCCTTGCTCCCATTTTGTACCACCATATTTCTAAGGAAGCCTGGGGTGGGAAATCCAGCTGCCTGACAGTGCGTTTGGTAATTTGGGTGAACGCTCGTGTCCGACGAGGTATCCAGGTTTGTGTACGCAGGCCACCGTAGCTCACTGGCAAGCTCAGGAGAGGGAGGGAGAGTGAAAGAGCGCTGCAATCAAACATTTAACCACTTGATGTCACTGTTTCTTCTCCAAAATCTCCCAAATATTAAAACACTTAACATTTAAATTAAATATAAAAAATACACTTTTCCCTCTAAGCTTATTTGATAATCATGCTTATGCTAAAATCAACACCGCGAGAGCTACACACAGCAATATTTCATTTCCTTAAATCTGACCATAATGAAAATCGCTTATTGACTCTATATTTATATTTTCTTTATTCCGTCTTCCTGATGACAATGACTCCCAAGTTGATTTTACGTCTAAGTTACGTTGAAGCACATAACAATGACCCAAAAACACAGGACGCCCCTGGAGGGGTGGAGGGCATCCAAATCAGAGTGCAAACATATTCGCACTTCAGACGGAAATGCTGGAAAGTTCGGGCGAGGGCACGTTGTCTGCAAAGACAAGGCGGGAACACGCGCACCATCTGCTGCTCCGCCGCTGGTGCACGTGCTCTTCGCGACAGCTCGCAGTTTGATGTTTTAGCTGTGAGGTCGACGGGGAAAGGAAACAATCTGTCGCAAGCGCTACGACCGTGATATCGGTACAACGTGTAGCTCTTTTTTTTTCTTTTTTTGCAGCATCTCAAAGCTTTTCCAGGGAAAAAGCAAAATCTTGTTCCAAAAGGCGTGAGAGACACACACACACACATGCTCTTAGTGTCAGTGCAGAAGCACCAGGTGCCAGTTAAGGCGTGGGGTTGCCACTCGCAGTGACCAGCAGCCTGCTGTTTGCGCGGAGAGGCTCCTCGCTACGCCAGCCCGCCAGCCGGGCGCCACATGTGGATTTTCAGTAGCGCCCTCACCGTTTTCCTTTTCCTAAAGGTCGTCGCCGCCATGAAAACCGTACATCACACACCTGGCCGGGGAGTCGACTCCTGTCTCAGAGGCAGAGAGAGAAAATTGTTTTTCTGTTATTGCTTCTTCTTTTCTTCGCTTTTTTTTTTTTTTTGTAAAGTGCGACAATGTAAAGTGCAATAACAGCAGTCCGCTGGCCTGCATTACAAGGATTCTTTTCTTTATTTATAGCAGCTGTTAGAACTGTGTTTTTGTGAAACTTTGGCCTCCGCATACCGCCCCCCCGGTGGCGATACAGACCAGCGAACCCATCTGGCAGTCGTGAATCAAGCTATTTTTTTTTTTTTTATTTACCGCTGCGGGGAAATAAGATGATCTTTATATCAGACACTTGATTTAACGTCAACCACAAACACTGCACCCACAGGAAGCAGCAGTCAGGCTGTTTGTTTTTTGTTTTGTTTTTTTAACTCTCCTGCTTTTCTGCCCTTTATTTATAGAACTGCCTTTTCCTTTTTTTTGTTTGTTTTTTTTTTTAGCTTACCAATGAACGTATATCCTCCATCATAGATGGAGCAATGCCGTCTGAAAATGATTTTTCAGCTCCAGATCCGCCGATACGCCCCGGCCCTCTCTTTGTTCTAATCAGACTGAGGCTCAAACACGTCGCGCAACAGTTGAGCAATTTGCTTTGTGCCGCGCCGTCAGTCTTCTCACTGCTGCTGCAAAGTGTAAAATGTCGGCTGTTAACGTCTGCGCCAAGCGAGAGGGAAAAGTGGAAGTGGAAGTGTTGAATGACGGGACTTGTGCAGCTGTATTTTATACACGCCGGTGCTTTTGGTTTGAGGAAGGTGCATCTGAAGCAGAGCGAGACTGTGGCTGGACGTTCAACGTTAGCGGAGCCGCGTCCTGTGTGGACAGAGATGCTCTTTCACGTTGGCCTTCTTTGCTGAAAAGCCTCAATGGCTTTTTTTTTTTTTTTTTTTTATTCCCCCGTCGCAGTGAACGCTGTCTTCCACTTTTCCTCAAAGCAACGCAAGCCGCACCCCTCATCCTTTATATATAGCATGGGGGGTCATTTGTTTTGTTTAGCATGTGATTGCTTCTTTTCATCTAGAAAAACAACGTTGTGTCACTTGAACGCTTCCTAACGATCCAAAAAAACTGAACAAAACAAAACAAAAAACATGGTTCAGAGAAAAGAACAGCCGGGAAGGTAACTACACATTGAAAGAGCGCAGTCGTGGATATAGGAAAGTTGCTAGGCTATCGTTTTCAAAAGTGTAAACATCCAATAATAGCTGACTGGTCAGAACTATCACTGACTACCAAACTGCAGTTTGGTTGTGCGGCAGTATATTGCAATATTGAGAGCGAAAGCTGTTCAAAATGATCCAGATGCTCATGCGATACCTATTGCTATTCTGGCTAACATCGTTAGCACGTTCAAATTGAGTGCGCTGAAATTTTTATTTTGGTTGAACAATCGAGGGTCCACCGCTGAATGTCTTTTGACGCAGGGTTGTGTCTGCTTATCCATGACTGGCATTGGCTCAGGCGCCGCTGTCGCTTCTCAGAGAGGAACTTTAAGAGAGATCTTTGACTGATAAATCAGTGGTGACAACCGCCAGTCATTCGGTACCGAACCTGCAAACCACGCCTGTTCCAAAGTAGCGTAACTCAACCTTTCCCCCCCCACACGTCTCTCTTCAGGTGATTGCTCAGAAATAAATGTTTGAGTGAGTGAGTGAGTGAGGCGATAAGGCTCCGGCTCCTCGACCCACCGCTCACGTGCTTCTGGACTCTGGGAATTCTGACTTGTCTGCTCCTCCTGAAAGCTCTGACAGTCACAGATAGTCATCAGACTCCCAAGACTCCCATTCTCTGCTGTTGACCACTCTAATCTGTATGTGTTGCACATGTCGCACACGTCCACACGGATCCCTCCTTTTCTCTTCACTTCTCTTTGTTTGCCCGTTTTCAGTCTTTCCCACCTGTTTTGAGGGATCTTATGAGGGGATGTTGCGTGGAATGAAAATTTCTAATTTGAAATTTTTAAGTTCTCGGGCTCATGAAGCAACTGTTGTTGCTAAGTATTTAAGTAACACTTTCGCAATGATGCAACCTGATGCTATACTTAAAACGTTGATATTCCGGAATGCCAACCCAACAGTGCAGGTTCAATAGGGTAATGATGTGTCAGGGTGGGATCTTGCCTCCTGAACGGATGACCTGTCCAAAGAATTGAATGTTGCAGGTAACACAGTTGTTAATCATCAGACTTGGACATGTTTTAGTCCATAAAACACTGCCTTGCAGCGCCTACTGAAGAAAACCCAAAACACTGCCTTAGTAGCCTACGTGTGAGCACTAATCAAGAACATGAAGGTTGCATTGACCTTTTTGTAAGTTCTGACAAATTGCATGTATTTATAGGAAATGCCAACTTATTTTGGCCTGGTAAAGATGCAAAAATGTAAAAAAAATAAATAAAAAAAAATAAAAAAAATGCTATGTTGGTACAAGGTAAACAATTTAAAGAGGCTTTTCAGGGCAGCATATAAAAAACATGAGCAAAAATGTAACAGGATGTTTTCTGTTCAAATAAAACACTGACATGGATAACGGGAAAAACACATTAATTCTATCCATATGTGGGAGTCGCATTGGTGGTGTGGCATTCATTGAATAATGGGTAATCAAAATAATGTAATCCACTTTGCCTTGAATAATAGCAACGCTTAATATGCAGCGTCTCATTTTAAACGGAAAGAAAGCAGGGAGGACCATTAAAAAAATATCTTACTCATTTTCTTTTTTCTCTTTTTTTTTTTTTTTTTACTGCTAAATCAGGTGATACAGAAGCAAATGAGCCTTGCACGGAATATCTGATCAGTCCTTGGGCATTTATTAATGCTGATATTTAATTAAAACCATTAAAAATCATCCTTCGTTTCTTTTTTACGAAGAGGCCAGAATGTAGGTTTAATTCGAGAGCGAGTTATTGTCCATTGAGTGTTTTTCTGACTGCACGCCATAAAGCAAGAAGACTGTCATTTTTTTTTTTTTGCCATCGTGTTTCTGTTGAGGGAAGAATGTTGTTGGTGAGAACGCTGCTCTCGGGGGGTTTCGAGCACTGACTGTGTGGCCTTCAGGATCCACACACGTTGTACAAATACAGGATTTTACCAAACAGTTTTGAGGCGACACCTTTAGAAACCTTCCTGCAAAATAACTTTTCCCACTCACTGTGTTTTCAATACCAGACAACACATCCAATAGGTTGAGTTGAATATGGCTAAGCTACGCTACTAGTATTGCACACCTCAAATGTCCGCTGAGTGTATATATATATATATATATATATATATATATATATATATATATATATATATATAAATGTATATACACATACTGATGATGGTGTGTTGTACATTCAGAGATGCTGTTGTTCATACTGTAACCAGTACAGTAGTTTGAGTTACTGTTGCCTCTATGTGGTCTCCAACGACAAAGTCTGCCCATTCTGACCTGTGACCCCTGACATTAATGAGACATTTCCCTCCACACACCTGCAGCTAGCTGGATATTTCTCTTCACTTGATACACGCTAGCTAGAACAACTCGGTATAACGACAACATAGCTTCAGAAATGAGGAAAAACGGACAAAAGACTGCAAGTCACCGGCTTGCAGTCTCTTCGCCTCCTGTGCGTCCCAATGATTAGTTATCAAAAGAGCTGCGGTCATCATCATTGCTAATGATTAGCCTGCTTTCTGCAACCTGCCTCTATTGATTAAACAACACAGCCATCACACAGTAGGGGTGGTCAATGTCAGTTTAATCAGCCAAGAGGCTCACGGAGGCAGGATTACTGCAGCAACAGACCTCCCACAGCCTGCAGCCCGCGCAGCAAATGACATTTAATTTTTCTGAATATAAGCAGAACCCCAAATGAATGAACACGCGCACGTCTCCCCAACGCGCGCCCAGACATGACTTGGTCTTTAATCTAATGTGAAGGACGAGCGTACTGAAGACCGGTGACTGTTTTAAGATGATGGCAGGAAGTAGAGCTCTCCAAATCAGCCCCCTTTTGACGGAATTGAAGCAAGGCTCCAATTACTTTTATGTGCACAACATTACCTCATCTAAAAACTAGGTCGTTCTCACTTCAGAATGAGAAATAGCGGCGTTGGAATACAAAGTACGTCTAAAACAATGGCCTGTCTAGGATGTATGGACATGCAAGTATGGAAGTTGGGCATCTGAAATCACTGTCAAAAGTGTCACATAAGAGTCTGATTTATAGTGGATTTCCATTTATGTTTTTATTGCAGAATTAGAATAAAACATTTTTTTGTCTATTTTTGAATTGTAGAAAAATGCTTGATGGAAGCAGGCTTGCTGAATGAAGTCTGACATGGACCCTGCGCTGTTTGCCTCCCCCTGGAGCCTCAAAACAAAAACAGCCTTTTCTGCAAGTGTAATTCCAACATCTCGAACTCTTGACAGTAATTCCCGAAGCTCTCTCCATTCTCGGTCTCTATCCAAGACAGAACCGCGGTTTGCTTAGCCTCATTAACTCGCATCAAATCACCTCATGATTTTTGGTAATGCTATTTAAAGTGAGCTCGCTCAAGATTTGCTTGACACACAAAAAGACAACGGACAAAAACATGATTGAAAGAAATTTTGTGTAATGAAGAAGAAAACAAATATGTTCTGGCAGGAAGAAAGAGAAAGACGGATACTTTTAATGTGGGGGGGGGGGGGGGGGGGGCGAACCCAGTTGAAGAACATCAGGTAATCAATGGAGGTGGAATCTTGACAAGAACAAGAGAGACTAATGAGGTCATTAACGAAGAAGGCGAAACAACATAAGCAGGAAGGGCAAAGCTTGAAAACACAGGGGGTGAAAACAAAAAAAAAACAAACAAACAAAAAAAAAAGAGAGTACCAAACCATGAAATCATGACTTGACAGTTAAATTAGCTCCATGAAACTTTAATGTGTACTCTGGTGACTAGACTTGAACTTACGGCCAGTGAGGGGGAACGCTGACAGGCCAATAAAAGAAGCTGTTGCCATGGCACCACAATCATATCGGGTGAAACAACAACTCAGTCGGACTTTTTTCGACCCCCAACTCCCTACTGACAAAACATGCATTGCGACAAAGACGAAAGATTCCTCGTCCTGCGTTAAATCACTGCCTTTAACTTTAGAATAGCACGCAATTAGCATGAAATGTACTCCAAATGAATGCTAACGTCATGCTGGATGCACCCCTAAATCCGGAGAGTCGCCTTTTGGTACTCGAACTTATGCAATGTTGTGTTTCCAAAGGGGACAACTATCAGTGACGGACTTGCTAAAAAAAAAAAAATACACAGCTGCTTTAGCGCTCTGTTAGCTGATTTTGGATAAATAAACCTCAATAAAATTGAAGCAGAGTTTTGTGTCGCAAAAGCAGGTCCATCACTGATAGTGGTCCCTGAGGAAACATGAGACGGTAACGGGGTTCTGGTAACTGGAGGTGTCCCTCTGAATTTAGGATAGTTTTAGCTAACATTAGCCTGTCCAGCTTGTTCACTCCGCATCATGATTCATACATTTGGATGATCCCTCCGATCATTTTTCCTTGCTCAATCAGTGGGTGTTTATCGTTTCGCGTACGAGAGTGGAGGACGGGGCGGGGCAGAGAGGAGCCCAAAGTCTCTCGGTGTTGGTTTACATGCTGTGCTCAGTTGCACTGCTCAGCCATGGAAAAACGAAAATCACTTTTTGCCGCTTTAAAAGAAACAAAAAAAAATAAAAATAAAAATAAAAATAAAAAAAAAGGAGTCACCTTTGTGAATTGCATGATCTTAATGAACTGATACATTTTGTGCACGGGGACCAATGGCAGAACTGTAAGTAATTTGCTCTTCAAGCTAGTGCAGTGCCCTTAATTTCACACCCTCAATGGATTTCACCCAGATTTGCGAGCAAATGGTCTTAATTAACTCAAGAGTTTAGAGAAGACCTTAAGGAAACTCATTTGTGCCAACCTTGATCTCTCTGGGGCGTTGTGTCGCTGCATCCGGCTTGACTGCTGGTGAGTCCTGCTTAAGTGATGTAAAAACCCAGGGAGCGTGGGCGCCACTGTGCCCCGAAAACGTGCACCCTACCTCTGACTATTAGTGTGAAGTCCCGCCAGGCGGTCGGGGTGCGCTGAGGGCTCTTGGCATTGAAGATGAGACGCGGTGACCTTTTCCCAGCTATTGCTTGAGGGAGCAAGATAAGTGTGCTCTCTGGAGTTTTGGATTTTTCACAGCATCGACATTTATGGAGCTGGCTGCTGCTCCCTGGGCCATTTTGTTTATTCATTATATTTATATATTTAATTTTTTTTGGGGGGCGGGGGGCTTTTACGGGAAGGGCATAGTTTGCTACAACAGAAATAATGGCTTGGAGTTTGCAAAATACCGTTTAAAAAAAAAATGGGAGGGACGCAACGTCGCTGACGACTAAATCGACCCCGACATCACGAAGAAGCTGCAAGACCGAGAGAGGGAGGAGGACCTGAAGCAATTTTTCTATTTTTTATTTTCAACAAAAAATATGTAGATTTATAAATGAAACCGTAAAGGAGGAGCCTGTCACACCCCAGTCAGCATGTTCACATGCACAGTTAAAGCTAAACGGCAGTGCCGGCTTTACTCAACCATATAATGGGACCGTTGTCCTTGTCCTGGTGCAATCGCAGATGGGGGATCCCTTTGTTGACCGATCTGTCCGACCGCACTCCAGTAGATGGCTGCCTGCCCTCTCTCAACTTCTCAGACCTTTCTCCGCCTGTTCTACCGTTAGTGTTTCGGAACGTGAGAGGGCTCCTTGGCCTCGGCCTCATCTCGGCTTCCAACACTCTTTGGTTTTCAGTTTTCTCTCGGCCTCGGACGTAACGGTCGCGAGAGCGTTTCAAAAACCATGTTGCATTGTGAATTTTGACCCGATTTTTTCCATCTCTTCGCTTCATCAGCTGAGTGGCCTGTCTTACCGACCCATACATTGTTTTTTTTTTTGTTTTTTTGTGCAATTCGGTCAAGTGGTTGTCAATTCCGACAAACAGTTTTTGCAGTCTTGGTCTTGAGTTTCTCTTGTTCCCAACACGGTCTCACTTGATCTTGGTCTTGCCCTGGTTTTGGCAGTGTCTTGATTAAGGCAGTCCTGACCCCACCAATACTAGGGGTGGAAACCGCTATGTTCCCACAATATTTGTTTGCGGCGTGACACGATGAACTCACAAACGGTGTGACTTTTGTCGAGTTTCTTTTTCCCCTCAACCTCGTAAAACCAAAAAAATGCTGCCACATGCTGGCTTAGAATCCCGAAGGAACCGGTCAAATTCGTTCTTCAGTCATCTTTAACGTCGCGTGTGTCGGTGTCTCGTCTCATGAGTTGGTTTGGATCTGCGTGCTCGTGTGTCTAGTGTGCGATGCCTTAAACGGTCCGGCAGGACGCTGCAGTGCCGTCACACATGATTAAAAAAAAAAAAAAGAAGATTTTTTTTTTTAATCATGTGTGAATCGATTCTTAACTGGCAATGTCATAATTGCGATTAATCTACCTACAACACTGCTGAATAATCAGCAACACAAGTAAGATAGCAGCAAATAAAACTGCGAAGAAATAGCGCAAACCTTCTCTCCCTGCAAAGAATTATTTTCTGCTCCGGGTTTATATATATATATGTGTGTAGTGTGTAGTAGTTTGTCTCAAAAACACAGTATCCCAGTGCGTTTGTCTGAATGAGATTTTGGAATTTTGGATTTCATCTCTCTTTATTACGTACGTTTGATTTTAGTTTAACAAATGCATTATGTTGATCAGTTTTGCCTGTACATTCATAGTGTTCTTGCAGGTAAATATATATAAAAAAAAAAGAAAACTTCCTGTTTTACCTTTTAATGTACAACATTTTAAACCCCTAAAGGCGGTTAAGCTGAAGGATGGACAGACGTTGCTGTCAACACCACCTCTGCTGACTTTTCATTTCTCTCTCTGGGTGGATTTGCAAAGCACCTTCTTCCTGAAACAAGATTAAACTAGCCCAACAAAACCGGGGGTTGGTCAACCTAAACTCTGCGGCGCGCAGACTGCTTCGGCTAAAACGTTTTCAGAAACTGTGCTCAAATTTGAGCTATGTGACGAGCTGGCCACCATCTGCGTTCCGCCTCAAAAGCAGACGAGTCACATTCAAGCAGCATCCAACATTCAGACTATTAACCCACGAGTTGGAGCGTTTATTATACTGGAGGAGGCATTTGAAACAAACGCAAATATATTCCAAAGTTAAAACTGCCTTGCGTGCACTGTATTGATGGTAGCCCTTGACATGCTGAACTGCAAATGCTTATTTAATGTTTCCCCTTTTACTTTATTGCAGGTTACAGGTCAGTAAAGGCAGTGGTACCAGTGGATGAAAATGATGCAAAGTAAGTACGTGCTCTGCCAACACAGAAGTCGCCCGTTTGCCCCCATCCCAAAGACCAATCGCTGCATTTGTGCACATGGAAAATCCAGCCTACTGTCCGTATCAGCAGCACCCTGGTTTCTCCTCCCCCGTAACTTGGACCTCGCTTCAACCTATGCGATAAAATATAAACAAGCAAGTTTTCCACGGTTGTACCACAGCCGGACAATGATAATTTGCCTCGCACACAAAAAGACAACCTTTAATATCACCTGCAATGTTTTGTGTACTTCTACATCAATGTGTAGAAGGAACAGGTCCCCCCCCCCCCCCCCCCCCCCCGGATGAATAAAAGGATTGCCTCCGTTTGATCTGTTAAATTCCTTGACATTTACAGCGAGTCCGTTTTTCCTCTGAAAAAAAAATATTTTTAAACTCACACGAGCGAAGCGGCGAAAACACGGGACGTCGTCGTCCGCTGGTTCTGCTTGACTCGGCCGGCATCTGACGTCAAGCCCCGCTTGCTCCCCCTGCAGTGAGCGAGGCGGACAGCGTGGTGAAGGTGGCGGAGTGGCAGCAGACCTACTACTCCTCAGACTCGGGCATCCAATCGGGAGCCACCACGGTGCGCGACGACGAGAGCAGCACCGAGTACAGCGGGCGCAAGAAGTACACCAGCAGCAGCAGCGCGGCCAGCAACTCCGCCGCCTCAGCCGGGGGCGCGGCCGGCGGGGGAGACCCTGCGCTGGAGAGCCCGACAGGTGAGACGCTGCGATTAGGTCAGTAGGACGTGGTGTCCTCACCTCCATCGGCTCTTCTGTCCTCGGCTGCGTGTTTTGGTGTTGTTAGCAGGTGTTTGTTAGAAATACCGAGTCCACAATCTTTTTTCGATAAAATAAAATGGAATAAAGAAATTAAGATAAAAATCTCTGAATTATGAGGTTTGGTTGATGGAAATGACAGTGACTGAATGAGAGGGAGTAGGGAGTAGGCATTCAAAAGAGAGTTGATGATTTTTTTTTTTTTTCTTTTTCGCCCCAACACCAGCCATAAAATCGATGGCACCCCCTGGAAGAAAACCCTTTTTCAAGCCAAACTCTAGATTTATTCTCAAAATAATCAAAGACCCCATTTTTTTTTTTTACAAGTTTTAAGTAATGAATCCCGAGTGAAAACGGGTGCATGATTAATCTGATTAATGCTGATCAATCGCATCTTTGTCTACAAGTACTACACTTGCCACCTCATCACAGACTCGAACTGGCCCGTTTTCAGACGTTTGCTAACATCCAAACTCCCATGTGCATTTATTTTATTTCCGATGTTCCGATATTTCCGATGTGAGCATTATTTGGAGGTAATCCTGCACAGTCCTTTGCTAAAGCAAATCTCTCAAGTTATACTGACCATATACCAATATATATGTCAGGGTCCATTACCTATTAGCGCAAAAACGGTGTGAACAGCCTGAAAAAGTGGATTTTAGACACACCACCCATCCAGACAACATGAAGAATCCTTTTGCCAACCACCTGGCAGCCACTGCAGTAAATACCGACCCATCAGTTCGTCCTTTATAAATGTCCTTATTGTCTCATTTCTACACGCGGAGACAGCTGATTATTTCGAGCTCACTTCGGCATCACGACGCTTGTACCTGTCAAAACAATTTCACGTTGAAAAGTCTCATTACTTCATGTCTGGGAGGAATAAGTGTCAACCGAAAGAATGGGCTGTAACACTTGTTCAGTCCAGCATGAAAGTCTGAAATCAGCCACGGTGACATATTTTGGTATCTCTTCACAAACAGGAATGTCAACAAGTGCATTCTTCAAATACAGTGTGAGACTTCCCTGCACCGGAGATCCAGTGTTATTACCTTCAACTGGTAGTTTTCTCAAATGATTCCCTCTGTCTCTTCACCCCCCACCAACACACACTGTGTGTGCTTTCCTATGAGGACACTAAATCTAACTGGTTGATCACAAAGCACACTGGCAAAATGAGAAAAAAAACAACAGCATTTTTAAGCATTATGAGGAGAGACAAAATAAAATTACCAGATTGCACCTTCAGGGGAGACATGGAGCCGAGCCTCGTTGGAGATTAACTTGTACTTGTTGTTTACACTGCACTGTGACACCGGGGCCTGCGGCATGATGGCGGTGCATTGTGTGCCTTTCAGGAGTCACTGTAGTTAATACTGGAGCGCAAAATGCCAGAAAGACAGCACGAGAACACGAGCACATGTCGGGCTTTTTCTTCTTTTGACTGCTGGTGTCGGTCACATGTTTTCAAATTCACGTCACGTGCCAATTGTGTTCGGTCTAAGAGGAAGCACAATGGGGAATCATTTCTGGGTAATAATGAGCTGACAAGCCCAAATAGGCACTGCTGAAATTGATTTTAATGGGGGCGGTGGGAGAAAATGAAAGGCTTGAAAATGTTTCAAGTCAGTCGGTCAACGATTCTTTTTTTGCAACTCTAGTTACTTTGTGGTGCACAACCTGTTTTTGGCCACAGAATATCTGACAAATGTGTCATTTTTATGATCCTCTAAACATATCTCACTAATGGGCATGGCATATAGTGTACATCCAACAAATGCAGCGAAATGAAATGATAGTCCATCACATTGATTGACGACACTTTGATGGCAGATATTTGAGATATTTGAAATTTTAAAGTCTGTGACGCACATTGTTGGATATTACAGAAAACTGCAGGAAAGAGAAGACACTGAACATACATTAGTGATTGAGTTCTGCGTTGGAAAAGGCATAACATTTTCCAACCTTATTAAAATGGCAATTTTGCGGGGAACCACGAATGAATGCTGATAGGACGGCACAGAGTTGTACAGGTGGGGTCCTCCCCTAAATTATGCCCTAGGCATTCGTGATTTAGCTGTACTCATTCTGTAAGTAATGCATGTTTGCATACGAGTTGACCAAATGTGTAATATTCAACAAATGTGGCTGCAATCTCACATAGTTTGCGATAAATAAACAATATTTGATTTAAATACTAGGCTACTATACTGTTAACGTTTTAACTATATATATATATATATATATATATATATATATATTTTTTATTATCAGGGTCTTTGAACGAGATTTTAGCCTGAAACAGTGATAAAGGAAAAGATATAGAGAGAATATAGATGAGTATATATACACACACACATACACATACATATATATATATATATACATACACACACACACACACACACACATATATATATATATATATATATATATATATATATATATATATATATATATATATATACATACACACACACACACATATATATATATATATATATATATATATATATATATATATATACATACACACACACACACACACACACACACACATATACACACACACACACACACACACATATATACACACACACACACACATATACACACACACACACACACACACACATATACACACACACACACACACACACACACACACATATATATATATATACACACACACACACACGCGGTATACAACGTAACACTAACAATTTAATAGTATATATGTATATTTACATATTTAGTTCCGTTTCAAAAAAAGAAAACAAATAGGCACCTTTCCCCCACCAGCTCCCACAGGTGCTTATTTAAAGGACTGGCACCGCGCTTTGAAGTGCATTCATGTATTTCGTCAAGGACTGTTTGGAGGATCTCTGAAAATCCAAGAAATCTTCCTCTCCTTTTAAGGAGTGGAAACCCAGCGTGCCCACGCCGAGGCTGCCTGATAAGTCCCGCACTCCTGCTAATCACATAATCATCGTATCTGGGGATCCTTGCAACAGAAAAAAAAAGAAAAGAAGAAAAAGAAAAAAAAAAAAAAAGGCTGAATAGAGCCATCCATCAAATCCGCGGCGAAACTGTCAACTTCAGTGAGTATCAAAACAACAGCGGGTTGAAGAATGGGAAGGTTTGCCTGTGGCGCCTCCTCCCGCAAACACGGGGATGGCGACGGTGCAAAGTGGCAAGGCTTTGAATTGCGCGGACGCCTCTCGAGAGACGACTGGCGTGCGGCGTGCCCGCTACGAGCGTCTTCCAAACAACCCGACTTGGAAGACCGTCAGGAAGAGTTACAGTAACGGAACAACTGATAATGATGAGGAACAGTTCAGGGGTTTCAGCCAACGCTAAAGTGGATGCTTCGCCACTCCGCCCCCCCCCCCCCTGTAAATCACATGTGATTGGTTGATGGCATTGGTATTGATCCAGCTCCTCCGCTCGCAGCTCGCGTGATTTTGTAATTATGGCGCGGCCACATGGGTTTGGCTTTATGGACCCCTGTAGCATTGGCATCTTTTTGTGCACTACTGCTGGTAATAAGGTTGTCGTGCTCTGTGTACGAGACATCCACAGCATGTCCTCTGCGGTTCTCTGGGAGGATGCTCTTTTGGCAGCAGTTTTTTTTTTTTTTTTTTTTTTGCTCACCCAGAATGAGAGATTAAATTTAGAGGAGACTGTGATGCATCTGTAGAGGATTCAAAGCCATTCGTGGCAAATTGTTCTTGCAATTGGACTATATATATATATATATATATATATATATATATATTGGGATTGATTGATTGAGACTTTGCATGCCGCCCATGGAATGTTTCCTCAACCAGAGAGGAAGCAGAGTGGAAGGCTCCTGCGGTAGTTACCGGCACATCATGGGACACAGGAGTCGTCGGGGGAAATTCACAACGACAGTAGGGGCAAGACACCAAGCCCACCAAGAAAAGCCCTGCAGCCTTTGCGCTAGTCAAAGCCTAAACGGCAGCCATGCAGGAGCTTCCTGACTTTCATTTAAGTTCATCTTCCGTCTCTGAGGATCACCTTTTGCTCCCTGTGCAACAGTGTTGTTGGGATTACTCCATAAAAGTAATCCGACTACTCATTACTGATTGCTCCTTCAAAAAGTAATCTAATTACTTCTCTAACTACTTTGTTTCATGAGTAATCAGTTTCTAATTGCTCATTACTTTAGTTAAAAAAAAAGATAAAGTAACAGCTGCTCAGTGCTTTGGAATGAACTTTCTTAAACTGCAAATTTTGCACTTCCAAATGTTGCCTCTGTCCTTTTAACATGTAGGAATGCTTGCTCTCTGAACACAAACTGCACATTTCACAGAACAAACTCATGTACAGCACTGGTGCCTTTTGCACAGCCCATATTATAACTAATTAGAAGCACAGTAGTTAAAGGATCCCCACTGTGCAGATCACTGCTGATTTACTGGTAAACATTGCTCTCAACAGATTACGACGTTCGACGTGGATATTTGCGAAGTTGTCGACGTCTTGTCTACTCGTTTCCTGCACATAGCGTACAAGCAACCACAACTGTCAGGCTGGGACTCAAGGCAAGACTCAGACGCAGAGGGTAGTGAGAGACAAAGATTTTTTTTAATTGTACCCAACACGCGATACACCTCCAGGCCAAGTGATAAAATAACCAGGCTGTGAAACTCTTAGAGTACCTAATCTATGAAAAACAAGGGATAAACTAAAAATCACTCCAAAAGGAGGAAAAGGGGGCAAGCTACATATAAGTAAAGGATAAACCTAGACTAAACCAGATCGAAACCAAAAGCGCTCACTGGGAGGAATGCAAAAGGGCTAATAAAGTAGAAACGAAAAATCACTCTCGAAGAGGGGCTGAAAAACAGAATCTCAGAAACAATTAGCTAAACTTTGACTAAGAAAAAAAAATTGATCAAGAACAAAAACAAAAAATCACTCGTCGTCGCGGTTGTGGCCGGGAGGTAGACGTGATGACACAAGACACTCTGGCACAAGACAAGGGACACAGACTATTTAAGCACATGGGGTGATGAGGCACAGGTGGAGACAATAGGTAATTGGGTCAGACGCACAGGTGGCACACGAGGAGGGGGAAGTGATCTGAAACGAGAGGAAGGTCAGTAACGGTGTCAAAATAAAACAGGAAATGACAAGACGTGACGCAACCTCACCGCAGTGTGACAACAACATTCTTTGATTCAGAGGAGATGAACTCAAAAATATTCTTTGTATTCCCAGCTATCAAACGCAACCACTGTTTCTCTTTTGCCGCCGCCGTGCCTGTTTTGGTGCGTCGTCGCATTTCAACGACGCTGCGTGCACGGCCGCATCGTCAATCAGCGACATTGTTTTTTGGTTGTTTGTCCATAAGACATATTTAACTTGCAAAATATTTTTGGAAAAGCAATGGAATTGTTACTTGATAAAGTAATTGTGCTTTGCCACAGTGATCCTGTTACATTACTCCATGACTCAAAAAGTAGTTTAATTACAGCGGTGGATTACTTTGTAATACATTACTAGCCAACACTGCTGTGCAACTCCGAAAACAACTTCCAGGCCGATGGCAAACCCTTTACATTGGAGACTACTCAGAGGTTGCTGAGAACTGAGCTCTGCCGATGGGCGACAGGATTGCATTCTTGCCAAGAGATTTATACAACGTCAAGCGCTCGGCTTCTGCTCCACGTTGTGTGCTATTCAAATTGCGTCCGCGCAAAATGAAGGCGCGGTCCAGAGATGCTCGCAGAACAACGAGGCTCGTCTGTGTATGCACACAATTAGTGTTACGTCAACAGACTTGTGAGCACAGGGGGGAATGTGTGCCTTGCAATCATCTTGACAGCGGCGCTTCTTCAGAACTGTCCTCAGCAGCGTGCATGCCAGCCTGATGCAGGTGTGTGTTGGACTTTTAGCCGCTCTTTGCCTCTTGTCAGTTGACTGCGAATGCACTTTTGTTTACACTAAGGGGAAAAGAAAAAAAATCATGGCATGACCCTTAAAAAGTGCTGCCGTCTTCTCTCCGACCAAATCCAAGATAGAAGGTAGCAAACAAGGGCACGATAACAAATACAAGACAAACTGAAACAGGAAGAGGTTTAATTCTTCCAGAGAATGTTTCCTGAATGTTAGTTTGAATGTCCTTGACGAGTCTAGCGGTCCTCTGGCAGCCCTATTAAAACAGATTTGGCCACATTAAGTCACATTAGAGCTCATTTAAATCAGCCCATCCCAACGTAATATTTGCGCGCTGGGGATCTAATGCAAAAGTCCTCATTTGAATTGGACACAATAAGATATTCAGATAAAAACCCATTTCGAAGAATTAGCCGAGCAGTGTGATTTAAACAATCGAGTTTATCTTTCGGCTCCGATAGCGTACTCCCCCCCCCCACCCCCCTCTTTCACTCTCTTCCTTTCAGACGTAAACACACACGCGCACACATGTACGCACAAAGGCTTTGTCTCGCATCCTCACCCCCGTGCTTTTTTCCTCGACCCAGATTTGGACGCTCAGTACTCTCTGACCAGGGCCCAGCGTGTCAGGGCAGCAATGTTTCCAGAAACCCTGGTGGAAGGGGAGGCAGCCATGCCTGTCCAATCAGATCCCACGCAGCAGAGCAACGTGCAGCGGCTGGCCGAACCCTCCCAGCTGCTGAAGACGGCCATCGTCCACCTGATAAACTACCAGGACGACGCCGAGCTGGCCACCAGGGCAGTGCCAGAGCTCACCAAGCTGCTGGCCGATGATGATCCGGTATTATTCGAAATTGCTATTTTAAAAAAAAGAAAAAGGAAAAGGGAGGGAGCTACTTTTAGACTCTTGAGTCTTTTATCTGTGCACCCGATTCGTTTCCGACCTCCAGGTTGTCGTCAACAAGGCGGCGATGATCGTCAACCAGCTGACGCGCAAGGAGGCGAGTCGGCGGGTGCTGGTTCAGTCCCCTGCCATGGTGGGCGCTGTGGTGCGAGCCATGACGACGGCCATGGACATGGAGACGGCGCGCTGCACCGCCAGCGTTCTCCACAGCCTGTCGCACCAGAGGGAGGGGCTGCTGGCCATATTCAAGTCTGGAGGGATACCAGCGCTGGTTCGCATGCTAAGGTAACGTCTTCAGTGTTGTTCCCTGGCGAGACGACGTTCAGGGTCAAATTTGGCTTGACCTATGATTTTTATATTGGTGAAAGCTTAATGTCCTGCCCACAAATAAAACTGGATACTCACAGTACAATAAAAGTCATTTGGTTTTCCTACCGCTACAACAGTTGTTAAATGTACCTATTATGTATATATATATACATATATATATATATATATATATATATATATATATATATATATATATATATATATGTATATATACATATATACACATAAATATAAAACTGTAAAGTTAACTGTATGTATATATACAGTTAACTGACATCTAGCACCACTATATTTTTAAGATTTTCATATTTCATATTTAGGGCTATTTCTTAATTTATTTAGGGTTTCATGGCTTTAGGGTTTAACACTCACCTCCTCGCATAAGCCAACAAAGGAGAAGCTGGACGAAGTATCCAGGTTTGTGTGTGCAGGCCACTGTAGCTCACTGGCAAAGCTCGGGAGAGGGAGGGTGAGTGAAATAGAGCTGCAATCTGAAATGTAACCACTTGATGTCACTGTTTCTTCTCAAAATCTCCAAATATTGCACACTTAACCTTTAAAATGGTGCCATTATAAAAACTAGATGCTCCAAAGGTGAAAAATTACAAGTTCCTTACTTGTTGATGGGTCGGTACGGCGACCGCTGAAGGGAACAGATGAAGGAATCTTCTCATTACTCTTAGAAAGCTGCAGCAACAAAAATGTGTTTGAAAACAGTTGCAGTCCAAATGTCGGGCCTGGTTTATTTTGCAGAACACAGAAAGGAACTTTCACATTACCGCAAAATAAACTATCGGGATTTTCCTCTTTCTGCGTCCAGCGCAGCAACCAGAACCCAGCTGAAAACTGCAAGCGAATCGGGCTAGCAGGCTCCACTTCAGCGTCAGCACCAAATTTGGGGCCCTTCCAACCCCCGAGCAGGGCTGCAGAGTTAATCCCTTACACTGAGGCTTTACAGAGGAGGATAATTCACACCCATAATTGATTTGGGAGCTTAATTCTCAAAGAAAGTGAAGGAAAATTGAATATATATTGAAAAAAAAAAAATCGAAACTAAAAAGAGTTACACAGCTAGAAAGTTGCCGTTTGCATAGGTGGATTCCATTTATGGCATAAACACGGAGCCTCTTCAACCTGCTCCCTGCTCTCAGCCCTGCCTCTTTAAGGCTCACATGTTTTTGTCCACTGTCACCGCTCACCACCTCCTGCATAATGAAGTCCGTGCCGGTGTGCTTGCTTTGCGCGAGGTGGTAATCCGTTTAAAACGCAGGAAAAGGGCACCGGCTAAGATCTATGGATGCTTCCTGTGCAGCAATTCAAACAGGACTTATAATTACTCTTCATCCTGCTCGTTATTTCTGACGGTTTCTCTGTCTAATGGGCTGTCCGCTAAACTACAGCTGTAATCCATCTGTAAAATGCTGGCTGTCAATTTTAATGAGCAGTTGCACTTAAAAGCATTTTAATTACTGCCTGGTTCAAGAGATGTTGTTAAAAAAAAAAAGAGAGAGAGGGGAAAAAAAAAAAAGGTTAAAGTGCATTTGTAACCGAGTCATTATAAAACCATAAAGATAGTTCAACTTTTGTAGGAAGGAAATTATAATAATCCATCGCACAAAAAAAACCAAAAACCTAGCCGGCACAGTGGATAATGTTGTATTATCGATCAACCAGTTTAGAAGTGTGCTGATCTAACTTCTTAATCAGGGTCTTAAAAGTTAAGTGTGTAATATTTGGAGATTTTTAAGAAGAAACAGCAACATCAAGTGGTTACATTTTAGATTGCAGGGCTCTTTCACTAAAGTCCCCATAGGGACTCCGCACCCTCCCTCTTCCGAACTTGCCAGTGAACTACGTGCTGCAAGCACAAACCTGGATACCTTTCTTGTTTGTTTATTTGAGCGAGGGAGCATTCACGCTAAACACAAAACACGCTGTCAGGCAGCTGGATTGTCCACACCAGGCTTCCTTAGAAATATGGCAGTGCAAGATGGCGGCTAACTGGTAGCAAAACCCTTGCTGCTTATATTCTTATATACATGTAAGAACTGTTCTAAGGGTAGGAAAACCAAACTACTTTGATTGTACTGTGAATATACACGTTTATAAATGTATTTATGGACTGTTTGTTAGACTTCTACCGATATAAAAATCAAATTAAGCCAGATTTTACACACTGGACAAGGACAGTCATACCTTTATAAAAAAAAAAAAAATCCAATTTAAACACACATCCTTTGGTAATTACTCAGTGAATGAGGGCTGAAGTTCAAAGAATCTGAGCTAATGACTAACACCTGTTCTAATGAACTGGAAACACCACAGTGAGGGTGTGGATTTTCCGCGGTCCGCGAAGGTCATCAATTGCTAAATGTTGCTTGAAATAAATTCACTTCACAAGAGTAGCACATCTTGACCTCCCATCCCGTCCCGTTGTCTTGCTCGCGCAGCTCGCCAGTGGAGTCGGTTCTATTTTACGCCATCACCACCCTTCACAACTTGCTGCTGCACCAGGAGGGAGCCAAGATGGCTGTGCGCCTTGCCGACGGCATCCAGCGGATGGTCCCGCTGCTGAAGAAGAGCAACCCGAAGTTCTTGGCCATCACCACAGACTGTCTGCAGCTCCTGTCTTATGGCAACCAGGAGAGCAAGGTGAGCAGAGGACTTCAACCAGTTTCCAACATCGTCAGATATAGGAATGAAAAATTGATCCCAGTAGTGTTATTATATATCTGCCTTTTCTTCAGACCTCTATTACCATCTTGTTTTTTCAAGAGAGCCGCAATCAGTGACGGACCTGCGTTCTTCACAGGTTTTAAATTGAAATTCAGAATGAATGAAACTAAATTAAAAAAAAAAGTGTTTTGTATGCTTGTCAAGTCCATTCATTTCAATGAAGTTGCTCACCCAGCACAGCACATCCGACAAGGCTTTTGGGTTTTGCATTATGCAGCCGATGGAACATTTAGCGAAGTGGTTTCACTTTCCATCATGCCTCTTTAGCACAGGTTATACACCAGCACACATCAGCCAAGACAGAGCAGCACGTATGAAGCCATGGCGTCACTCTGGGAATAAACTCTTCCGGTGATTTTCTGGCCGTTAGAAGTTTTTTTTTCCAAGACTAAAAGTAAAATTAAAAAATAGAAATAATTATTTCAGCTCGCAGTTGTCCTGTCAGCCGTTTTACAGTCTTTTTGTATTGCGGCCTATGTGAAAAATGTTTTTTGGTCCACATGGAGTTTTTGGCTGCAGCGCCTCGCGTGGCCACCGGGGAAAGAACTCACTGCGCCACCACCACCACCACCACCACCACATTGCTAGTCCGGTGTCCAGTTCTTATAACACATCCGCGATGCTTGCAGAATTATGCGTCGGCGGAAGGTCTGTCACTGATAGCGGTCCCCTTGGAAACATTACATGGTAACAGGGTTCTGGTAACAGATGGCAAACCCCCGGATTTAGGGACATGTCCAGCATAATAACGTTAGCGTGCCCAGCTCGTTGACTTTCAGCATTGTACACTTTCATCATCGCTCAAAATTTTCCTTGCTCGCTCAATGAGCGCTTGTTCGAGAGCAGACGAGGGAGGAGGTGGAGCGATACAAGTGAGGGGGGTGTGGCTACAAAGCCTCTTTGTTTTGGTTTACAATGCCGTGGCCACCTAGTGGTGGAAAAACGCTCATTGTCCCTGTGCCTAGAATCCTTGCGTGGATTCCCATTGATGGAGACTACGCTTTTTTGCTTTTCCTTGACAGCTGATCATATTAGCCAATGGTGGGCCAGACAGTCTGGTGTTCATCATGAGAAACTACAACTACGAGAAGTTGCTGTGGACCACCAGCCGTGTTCTGAAAGTGCTGTCTGTCTGTCCCAGCAACAAGCCCGCCATCGTTGAATCTGGTATGTCACCACAATGGTGCCCCGTCTGTTATTTTGACTACAGCACCGGATTAAGGGATATGTCCAGCATGATTTTAACTTTGGTTTACATGCTGTGGCCACCTAGTGGTGAAAAACGCTCAATGTCCCTATAAAAGCGTGCCTGGAATCCTTCCCAGGATTCCCATTTATAGAGACTACGCTTTCTACTATTCCTTGACAGCCGTTTGTTACTTCCGTCTCCAGGTGGCATGCAGGCTCTGGGCCAGCATCTCACAGGGTCCAGTCAGCGTCTCATTCAGAACTGTCTCTGGACGCTCCGTAACCTGTCGGACGCAGCCACCAAACAGGTAAGTGCCACCGGTGCAGTTGCAACGACAAGTATTATTGTTAGAGCAATGGTAAGGATTTCCCATTCTCTATGGTGACTTCTAAGACTTGTAGGTGGAGGAAGCATATCTGGTCATTTCCAGAGGGACACTGAGACACAATAATATAACAATGAATAACATGGGCTGTTTTCTGGCTACTGCTCACGTGAGGATGTTAAAGTCGCTTTGCTTCTTGGTTCCATGCAGTAACTTGTTGTTTTCCACAACTAAAGTCTTGCTGTCCAAACGGAAAAGGAAATATTATTATCAGCATTTTTGTGTATGAAAACGTCTTTTGACCTAATTTTGCCAAAAAAATGAACATTTGTTTTTTTTTAAAGTCACTCATGAAAGATGATCTTATATCCCCCATTTGACACCCTTAGAAGTTACGTTTTAAAATTTCTAATTGTTTCGCCGAAAATTTTACAACTGCATATCCCTAAACTCAAAAAAGCAAAAAAGCAGATATCATTTATGGATTTGAGTCGATAACTCAGAAAGAAATTGAAGCTGATGTGACAAAAAAAATTGTTTCACCTGCAACCAAAATCCTTCATAGCTTTGTTGTCGAGCTCCAAAACATTTCGACAATGAGTGGACTCAAAAGCGCACCGCTTAAGGAGCGACAGGACAAACATTTAAGCAGGCAGCCGTGGAAGAATGGTTGAGCTGTGGTCAGCACATTGGTGAAGCGGGTGGGCTGGGATAACAAAAGCAAAGGGGTCGGGGAGTCAGAGGAATTGCAAAGCAGAAGCTCAAAAAGCGTGGCGACACACAAATGATGTGTTTAATAAGCTGGCACAAGCAACACTCAGGTGCTGCTACAAACTGTCGACTCGTGTTATGGAAAGAAACCAAAGCAGGCAGGTGTTTGATTTATTTATTTATTTTTTTATTTTTTTCACGCTGGAGACTTGAATGAACGCAAACTGAACCAGGATTTAGTCAAGACCAGGCATGGGCAAACTGTGGCCTGGGGGCCATATGCGACCCATTAAGCTTTTTAATCTGGCCCTCCGAACTTGAAGCAATTATATTAATAGTAAGTCATAAAATAGCTGTATTTCATCCCTTTTTTCAGTGTTTTAAGAGTCATTTTAATAAAGAGCTGAATACCATGGGGCCTCAACGACATATTTTCTTCATTTTCAATTGACATTAAAGCACGTTTTCTACATAGCCCATTTTTTCCGATGAGGTGGCTCACCAAAACACTGCATCCATCTGCTCCTGCTCCGACGCCTCTGTCAAAGTTTAGAACCCATTGTGGCCCAGCAGTCAAAAATGTTGCCCACTCCTAGTTCTAGACTAAGGTCTGGACTCAGCTCACTCCTCACCTGCCAACTGACAGTTCAGACCATGAAAGCAGCCGAATGTCACGACTGGTGAACTGCAGTGGTCATGTTGCTTTGCCTCCGGCCGGTCTGGTGTGTGCAGGAGGGACTGGACGGACTGCTGCAGATCCTGGTCACCCAGCTGGGCTCGGACGATGTCAACATGCTGACCTGTGCAACCGGCATCCTCTCCAACCTCACGTGCAACAACTCGCGCAACAAGGTAACCTCGGCGTTACCGCCACCTGTGGGCGCGTCAACGTAAAAACACGACTGACTAACCCCAACCTGAAAACTCTTCGCATTGAGATCAAGTTTTCTGAGCTTTTGTCCTACAATATGTATGCACATGTACATATACATATACACAGGTATTTGTATATATTAGGTCTGTCAGTTTGGTGTTTAATCGTGATTAATCACATAGTCCAGAGTTAACTCGTGATTAATCGCAAATTGCTTGCAACTTTTTTACTCTGTTCTATATGTAACTTAACAAGATATTTATTGTGTTCCTCATACTCTAGGAAAAATTGGAGAGGAAAATAATAATCCCTTTGTGGAAATATTCTATTTTTATTTTCATTGGAAGATTCCAAAAATGATGACATAGATATACTGTCCAGATACCCTCCAACAAAACCTTGAATCTTGAGGTATTCTCAAGCCATGATTTTATTTGTCAATTGCGGTATTTTATTTTGAAATTATTTTGAAAATGCTTCCGCGGCCGATATGAACCTGGTATGATCAGGAGGGTTGCGGCTCGCACTCAAGCTTCGCGGCGCTTCCATCTCTAGTGTGAACCAGGTGTTAACCATGCGTAAAAAAAAAAGAGTGCCGTTGAAAGGAATTTGAGTTAACGCGTTATTAACGCGTTATTAACATGTTATTAACGCGTTATTAACATGTTATTAACGCGTTATTAACATGTTATTAACGCATTATGAACGCGTTGTTAACGCGTTAATGCCTTAACTTCGACAGCCCTAGTACATATACATATATGTGTGTGTGTGTTTCTGTGTATAAACTTCTTTAGTCCCACCCCTTCTTTGTGAGCTGCCAATCAATTATTAAGCTTTCTCTGTTTGCAGGAGAGCTACACCTAGTTGAGACTTAAATTACGTCATCAATTATGTAACATGATGGCTTATTTTTTTCCTAGCGCTACATTGTTGTCAGTTCAGCCACTGTATAACTCTACGACTGCTTTGTGCGTTCTTATTTTTAACCTACGCGTCAAGCGTCTGAAAAACACGATGACGCTTGTCTTTCTTTTTTATAGACATTGCAGATAGGGTTAGTTAGGGGTTAGTGTACCGTCATTTTGAGTCACTAAGTTACCGAGTTTCCAATATTTTCTCCTGATGATATGGCACACTGACACGAGCTCGTTCAGACCGACGGAAAACAGCGAGCATACTTTTTTTCCCCACACCAATGTCAACCTCAATTGTCACCGGCGCCGACCAATCACGGTTAGCTTAAAGGATTTAAACAGGAAACAGGCAGTGTGTTTCAGCTAAACTTGCTATGAAAAGCTCCACCGCCCAACTTCTGACTCGCCCACTTTAGGGGTTTGAAAGTAATTACACAGTGTTGCTGCGCCTGTGTTACCCCGGGCTCTGACACTGCTCAGCGTTTAGCCCAAAAAGTTATGGGTTGCTCGCCCTGACTTTAAGAATACTGAATGCCTTACATCGTTTGTCGTGGCCCAGGAGGACGTTTGAGGTGCTTTTCACAGCAGCGCTGTGGCAAAACTCTGCTTCCACGGTGGCTTTAATATTGCACCACTTAGGGAAGGCCTGAAAGGCGACAGAGATTTGTCAAATAGTGTTATTACCTCAGCGGCTGGGAGGGTCCAGAGCACTGCAAATTTCAAAAAAAAAAAAAGTGATTGAAGAAAACGCATTTTTTTTTTTACCATCTTATAAAATACATGCCGCAAACTCAAATTCTAGTAGGTCTAGCTGTCGAATAAATACACTTCATGTAGCGACAACGGCTTTCATATCTGATACAGAGAAGAGAAACAGGCAACGGGTGCAATAAAACACTTATTTGTATGTCAATATTATGTACATAACTATTAACAACTCTCCATATGATGTAAATATCCTGTTTTTTCCTTTCCTACTCTATAGATTTTTATCTAAATACATATACTGTATATCTATATATTTTATTTCTTGTATCTCTTTATTTTTTTTATTAGTGATCAGAACCCAATATTAGGTAATAATCATCAATAATTGCCTTTACATCCTCCCAATCAAATATCAATATCTGTGCTACGTGCAGTGCGTTGCCTCTGTACACCTGTACCTGTACATGTGTAGTTTGTAGTTTGTGCATGTGAGAGCTGGCCACAGAGTGAGTTCTTCATGAGGATGTATTATTTTTATGAGGATATAAAAAATAACAATAAAGGAAAAAAAAAAAAAGAACAATAGCCTCCCGCGTCCTGTGCGCTTTCGCTGTTTTTATGATCTTAAACAAACGTTTCCAGGTTTGCCGTGTACTCTTAACCCCCGGCGCAATCTCGCAATTCCCCATTTTCCGGGAGCAAAATCTATTTACAAAGCGGTGGGATGTATTGATATTGACCGCATACACGTTTATTTCATGCCTGGACGCGCACAACTGCGCACAGCGAATAGACAAACCATTTATTGTTTGCGCCTCTTGGTTTTTTTTCTTTTTGCCCCCTTCCCCTCTACAAACGAATTTCCGCCTTGTGTCTCGCCACTTCTGTGCGAGAGACAATTCTCCTCCCTTTGTGACATGTATTTTTGTTGTGTGTGTGTGTGTGTGTGTGTGCCTCAGACTCTGGTGACCCAGTACGGCGGCGTGGAGGCGTTGATTCACGCCGTGCTCCGCGCCGGGGAGAAGGAGGACGTGGCCGAGCCGGCGGTGTGCGCCCTGCGCCACCTCACCTCCCGCCACCAGGACGCCGAGCTGGCGCAGAACGCCGTGCGGCTGCACTACGGGATCCCAGCGGTCATCAAGCTGCTGGGCCAGCCCCACTACTGGCCCGTGGTGAAGGTAAGGGTTAGGGTGCGTCACACTGGAATGGCAATGGAAAGAGGGAAGGAGAGAAGGCCTCAGCCCCCCTCCTTGTTCTTACCATGACCTACGTCACCCTTGGAACACCTGACATTATCTCTCAGTGGTTTGAAAACACTGAACTAAAACAAAAGTAAGACAAAAGTCTTCCAATCTTCAAATGTAGGCAGACCACGGATGTATTATAACCAGTGGTTTATTTGGTTTTTTTGTGTATTTAAAGGTCCAGTGTGGAATAGTTGGCTCGATTTATGATTTTTATATTGGTAAAAGCTAAATATTATGCCCATAAATACATTTATAAAAGTGTAGAATCGCAGTACAATAAAAGTAATTTGGTTTTCCTACCCATAAAACAGTTCTCATAAGAATATACATATACTGTAGCAAGGCTCGTGCTCCCAGTTAGCTGCCATCTTTCACCACCATTTCTAAGGAAGCCTGGTGTGGACAATCCAGTTGCCTGATAGTGTGTTTCATAATCAGGGTGAACGCCGGTGTCTTCAAATAAACCAATGAAGAAGAAGGTGGACGGGGTATTCGGTTTTGGGTGCGCATGCCACCGTAGTTCACTGGCAAGCTCAGGAGGGGGAGGGAGAGTGAAAGATGCTGCACTCTGAAATGTAACCACTTGATGTCGCTGTTTTAAAACCAAGACAAAACCAAAGAAATAAATAATCTCGACTCAAACATCCTAAGCAACAATATTTGCTACTGCCACCAGATGCCAACAGAGATTGTTCAAAATATTTTACATATTTCCAGGATTTAAATGAGAAACATCTAAATGTCTTTTTTTCAATTGTGTTCCTCTTCATCACATTTCCATAAAAGTTGACAGAAGACAACCCTGATGGTCATATCTAGACAAGGGCGGACACATAGCTCATGGTGCCTGGAAAAGTGGGTCGACTCTTAATTCATGCCCTTTTTGAGCAGCCCTGTTCAGCACAGGTTGAACGCCCTGTTACAAAAACAGTGACATGTAAGACTACTCTATTCAGTTTACTCAAAAGTGGGCCAGTAGTATTTGCACATTGTCACATCATTTCTGCTGCTTGACCTGCTTGGATTGTGAAATTATGTAATTGCTGACCTGTTACTGCCCCACAGACTCGTGAGAGACAATTTCATAGTCATGCATTTTCAGCGAACTCCTCCTTATTTCTGAATCCAGCCAACTGCTCTCTCACCTTGCCAGTATTCCATCGAGGCCAGTCATGTCTTCTCAACCTGAACCCAACCCGAACACTTCCTAGGCGCCGCCCGGCCAACTCTGCCTCTGATTGGCTTGTCAGTCTTCTGCATGCCTAAATTCAACCAATCTAACCTCAATTCTAAACAGTGGAGGCAACGAGTACCAACCAATTTGAGGCAACGTAGGGTAGGTCATGCCCTCACTATCCTATGAAACAAATTGTCCCACTTGGCTTGCAGACGCTACTGAATTATGTGCATCAGAGGGGATTGAGAAGTGAGTATAGAATATAGTATACATACCTGTGTATAACCTGCACGACACCACTAATTAGAATACTTTGATATGGTAGCTGCGGCATACATTTTTCTCCAGTGGCCACTTGTGGTATTGCAAGAAACAAAAAATACCATGCGACCCAAAAAGCGCTTTCCCCATAGACTGCAATGCAAAAATGAACCCCCGAAAACAGCCAGCTGGACGCCTCCGACTCGGAACACAGTTCATGACAAATCTTTCTGTTGTATGTTGTTTTTCAAGTCAATAATCTTCGATCTTTCTGATAATAGCCAGAAAAGTGTGAGTACCGAGCGAGCAAGTGACGTTGCGTGCTGTATCTCAGCTCACTCTGGTTGGCTGACGCGTCCCGATGCGAGTCACGTTAGTTGCAGAGGCACGCATCAAGTGCCGGGTGAGCAAGCCCACTGAAACGAATGGGCCGGCGTTTTCGGACACCCGTTGTGGGAGGGGTTTCTGCCAGTGGTCGGTGTGTTGTTGGCGGCAGCCCGGAACAGCCTGAAGATCACGGAGCAGAAATCTTTCCGTTAACAAGTCACAGACAAGTCGCCATATGCTGCATCGAGTGAAGGGAGAGCAGCATTAAAATGCGATAAAATCCAGAGCTGTTGGAAACGGCACTCATAATTAAAGGTGTTAATTAAGTTGTGCTGCCGTACTTTTAAATACAATTGAGAGCTACTGAGACATCCCAGGTGCTGGTGATTAGTTTGTATACCCGGCTCTAATGAAAAAGAGACAAAATAATGTTCAACTAAGACAACACTAAATCTTTATTCACCTGGAAAACACATCAAATTTGCGTTTTTCTTTGGACTCTCGAGCTGATTCTGCTGCCACCTTCGCAGTTGAATCATCTTTTCTGGTGAATATCTCATCGTAGGTTGGTTTGCGGCATGGTCGTGAAAAATCTTAATTTTATAATAATAAAAAGAGCTAGTACTCACACTTCATCCCAGGCCTCCGCCTTCCATGCGGATTGGGACGGCCTGGCCTTTCACGAGGGCATCAGACCTGAGAAATGAAGTCGGATAATTTTTCCTAGCAGCCTGATTGCAAAGTATCAAAGAAAACTGCAGCTACGCAAGACCAAAACGCAAGACACGGACGCGGGTACGGGAAGCAGAGCCGCCGACATCGGCCACCGCGGACCCAAAACACACATGCCCCGATGCACATCTCCCATCATGCTTCGCTCCCACCAGAACACTTCAGCTGTGACAACACCTGCTGGCGCGCTAGTTTCCCCGGAGGAGCAGTGCAGCAGGCATAAAAGGGGCGGAGGGAGGAGGGCTGGGGGTGGGGTTGCAGACAGAGAGAGAGACGGGACCGCTTGTTTTCAGCAAGCACGACTTTGGAGCTTCCCAAACACACGGCCCCCCCGAGGTTCATTACTGAAAGTGCTGGAGCAGACAAGCAGCGCCGACGCCTGATCTAGCCGTTTCTGGAGCGGCATTAAAAGCGTATTTGCACCCAGTCGCTTCCTGTCTATCGCGTAGACTTCAAAATCCAGTTGTCAATAGAAGTTCCCACTCTTATGGAATAAACAATTTATACATCATGCACATTATGAATACACACAGGGCCTGATGCACTTTAGATTTTCTCTCTGTGAAGCTGATCTGCCAACCAGTCCCACCAAGGACTGTGACTGGCAACAACAAAAAAATTCACATTCACGGACTTGTCCAGTCCATTCATTGCGTTGTCCAAACGCACTCTGCTCTACTCTCTGCTGCCGCCTTTCTTCAAAGGCTTGGCTTCACTAAATGGAATGGGACCCTTTCAATTCTAATCAATCCAATCGCATCAATCACATAAAGAAAATTTAAATCAGCCCAAAACAACACGCAAAAGAAGATCAATTCAATTTCTTTGGGCTATTTTAAATGTTACATGATACTTAATATATAATATGAGTGACATGAATACATCATTACTGACAGTCATTTTCATGATTAAAAATCCCAATATATCTTTCTCACTATGTGGTGGATGAGTGGTGGAAGAATTTCTAGTCAAAGAATGAAAGAAAGCGCATTACATAGAGTTGGAAAGTGTTGGTGAACTGTAAACACACCCACACACACACACACACACACACACACACACACACACAGACGCTTGCTTTTACTGCCCTTATCCATTCTGATTCCAGTCAAGCACTTGCAAAACTGCAGAGCCGCTAAACCAAAAGATACTAAAAGCCTCTTTGCTCGCGGTGAAGCGTGACTCAGACTGACTCTGGCATCAAAATGTGCAAACTGAACTTAATGTTTTTAACGAAAATGTCAACTTTCACACTTTAGTCTGCTCCCGACAGTGTTGCCCCCTACTGGGAAGGCCATCAAAGACAGGGAGATATGCATGAAGTACCCACTACACACACTACAATACTGCACTAGCACACTTTATGCGATACTTCTCTCAGCACTGGGAATTGTGATTTAGATTGAGATTTGGATTAGCTTGCCTGCCCCCCTTTGGACTATATCGCTTTAAAGGTCCGGTGTGTAAAATTTAGCCTGATTTATTATTTTTATATAGGTAAAAGCTTCATATAATACCCATAAATACATTAATAAACGAGTATTTATATAAAAAAATAAATAAAAATTAGCCACCTTAGTTCACTGGCATGCTCAGGAGGGGGAGGGAGAGTGAAAGACACAGTAAAATGTAACCACTTGATGTTGCTGTTTCCCCTCAAAATCTCAAAATATTACACACTTATTAACCTTTGAGGTCTGTGTTAGAGGCAATTCAAGACTTTTTACACTAGAGAGCGCAGCTGGGCACAGCATGTTAACTCTCTTAAAACGTTGAGATTCATTTGGAGCTTATTTTGTGCTATTTGCACGTGTTTTAGGATGGTGATAGGCCAACTGCAATGCTAACATGCACTTGTGGCCCGTAAAGAAAAGGATAGAAAGAAAGTGTCTGATATCAGGACAGGACGTGTGATTCGATGCTCAACCCCAGAATATAGCCCCCCCCCCTTTTTTTTTTTTTTAAAGTTTCACTGATGCCAATTCAGTACCTTTCTCTGGTCTGATTTTTCTTGGCTGTCCTTAAATGCCACACACATCCATCTTCCCTCACTTTTCCATCTGCCTCTCACCTGTCTGCTTCCCAAAGCAAACTAATCATGTGAGACCGCTGCACCCGCCGTCACGGTAGACCAGCCTTCATCTCCTTTCGCCGTCCCACCGCATTGGACCTTTTAGCATTTTGCGAGAGGATCTCGGGCTCCTGTTGTCTAAACTCCAATACCCTGACATTCCAGTTCAAAGACAGCGCTGTTCTCCGAGAGAACCTGGTGCTGCCACTCCCTGATATCCGTGCGTTCAGTAATGTCATGGTATTTGTGCTAATGGCCGCTCTTAAGTTGGCCATTTGAAGAGGGTTGGGATTTTAGATGGATTGCGACAATTTGTGCCTTCAAGTCATTGTGGGCACATGCAAAGAAACAAGCAATTTTATAATTCTTTTTCTTACTTCTATTTGCTCTTCAGTAAGCATTCCATTTGTTTACAATTAGAAAACGATCAACTAACACTGCATTAGAAAATATGATTAAGCTGTTGTCGGATAATATAGACACAAATAACACAACAAAAGATATGAATCATCTCTCAAGTTGGTGCGTTTGCGTGTGTGTGAGTGTGTGCGTGAAAGAGAGAGAGAGAGAGAGAGAGAGAGAGAGAGCTTGTGTGTCTGGAAGTGACAGACACAGACATATTACACTATTTGCTCGAGGACAAGAGTTTTTTTCTTTTCTTTTTTTCTTATCTTCACTACAATTATCTTTGCCCTCCCCTCCTCCACCCCTCCCGCCACTTTGAAAACCAACTCGGCTGGCCGATGCAGAGGCAGTCGGACGGCTTGCAAAACTGCTGCTGCAGTGGACTCTGCAGAGCAGAGACGTTGAACTAAGGTAGAGAACGCAGATGGAACGGCTGCCAAGCGCTAATGAATTTACCGCTGAATTCACCTGGCGGACAAATATGGATTTGAAAGGGGGGGGACAAACGGTGTTTGAGCCAAAAACAAAACGAGCATCGGAGTAGATACCCAGCTCCAATGTCGCACTTTCTTTTTTTCCTTTAGAGAGAGACAGAGAGAGAGAAGGATATACCGCACCCTTCAACTTAAATTGATTTTTCGCCGCCTCCCACTTCCCTTTGTTGGCTCAAATGCGCTCTGCCGCAGCGGAGTGAGCCTGCCAACCTCTCTAATCTCTGCCTTCGCTGTCTGTGATCGTATCCCGCACTCTAAATTACGTCGAGCTCTGCGCCCCTCCCCCGCCCCCGGCTGGCCGGCCGGCCGGCCTCCTCCAGCAGCCTCTGCCCACCCAGCTCTCTTGCGGCCCCCCTGCAAAGTTCATTCCCACCCGACGTTGTCACCAACAGGGTGGAGGCCCGCAAGGCGACGGCCGACGCTCTCCAGTTCCTACTCGAGACTCCAGGGCCGGATTCTTCCAAGGGGCGACTTGCGCCACTGCGCTTTTCCCTGCGATGTTTGCGACCATTAATAATAAACGCGTGGAATAACACAATTAAAGTTGAGGCAGATGGATTGGAAATCATTACTGCTATTCTATTACGCTCCATATCACTCTTTGCACTTTGTTTTTTTGTTTTTTTTTCCCCCTCACACCTCGCGCTGCGACGGCCTCTTTTAAATTTTGCACGCATAGGCACCCCCCCCCTAGCCCCGAACTCCCCCCGCCCCTACCCCCTCTCCCCCCCCCCCCAGCCTCTCTCCGTCTGACAGGCCTGCCAACCCGGGCAGATTATATTAATGAACAGAGGTATTGGAGTTTAATGATGTGAAATGGAGAAATGGACTATTTGACTTTATAAGGAAGCTTCGCAGTGACGGAAAGGGGCGAGCGAGGGCAGGCGAGGGAGGGAAGATGGATGGACGGAGGTGGGAGGCGGGGGAGGGGGAGGAGCAGTGGGAGGAAGCGGGGGAACTCTGAGGCCTCCTCCAAGTGATATTCCAGGAGTGATGCCGAGATTCCGTTGTGTGTTTTTCAGTCAGCGGCTCTTACCCGGTTTCCCTTTAAAGCGTATGAGTTAAACTCTGGCCCGCGGGCCAAATCTGGCCCGCAGTGTCATTATATTTGGCCTGCAAGGCCATACAAAATCACTGCGACAACTGGTTCGCTTGTATAATACAGCACATGTATTTCCAATACTACAAATCCCAGAATGCTCTGCTGGTACTTTGACAATCAGAACAGGACGCTGATTGAAGGATATTATTATGACTTAATTGGTTGTTTGTTATTATATTTTTAAATGTATAATTAGTCCGTGGAAAAAGGTTACTGTTGAAATTTAAAGCAGAAGGCTCCAAATAAAATAGAATACAATTTTTAATTAAATGTTATTTATTTGGTTAAGTTTTTTTTTATAATTTCAAATTCAATTTAGCATGTGTGCAATATGAAGTTATTTATTGTACGGTATTATGCTTTGCTTGTTCCATCTTCAGGTTGAAGCAAAACTTGTTCACTATTCTGTCTGGGGGAAGATTTTTTTCAACATCATCAACTTGGACCCCTGACTTTGTCCAAGTTTAAAATTTTGGCCCCACTGTGTGTTTGAGTTTGACATCCCTGCTTCAAAGAGATAGTTCAGCCAATTGCCATGTGAGTAGCTACATTCCCTTGTCATCGTGCATACAGGTCTCCCCCCCCCGCCCCTCAAAACTTATTGAAGACACAATTCAACAACGCCAAAATGCTGTCAGGGACTGGTTGTAACCAGCACATTCACCACGCTGCACAACAATATACTGTAGCTAGTCTGATCATGGCTGACTTTGTGGTGGACAGTGATGATGACTTCTTTACTTCTTTGCTAACCATATATATGGTATGCATGGTGAGATGGAAAGTAATATATATTGTGGCCCCTGCTCTATTCCATGCGCATCTGCAAAAAGGTGAAATGACTTAAAAGAGCTTCATTATAGTGGGCTGATACCTGGAAGGTCACTTCCGAGCCCAGCAAGTGCAAGGCTTTGATCCTGTCCAGAACGAGGGATCCATATCGCCCAGACCTCTTCTTTGGGACCACCAAAATCAAGCTCAGCAAGCAGATGGAGGTTCTGAGACGCTGCATAGACAGTAAAGCCACGTGGACCAGCCATCTTTCCAGCATCTGCAAAACGTGCTGGACAACACCTCAGAGCACTACGTACGCTCCCCAGCAGAGCCAACATCTACAAAAACCAAAGTCAGGAGTATGATGGAGTATTCCTGCCTCGCCTGGGTGAATGCCCCTCAGATCACTCTTGGGCAGCTACACGTCATCCAAAAAGAGGCGTTAAAAATCATCGAGGTGGATGAGGACCTCGCCCTACAGCGACCAATCAGTTAAGCTTGAGTCACCGTAGAACAGTTGCAGTGACAGCTGTTCTCTAGAAGATGCACACTCCCAGCCGTCCAGTGGATCTCAAAGCACTGCCACCCCGACCTCACATCCCGGGTCGCATCACCCGGAGGGTACTACCGAGCCACGCCCTGGAATTCCTTGAGAAAGTCAAACCCCAAATGCCTTGATAGGAGCTTTCTTTACTCTGCCATTACAACATGGGACAGCCTGCCCCCTGCGGTTGTTGAAGACATTACATGAAGCAATATTCATGCCTTTAAGGAAAGGCGACAGTAATTCTGCGAAACTCTAGGACATTTATTCGTCTAACATTCAGCTTATGCATACTCTTGACTGAGTTGCTGCAGGTCAGTAGTAGGCTCTCTGAATGTTATTCAGAAAGCCTGTATCTACCCACGTATAATAATAATAACGATAATAATAATAATAATAATAAAAAGATGGCGGGGATTGCATTTGTACTGCAGTTTTTCCAAGGAGATCAGAGTGGATGCTGTCCTTACAGATCTGACAGGCGATTTGCATGAGAATGGTGCTCATACATAATATCCCTTTTTAATAGCCATAAAAACCATGCAAATTGAATACTGAATGTGTCCTATTAAACCAGTTTACTCAGTTGTAACATAAGAATCCCGTTGAGGCGCGATGCAACTCAAACTGTACTGTCAGGTATGTTCTTAATCTGAGGGGGAGGGGGGAGGACATGTTTTGGAAGAGCAAAGTTTCTTTGCATCTTCGCAGTAGTTGTGGTAATTGGAGAAAAGCTACTTTTGATTTTGCGCTTCAACTAATTGTTGCACAGGCAGAGGCGCACAGCAGGGGGCTTCCAGTTGATTTTTTTTTTTTTTATTGTGATACACGATTATAAATTATTTATACCTTATTAATAACGTATTTTAACAATAAATCTGAACAGAGTAAGTTGTAAATGGTCCATGTTACCATAATAGTTCTTAAAGACAGTGAATATAATGGAAGTATTTGGAGGCAGGTTTCATCTCACTTTTGGACTACACTTCAATGACAGAACAACGCCAAACAAAAGTGCAGCAACGGCTACCAGGTTTAGCAACCAAAATTTGACCTGCGCTGATTTGCACAGATTTATCCTCCGCAGTTGACACAACCACAGCGCACACAGTGTTGATATACGATCATCGCACTTTTTTTTTTCCCCTAAACGCTCTTTTACCTTCAGCCGTAAATCTTGCGTAGCGTAACAAGATGACACCGAAGCAATTGCACAATTGCGCTGATTTTCCGTCACGGCTTCCGTCGGTCAGCGTGCGACTGAAGGCTCCTTGGCGACCGCGAGAAGCAGTCGAGTTCGGGCGGCTTCTTGGAATGCGGCCTGAAGTGCTCCACCTGTTCCGGCTGCAGCGAGGACTTGGCACGCAATCGCCGCGCACGCCGAGACCTAAAGTCACCGCCAGCAGATGGACGACGACGCAGCGTTAGTTTAGTCACTGCAGGGCCGTGGGACTAGTTATAAATAGCGTCGTTACTCAGACTTTTATTCCTCTTTTGCAGTCAAATTATATTCAAGCTTTTGGGCTAAGAAAAAGAAATCTTTTTAAGGGAAAATAAAATGGAAAAAGTCCCCCCTCAAAATTTTCCTGCATACGTAATGTGTTTACATTCCGGGGAGACTTTTGCCACCATGCTTGTCACCCGCCGCTGCTATTCCGTGTCAAGGCTCCGCAGGGTTTCAGACTCGCTGTTCAGGGGCTTTAGGAGGCGAATCAGAGCTTCTCAGAGAAGCGTTGCCGCTCTCGGCCAAAGGCACCGCTGAACTCCGGGAGGGCGCTCCATCCACGAAAAGCTGTTAGATCTTTTTCCAGCTCATCCCCCTTTGATTATAAAAAAAAAGAAGAAAAAAAAAAAAAAAGTGTTGCATGCTGCTCGGTAAACACGAGCGCGAGGAATTTTTACAGGAAGTTCTGACGGGGGCAGGGCCAGGCCCATTGATTTGAATGCTCACCCAGCGCATCCGCCGAAAAAGTTGTTGACTTGAGCCTGGAGCACTCCGCACCATGATGCTGTGACTCCCCTGATGCGTCGGGACGCAGCCAATCGGAACAGGGCGAGACGAAGCAGCACGTACGACGCTGTGACGTCACGGTGGGAATACAAAACTCCTTTGTGGTGATTTTCTGGCCTTTACGATTTTTTTTGAAAGACTGAAAGTCCATAACTGAAAAATCTGCACTAAAAAGATTTGCGTTTCAGGTCAGGTTTTAGAGGCCTTTATTTTTGAATTGCGGTCTAATGGGGGGAAAAACGCTTTTTGGGCCCGTAAGATTCTTTTGCTGCAGTACCTCAAGTGACCACTGGGAAAAAACAATCTGTGTGCCATATTGCAACTTGCGATATCCTGTTCCTATAATACATCCATTGGCAGGGCGCGCGCAGCCGTATGGCGGTACCACGTGCGAAGATGACCCACACGGAGTGACTGTCTCTTTCATCTCCCGTCTGTCCTCCCCCGCTAGGCCACCGTTGGGCTGATCAGGAACCTGGCGCTGTGCCCCGCCAACCAGGCGCCACTGCGGGAGGCGGGAACCATCCCGCGGCTGGTCAACCTGCTGCTCAAGGCTCATCAGGACACGCAGAGACACGCCTCCGCCGCACAGCAGACATACCAGGTTTGGACCCGACACCGCGTCAAGGATCTAATGCGGAAAACATCCACAGTGCTAACACGGAAAAGGTGGTGAAGGTGTTTGCACCAAGCGTTGGATGGTGAATGAATCCTAAACAGCAGCGTGCAGCTCTGGTAGTTGCAAGGTCATAGAAACTTTAACTTTATTTATGTCGACAAGTCCTCTGGGGTTTAACCTCGATCCAATTTAAGGGTCCAATGTGTAAAATTTGGCCTGATTTATGATTTTTATATTGGTTAAAAGCTTAATATGCTGCCCTTAAATGCAAATGAATAAACATGCATACTCTGTGCAATAAAAGTAATTTGGTTTTCTTATCCATAGAATTGATGGATATATATATGTACACATTGGCTTGAGAATACCTCAAGGTTTGAGTTTTTTCTTTTTTTTTTTTTTGGAGAGTATCTAGACTGTTCTAGACAGTTTAAGTACGTAATTGTTTTTGGAATGTTCCAATGAAAATAAAAATACAATATTTCCACAAAGGAATTATTATTGTCCTCTCCAAATTTTCCTAGAGTACAAGAAACACAATAAATATCTTGTCAAGTTACATAAAGCAGGGTAAAAAAATGTGCACATAATTTGCGATTCATCATTAGTGTCCGATTAATTAGTGCCCTCAGACACTAATGCGATTAAAATGTGTCATCGACTGACAGCCCTAATATATAAATATATATATATATATTCTAAAAAGTACGTCTTCACAAATATTCTGGAAAATTCAAATGATATCGCTGCTTCTTTGAGGTTCGCATTGCAGATTCATGTCACTTTTTCTCAGATATTTCAGTAATTATGGGATGGAGATTTAGCAACTTCAATAAACATAATTCAGCAGTGTAACCTCAGTAGGAAGTCGGTTTTTTCTGCTTCACACTGTGGCAAGTTCTGAAAAATCTTCCCGGAACAGGAAATAAGTCACTTCGCTCTGCAGTGTCTCCAACCCTGTAGTCAGAAATCGAGAGACCAAAACACAACCCCTTGTTGTTTCATGTCGGGTCTTCTTTCTGCCTTTGAAACACCCTGACAGCCCTTCGCTCTCCCTCTTGTTCCGTGCAGGACGGCGTCCGTATGGAGGAAATCGTGGAGGGCTGCACGGGAGCGCTTCACATCATGGCCAGAGACCCCATCAACAGAGGAGAGATTGCCAGCATGCAAACCATCCCCCTGTTTGTGCAGGTACGCGTCTCACACATCTCTGGATTACAATCCAAAGCAATTGTGCACTTTGCCGGTGGACGCCAGTCCTTTCGCCCGAGCCCATTGTCACTAATGGGCACAAAAACAACAGGGTGTTCCCAAACTTTTCCCGGCCACGCCCCCCCCCCCGAAACAGCATCAGCTTCTGGCTGGCGACGCCCTTCGCAAACCCCAAGAAACATCAACTTTTAGAATGTTATTTCTCACTTTTATTTGCTATATCCACTAACATGTTGCTAGTCCTTGGCCATATTTCTGCCTGGGTGTAAAGCCAAACTTAATGTCTGTTGCCTCATATTTTCTGACTTTTTTTTTTCTCCCTGTAGCAGTGTCTTCCACAGCTGGACTGCTTGGTCTGTTCCTTCGCTCTCTTTGTCACAAGCTTGTCCAATTTGCACTAGCCACACTAGGTTGAGGACCAAATCACCTTGAGAGATGGGGCAAACTGGCACGAAGCCATAAACAATGTTTTTGGCTGGCAGGCAATCATATGCTATGTTATTATAGATTATATTCAGTGATAATGATTAAACAATAATTAAAATATATTTGATAATATTAATTAAAAGATAATTCGATTCAGTTTTTAATTAGGATTGTTTTTCTTATCTTCTCTCCAATTTTCTGCCCCCCCCCCCCTCTGATTCGCGTGTTCTCACGTTGGTTTGTGTGCCGCAGCTTCTGTACTCGTACGTGGAGAACGTGAAGCGCGTGTCGGCGGGCGTCCTGTGCGAGCTGGCCCTGGACAAACAGTCGGCGGAGCTCATCGACGCGGAGGGAGCGTCGGCGCCTCTCATGGAGCTGCTGCACTCAAACAACGAGGGGATCGGTACGTCTGCATGGACAACGCAGCCGCAGGAAAATAAACCGTAAACGGTTCAACGTTGACCACAGCGCCGTTTTCAGCACATTTTGCACCTGAGCAAATGTAAAATCACTCCTCGTTCCAATTTTCTGAACTGCTGAAAAATGCACTTGCAGCTAAGATGAGTTTGTTCTTTGGTCTTCATAGAATAGAATATAGAAAAGCACATCTATTCTACGAAAAGAGTGGACGTCCAGTGGACTAACTTCTGACGTTTTCCGCCTTCCCTGCAGCCACTTATGCTGCAGCCGTGCTGTTCCGAATTTCCGAGGACAAGAGTTCAGACTACAGGAAGAGAGTGTCTGTGGAGCTGACACACTCGCTCTTCAAACACGACCCCGCCGCCTGGGAAATGGTGAGGAACACTGGCGGGGGGCCGTGCGGGGTCGCTTGCATGTCATGTCACGGGAGTTAAACTCCGACGCCGCACTTTCCGAGGCGCATCTGCCCAGACGGCGCACGGAATGAATGCGCCTTAACACTCGTGAGCCGTGAGCGCCAAGTGTCCTTAAAATACGCCAGTTTTTCCATCTTCAGACTCCTGTGAAAAAAATCCCAGGAAAGCGAGTTTGGTCTGCGGGATGTTACATAATATAATGGTGAGAGATAACCGTGAAGCTGCTCTGTGAGAAAATATCGTAGGAAGGGGAAATGCATTTCCTACCCGTGTTCCATTTACTTCATTTGACTTCATTATATCCAATGAAGCAGCTGATGAAAAACAAAAAGCCATTTGCACAGTGGAAAAAAACAATTGGTTCAAGTAGGCTACCAGAGTAGGAGTACTTCCATTTCAGTATTCACCATATTGATACCGAGTACTTAATCAGGCCATTACATCCATCCATCTTCTATACCCGCTTATTCCAATTCAGGGTCACGGGGGTCTGCTGGAGCCTATCCCAGCTGTCTTAGGGCGAAGGCAGGGTGACACCCTGGAGAAGGCCATTACACATCATAGAAATACTTAAGTTTTCTTTAAAATTTTTCCACAGATGTTCTGTTATTTGAACAACATTCCTCAGCATGTCTTTATGGACCGATACCAGTTGTGTTTGTATGTATCTGACAATTTTGTTAAATTTGTGCTGTAATGCAGTGAAATTTTGGAACTGCCCATTAGTCTGATAAATTGCCCATTGGTCCGACCCACCCAAACCCTAACCCTAACTCTAACCGTAACCGTAATGGGAGGTCCATATTTTACGAGTATGAGTAGAGTACTCCCTACCAATATCGGTATCAGGTATTGGTACCGATACCCACTACTTGTATCTGATGAGGTATCGGTACCAATACCGATACCTGTTGGTACCAATAGCTACCACTGGTATCCGATATCAGTGCAACCCTAGATTCAAGTCAGGATATTAAAACAAATCAGATCAAAGTACAAGTGTAACAATTAGGTGCATTCCCTGGAAAATACTGGGACTAAACTCAACACAAACTGTGCAAGTGAGACGCAGCCGCAACACGTCACGTCGCGCTAAAAGCTGTAAAGTGAGATTTCACTCGGCTCTCGGCTTTGCGCGGCGTGTCATACACACGCACAAAGTCGCATATCATCCCGGCAGCAGACAACTCTGGACGCACTGCGAGCCTCGTCTTTATCTGAACCTCCAGACAGAGCAGCTCACATGGGTTTGACAAGTGTAAAGAGACAGCGAGGCTCTACCCGCGCCGAGGGAAGGGAAGCGCACCACGCCACGGCCGAACTTAAACATTGTCCTGAGATCTTGCTCTCACGCAGGGCGCAGAAAAAAAAGAAAAAAAAAAGGACTCTTTTTTTTTGCCGCCGAAGGAGTTAGCTGTCGGCTAGCATCGTCCAGCAGCTGACACTGTACTGCTGCAGCAAGCTAAACAGTATGTGTGCCCAAGCACAAAAATAGCTGTGGCCTTATTTTATCAAAACATGCCAGGCCTCTGTGTGCGGTTGACTATAATGTGAATTAGCAAGTCCAGCGACAGCAACAAGGGAAACATGGCAGAATGAGAAAATTGAATGTGAGTTTTCTCAGGACTGCCTTGTATAATGTAATTACTAATCACATAATCTTAATTAGTGCAAGAATTTGATAATGAAAAACTTGGCTGGTAATTAATATTCATGACCGTTTTTAATAGAAATCCTGTTGTCATTTTAAACTAACTTGAATCATTTATTTACCCCTGTGTCTGTTTCCAGGCTCACTCTGCTGTTCCTCTGGAGCACACATACCTTGCAGACGGTGAGTGCACTTCATCCATTCATCCATTCGGAGTTACATATCCGTGGGTTGCAGAGGTCCTGCTGGAGCCTATCCCAGCTGTCTTAAGACGAAGGCCAGGTTACATACTGGTCAAGTCACCAGTTTATAGAAAAACAAACAGTCATTCATATAGGCACTCACTCCTTAGGGCCAATAGCGCCAATTTAGAGTTCAAATGTAGCAGACATGATTCGATATAATTTTAGGTTGTTTTTTTATTTTAGTCATATAAGTGACAATTAGCAGCTTCCATCTTCACCTCCTCCTGTCAACTGACACCGACTACAGATGACTTAAACTATCATCTTAGTACAAGTCAACAAAAAAAAAACTAAATCAAAACGTAAACGTCTCGTCTTTTATGTTTTCGGATAGGGTGTCATCATATTATTATATTATTACTGCGCTGTTGACTTTGATTTTGGCACCCTGCCTGCGTGACTGCGGCAGACTGATTGTGTTTAAGTGAGACGAGGCAACAGAGATCAAACAGCAAAACTAAAAGAAAAGCAACGAGAAGGACACACCTTCATTCAGCAGCAACGGTATCCACACTTGCTGAATAAACATTCAGCTCACATGACTGGCGCTGTTTGCATTCTCCTGGGTGTTTCCATATTTATACATTTTTAACCATTTTCTGATTCTGATGGAGTCGAGCGCCACAAGCTGAGCTCATCTCCTTTCACCTTAATCTGTGACCGGATTCCTGCTACAAGAATCCGCTTCTTTATTGGCTGGGTCAGAGGTCAATTTTTCATTGTCGCACTTGTTTGTAGATAAACACTCATTAATAGCGCATTCAAATCCAATGGCTTGCTTAACGCCTAGATCTTCAGTGACATACTACTACTCACCTGCTTAGTCCTTCCTAATGCACCCCATAATACCATCAATATGACAGAAAAGCTTGGGAATCCGTTCAGAGTCACACTACATCGCTTTAGCACAGGCCAGTTGAGCAACACTTAATTTCCGCAGCATTTAAAATCAATAAGCTTGATTTCACAATTAAGAGTAGAAGTTCATGGACACTATCAAAACTCAAAAAAAAATAAAAGCAGATGTTAAAGGATATGTGTGTAATATTTGGAGACATTTTTTTTTCCGGAAGAAACAGCAACATCAAGTGGTTACATTTTAGATGACATCACTCATTCTGTACCCTCCCTCTCTTGAGCCTGCCAGTGAGCTACAGTGACCTGTGCACAAAAACCTGAAATCTCATCCACAGCCTCTTCTTCGCGAGTTTATTTAAGAACACGAGCATTTACCTTATTTATGAAACTCGCTGTCAGGAAGCTTGATTAGGGCAGTGTGATAAGCTTTTACCAAAACAAAAGCATAAATTAAGCCCACCGATAGAACATTATGTGGCATTAAAACATTTTGTACAATAAACTGCCTATTGATGCCAATCTCATACAAGACATCAACGAGACGATTAGGAAACAAACTGTGAATTGTGAACTAAAGTAAACAGATTATTTGCATTTGTTTTTGACCGTGCAACAGGAAAACAATCAAACACGTTGCATGTTGCACCATGTTATTGACTCTAGAAATTGGAGATCAGAACAAAATTCATAGCAGTTGGTCGCAAACGGATCTCCGGGTACAGTTCAGATATTTTCCAGGCCCTCGTGAGAGGTTGATGGAAATGGAATGTTATATTTTTAGTCTTTAAAAAAAGTAAATAGTTTTGGAAAAAAAAAAAGGGGGGGAGGGGGTTAGCGGGGGGGTCCCTGTAGGCGCCATCAATTTCGAGCAGCAGCTCATCGCTTCGTCTTCAAATGAAACAAAGTTTTGCATTCACTTAGAAACCACTTGACGAAAAAACATGCATAATTCATCCTTTCAGAGCAGCCCTCTGAAGTCACTCGACAGCGAGACGGAAACGCCCAAAGGGCAGGCGAGAAGTGGCGGAGACGGCCGCCGCCGTCGTCGTTATACGGAGATCTTCCCGACGCTAAAGATGAGAAGGCGGAGAAGTGAAATATTTGACGAGAGCTTCGTTATCTTGGGAATTTTTTTTTTTTTTCTTTTCCTTTTCACACATGTGGCCACCTGGAAGAGGCGCCGCCGTCCGCGGTGGTTGAAACAAATGCGCTATTTTCGGCTGCCATCAAACGGCATGAATATCCTCCTGTCGCGCGTCTTCAAAAAAAAAAAAAAAAAACGTTCTGGTCTCCGGAGAGCCAAACAAACCGCGAAGCCTCATTAGACGGCAGTCTCGGCGGGTGGAGGGGAGCGCTGAGTCGTCGCCGCGTCAGCCCCCGCCGCCGCTCACGCGACGCGACAAACAGAATAACAAGAGTTGCGGCGAGGAGCCGGACGTCAGCGCGCATGAATCAGCTGCCCGCTGCCACGTCGTCATTGCTATTCCTGTCATATTCCCTCTCAGACGCACAATAAGCAGTTGTTCTCTCCTGATGCGCACACACACACACACACACACATACAAACACGCACTGCATGGAGCCATCACACAGGTAGACTCCCTGCTGTTCGCTGTAAAAAAAAAAAAAAAGAAGACGAAGACTCGGACCATATAGAATGTTGTATACACAAGTAAGACAGATTTGTGTGTGCGTGTGTGTGTGTGTGTGTGTGTGTGTGCCTTCAGACAACTCCCTCCACTTCTCCACTTCCGAGATCAGTTTCACGCCGTCCATCCTGGCTTGACAACAACTCATCTCTGCCTCTTCCCTCTCGCTCTTTCTCGATTTGTTTGTGTGTTCAGACACCCAGAACCCCACCCCCGCCCCGTAGCCGTTGCTCTCTTTCGTGTGCGTGTTTGTTTCATCTCTCGCAACCTGATACGAGATACTGACAAATATAACGTCCACAAATATGATTTTGTCATTCACGGCATTTTATTTTGAAAATTGCTTTTAGTTTTGGAAATTAACCGGATTTTCTCGCGTTTCTTCGAGCGACTTCCTGTCCAGTTGGTGCGGATCACTCGCGGATCGCACACAAAATAGGGCATAGACGGTGAAACATTCGCCGCTTGGCGCGAGCGGCCAGCTTCCCGACCGTGGCGTGAACGACACCATTGGTTAACACTGACGCCGAAAGGAAGCCGTCTCCGCTTTGTGGCGCTTCGTGGCTCTTTGCGCCGCTTCCGCGTCCCGTGTGAACCGGGCATCAGCTTCTCTGTTACTTCTGATTGTTCAACTTCGTGATTTTTGTTATCCTAGGTGGGTGAAATTGCATAGAAACTTCACTCTTTGCAGTCTGTTGTGCCTTTAACATAAAGTTATATGTATATATATATATATATGTATATATATATATATGTATATATATATACATATATATATATATATATATATATATATATATGTATATACATACATATATATATATATATATATGTATATACATATATATGTACCTATATATATATATATGTGTGTGTGCGTGTGTGTAAGATTTATTGTTTAGGATGTACCGATGCCACTTTTTTTCAGAACTAGTACTAGTACGAGTATTTACTTTTAAGTACTCAGCGATACCAATACCGAGTACTTCATAAGGCGATTACACTTTACAGAATGACTTAGATTCTTTAGATTTTTCCACAAACGCTCCATCATTTGAACAACATTCCTCAGCATGTTTTTCTTTCGAACATCGGCCAACTGTCACCAAGTTCCACTGCAGGAAAAACACAAATCTAACGAAAGTGTTGTGTACGCACATAAACAGCTGATATCAGTTTCATCGACTGATTTCCTGTCGCCAGCTGCGACGCTCGCCTCACTATCCCCCCGCAAAAAATACAACCTGATGGATCGATCCCATTGTTAGTTTGGAGTGTCGCGAAAACAAGCCGAGACGCCCCGTTGTCCCATTATCCAACCGGAACCTTATTTCCAGGGCTGTGACTTCTGTGGCTGTTTGCACCAAGTCGTTTTCTTTCTTTCTTTCTCTCTTTCAACGGCAGTTTAATCGGTTGTCGGACACCCGACGGTGGTTTTTCTGGACACCCGATGCTTTTTCATCTACCTCACACTGAGAGTTGCACCGTAGGACAGACTTTTCTTGAGACCTTTTTCTCTGACAGAGTCCCCTTTGACGGACCGGAGACACATTCTCATTAGAAAACTAAGAGAAAGTGAATTTTGTAAAAAACAAAAAAACAAAAAAACAAAAAAAATAGATAAATAAATAAATAAATTGTGAAGCCTTTAATAAGGCCAGTGCAATGCTTGGGGCAAATGAGGATTATTATTATTTTTTTTTTTTTAAAGGGAATTGGGGGGAAAAAAAACACCAACTGGAAACTGAGGAATGAATTTGTTGTAATTGAAAAATTACAATTAAAAAAAAAAAATGGAGCTTGGCACTCAATAAAGATGTGGCACTGTGACTTTTATTCCTTTATTCCCTCCACCAAATCATTCCCTCATTTCCTCTGAATACATAGTGTGTGCAAATCCCTCCATCTCTCAATCTTTAATTAATATTTTAGGCTTCATCCAAAGCTTATGCAGTGTGCGTGTGCGTGTGTAAGTAAGTGTGTGTTCTCTGGTCCTCTTTAAAGGGACCCTCCCCACCCTCCCGTGTCACTTGTCAGGCGCTTCATCTGCTGCAGTGACGCGCCCCGCTCACACCACGCAGCTGCAGGTGCTAATGGGGGTCAATAAGGGTGCGGATTTCATGGCGCGGTTGTCAAAGACGCGCAAGCTCTTTAATTGAGTATTCCAGCGCGACCAGTCCAGACAGAACTTTGGCCACACTTCATCTTCCCAATCCTGAGCCTGACGCCTGCTGCCTGGCGGCCCGTTTAATATTTAAGGTCGGGTCAAGCTCTGCCGGAATCAAACACGGTGGCCCATTCATTTCAATGGGGTTGCTCGCCCAGCGCATCCGGCAAAAAAAAGTTTGTGGGGTTACGCGTAGCGCATGTAGCACAGTAGTGTCACTTCCCATCGTGCCTCTGTAACAGACCGGGATATATTATCAGGATGCATCGGCCAATCAGAACGAGCCGAGACGCAGCAGCACGCAAGAAGCCTTGGCGTCACGCTGCGAGCAAACTTTTCGGGTGATTTTTGTGGCCTTTGTAATTTCTTTGAAAGATTAAAAGTCCAGGACTTAAAAAATCTACAAGAGGAAGATTTATTATGAACCTCGTTTCAGGTCGCAGTCGTCCTGTCAGCCATTTTTTTTTAAAGGCGTTTCTTTTTGTATTACGGTCTATTAGAAAAATGCTTTCTGGGCAGTATGGGATTTTTGGCTGCAGTACCTCAAGTGGCCATTGGAAAAAAAATCACTGCGCATACATATTGCTAGTCTGGTATCCAGTTCTTATAATACATCCATGAATCCTGCTTCCGAATCAATGTGAGGATGATACATTTTTGTGTTTGCTTTTTTTTTTTTGCTGCTGCAGAGTTGGACGCCACCTACCCCGCATACGCCTACGCTGATCTGCCTTTGGATACTTTGCCCCTCGACCCCGACCTCCACGAGACCTACATCCCAGACATGACCTACGACCCCAGACAGGCCTACCCAGAGCCCCTCTAACAGGTAAATAACACATCATATCTGTTTCAGACTGACCTGCACAGTAGATCCTCGGAAGTCCTTGTGGGTTTACCTTTTTGAGAATGTTGACTGTAAAAGATAGATAGAGCATAGAGGTGTTTTTAATTTGCCTTAATTCAATTCATTTGTATGCACAGACTGAACATGCATAGCATTTACTTTGCCAATAATATAATCATTACTGTTTCTTTACTTTTTTTTATTCATTATCTTCATCTTTGTTTGGAAAATTTTAAAGATTACACAAGAAAAAAACTAAACAATTAGTGCTCTATTTCTAATATATGCATGCTTACTCCGCAGTTGCAAAGCTCAAGCCCACTTGCGATGGTTTTAAAGGTGCCTTGCAGAAGTTGATTCATCAGAAAGTAAACAGATTTGATAAGTTGTGGTTTCCCAGACATCCCACTGACTGAAACTTGGTGTGTTGGAGGTTGGCAAGAAGGACTTGGAAAAACATTAAATCTGAGAGTTCTTCTTGTTTATTTTTGACTTGGGTAATTTGTCTCTGTTGAATAATATATGGTGACATGCAAGAGCACGTCACCATATATGTCTTTTAGTCAAATCCAAAAGATGTGGCGTCATTACAGACAAGTAATCCCTCAGCAGCGCCGCAGAGGCCGTGACGGGTTCATGTTTTATGTACAAGAAGTGTTTAATGAACGAATGTGCAACCACAGAATTTGTTCTCCTTTACCCGTCTGACACGATGGGACGGCGGCAGCATGTATACGTTTAGCTGTACAAAAAAAAAAAAAAAAAGTAGGGGGTTCTGTGTCTACCCGAGACACTGTGAGATCGGTGAAACTTCTCGGCAGCGGCATCGGGATGAAAAAAAAAAAAAGTGACCAAACCTAATCAAGTGCCAAATGCCAAGCTGCCAGTGGAAGTTGTCAGCCGGCGCCGTTCGTCAGCGAGCGCTTGTCTCTTCGCGCCACAGGACGACGGTGGTGACAGCGTCTGACTGTGAGAAAGCAACAGAATCATCCTGGTGCTGGGATTCATGTCTCTCAGCCCACCTGCTCATGCCTCTAAAAAAAATTTCAAAAGGGTTGTTTTTGATCGTGATTATGTACACTTGGTGCACAGGGGTATAGGCAGTGAGAGGTCAAAGGTCACTGACAAACTTTTGATGGAATCTTGGAATCTTTTCAGCTGCAGGATTTTTGAAGGCTTCTGTGCAACAGCAGCATTCACAGATGCTTTGTTTTTCTTTACAAACTCTACGAGCCTGTTGATGTTGACTTCAGGTGACTCTTGTCCACCATATGCATTTAATTCTACATGGATAAAATAATCAGATTAAAACCTGATTAAAATCACGTCATGCAAACACTTCACCCCGGTGGAATTGTCCCAAACTGAAAGTTCAGTTGGATCACAGGAGGTGGTGCAACCGAGTTTTTGACTGGATTGGAGTTCGTCACATCACATCGGATCTCACCTCTCAGTGTCGGAGCTTTTGCGCGAGAGTCCGTCATGTGACCTGACAATGGCGCCACATCACGAATAAAGATAGTTGCTACCTGCTAGTATTTTAAAGGTCAGGTGTTAAATATTTGGAGCTCTTGAAGAAGAAACAATGACATCAAGTGGCAACATTTTAGACCGCAGCGCTCACTCTCTCACCCTCCCTCTCCCAAGCTTGCCTGTAAACTACAGCGGCCTGCACACCATAACCTGGATACCTCGTCCATCTTCTTCCTGGCTGGTTTATTTGAAGATGTGAACATTCGCCGTAAATACGAAATGTGCTGTCAGGCAGCTGGATTGTCCACACCAGGCTTCCTTAGAAATATGCTGGTACAAGATGGCAGCTAACTGGGAGCAAGACCCTTTATCTATATTTGTATTTAAATGACATTTAAATGGTAAATACTATTTAAAGGATAACCAAATTATTTCTTTTATGATTAGAAAGGATTTGCAGACGTTTCCTGTTTCTTTATTTTATCTCGTAAAAATGAGAAAAGATAAGGCACCTAATTTCTTTTTTTTAATCCAGTGAATCCAATGTGCTTCCGTAGTATATAGAGTATACACAAACATAACACAAAAAGTTAGGACATTTTTGTTTGGTAGATTATTTCTTTGTTGTAAGGAACTTGCATTTGTGGGGTGAGGGGCAGAGCTAAGTATCCGGGTTGCGGCCATGAAAAATGTGACAAACCTTCTCTGCCAAGACAAACAGCTTTCTCTGCCATTGACCCTTGTTTGGATTCTTTTGGATTGAATGATTGGAATCTGACGAAACAACATATTCCCAATTCAACAATTCATTCATTTCACAAACAGGAGCCCTCAGTAGCTTCAGTGTGGAAAGACCAATACACAGCCACAACAGCCTGGCACAGCCTTGACTGCAAATCTGTAGAAGACCGCCTACAATACCTCAGTGTTGACAGGGCGAGGAAACAGTCTTCTTGGGGCGTCGTCGTCTTGGGACGCCCATTTCGAGGCCGGCCTCTGACATCCCCCATTATATGGAACTTGGCCTTCAGTTTGGAGATGTTACTAGAGCTCACTCCAAACAACACCAGCTTGAAGTTGCCCCGTCGCACAGGCTCTATCCAGATCAGTCAAACGCGGCGTGCCGATTCTTGGAGCAGACACCTGCTGACCACTGTAGCACAGCCCATTTTCACAGGTGCGGCCAATCAGGCACTTGATTGGCCGCACCTGGGGGCACCAGAAGCTCAAAAAAGAGGCAATAGCAACGGCAGAATAAGCTGTTTGACTGAACAGAGACGATTTGTTACATTTTTCATGGGCGCTACCCACATACTTAGCTCTGCTGCTCACCCCACAAATGCACGTTCCTGACAAGTGTGGCACCATTTAAAAGGGGAATAAACAGGCTTTCTAAAGATATAAACATGTATTTCAAAGAAGCATTGTTACATCAAAGAAATAATCTACGGAACACACATTTCCTTGCTTTTTGTGTTATGTTTAAATAGTAGTTTTCTGCTTTTTAAAAGACAGAAACCTCCAGCAGATTCTAACTCATGAATTTAGGGCAGGTCTTCGGTATAAACCAGAAGAAAGAGGAGGGCAGAAAGCAGAGACAGGAACACAGTAACGGAAACACTACAAGTGAAATGTCAGGTAAGACCAGTCGCAGCAGTGGAGTAGGACAGGACAGTAGCAAAGATTAGGTAGTGTTATTACTATGTCATTAGCAGCAGGTGTTGAGTAGCTGATGAGGCAGGAGGCTGGAGTCAAAGATCCCCAGGTCTTCTGCTCCAGGAGGACCTTGCAGAGGTGATGGAGCAGTAAATTGTTTGTGAGGAGCAGAACAAATATTTCGACAACCCTATTTTTGAAAAAAAATTGTATAGATAGGCTGTCAAAATTAATGACAAAGGACGGTGAAGTAAAACATAAAAGATGCTTGCTCCGAGCTACAACTCGGACCTACGCTAACTGATGCAGATCTTCCGAGACTGAAAGAACTCCCCTGACCCTCCACTTTGTTGGAGCCCTTCCGCATCGTCAGCAGGTATCTCAGGGTCACAGGTGTTTCGCCCCTTGACCTGAACACCTCTCCTGAGTGGGGCAGCAAAGGCTGACTAGCCTTCACCAGCAGAAGGGTTCCGACTGTGGGCTCTCTTCAGCCACAGCCATCTTGAGCTGGATTCCGCTGCTGCGGGCAATGTCCCTGGTGGCTTTCTTCAGCTGTTTAGGTCCCAGCCCAACCCTCTGCAGGAAGTAGTTCACCGATTTTGCTGGGAAACCGCGGCAGCCGACTTCAATGGGGTAGCTGGTTGCATGCCACCCCTTTAACACAGCTTCATCGGCCAGGTCCTGGTATTTCTTCCCTTGTAAGACATATGAAATGTAACTTTTGAAATACAGGAACGTATGCAAGGCAGAAAGTAATTTTTCTGTCCCAAGAAATCTGGAAATTAAAAAGTTTGCATACTGAATAGCCTGCAGATGAATATATTAAGTAAAAAATGCTTTCGTTCGCCGGATCTGTGTTGCAACCTTGGACTTTTTCCAAATTGTGCCGGTTTTTAATCTTCTGCAGACGTCTTATTCTTGGTTCCATAAACGATAAAGTTTTCACGGTTAGTTTTAGTTCACAGAAAATGGAGCTGCAGCGGCGGCCTGTGAATCTATGTGTCAGCTTTGTGTCCCAGTGTGTTCAAGGGAAACAAAGCTTTTCCAAAACAGGGACACCAGCAGTCCCATGTGGACTGGGGATGACGCAGCAGTAAACTAAAAAGGATGAAATACACTTGAATTGCGGTGGAAGTTGCAGAGCGACTGCGTTTTATCTGGACGTCTGCATATTGTGACGAAAAAACAAACATGTGGATGCTGTTGATTGATCGAGGAGCTTGTGTTGTTTTTCTCTCCTTCCTTTTTCAGTTTTGGAATGTCTAGTTTCTGTAACCTAAGCCGTTGTGTTACTCTTGAAACATCACCATCGCAACTGGTCTCGTCACACACTGACTCATTGCCTCGCTCTGTCTGAGAGATTGTGTTAAAATTGATATACAACCTTCTTATGCCATGTTGGCACAATGCGTTGGCCTCATTACACATTGATTGGAGATGCATTACAGAAACCATTTGAAAGGCTTGGGCTTAGTTTTTACTATTCCTGACAGTTTGTTCTTTTTTTTTTTCAGAAAAATGGAAGAAAAGATGAATTCTGGAGAGGACCAAGAAACCAAATCTCACGACGAAAGGACTGAGGAGACCGAGAGCCAGAGGAGGAGGAACCCAGTTTTAATCAGAAAAAAGTGGAAGGTTCCAACGGGGAAGGGGGGGGGGGGAAAAACAAAGTAAATCATTTGGCAATCATGAACTATGAAACTAGGTTGCTTATTAAAAAGAGGTTTATCGTTGCTGTAAATGAAAAATGTAACTTTGTTTTTATGTTTTACTGTGGACTGAAAGTGTGCGTGCGTTGGGGCGGTGTGGGCAGGTCGGCGGTTATCTAAAGTTTTGAGGCATTGTTACACGGGTATCTTTTCGAAGCAATCTCGTAAAAAGTGTGTGGGGGGGAGGGGGGGGGCGATTAAACAAAGAAAATAAAATAAAGTTTGATAGTTCGGACTTGCCCGGCACAGCCAGCCAGACAAATTTACAATTCCAAACAAGGATTAGTGTCGGTTAAAAGCGTTAGCCCGGTGCCTTGACGTAGGCGTCTCATTTTATGGGGCAGCGCAAAAAATTGCTCCTCACTTTGGTGCAGCAAATCTGTTTGGTCACAAAAAAAAGGCACCGCTGGATACGGCCTCTGCAATGTGAAGATGTACAACCACTCAGAGGAAAGAAGGCACTCTGATTGGTTGTAAAGTTGCTGATATTGGTTCCACTGGTACTGTGAGGCAAAAAAAAAAAAAAAAAAAAAAAAATCATGGCTGTGACCGGCTGTGAGAATGGCTTCAGCAGTCGACCCAGATTGCAAAAGTGCATTTATTTGCAGCGTGTGTATTTGGTGGCTTTGGCAGTGCCAGGCAATATTTGGGCTTGTACGTAATACGTGGAGCAAGAATAGAGGAGCTTAACCAAACTGGTCACAAGGGGTGGGGGGGGGGGGGGGGGGGGGGGTTGTATGTCACCTTAAAATGATTTCAACCTGAATTTGGTTGCATCTCTTTGGACGAAGGTGATGCAAGGTGGTGCCGGGAGCTCTGATATGCAGGGGTAACACCCAAATGATCTCATCCTTCTTAACCATTAACAACCATTTTGCCAACGCAAGACACCCCCCAACCCCACCCCACAAAACCCCTCCAACCCCCCCCCCTCCCTCCCCGCCCCCTTTTAGGTCGCTGCCACTCACACGTTTGCTACCAAATGCTACCCGTGTATCCCGGCCTGTAGCTGCTGTATTTTAGATGTCTCCTCTGTGTATTTGAGCGGTGCACATGTCCCAGGGTGTCCACGTGTGGTCGTTGCATGGTAGTATATTGTGTACTCATTGAAAGCATTCTTCACCTCTTGCATACCAGAGAGATTTAAAAAAAACCAAAAAAAACAACAACAACAACAACAACAACAAAGAAAACAAAAGGTATGGAGGTTTCTGCAAGCCGCACGAGGACTACACAGGCCATTCGGGTGAGCTCAGCGCTGACGACAAAACCCCTTCTCCACCTCTTCCTCCTTCCTCCTCCCCTCCGCCCTCGGCGGATGGACGCTTTGTTTCCTTTTCTGTCCGCGGCGGGGAAAACGGGCCTTTTTCCCGTCCACGTGGAATTGACGGGCCGCGGCTCTCCGATCTGCTCGCGCGCATTCCCGTTTGTCAGCGTCGGCTCACCGCATCGTTGCACCCACCGTCACTGTTTACATCGTGCTTTCAACATGACGACGGATGACTTCTCGGACTGAAAGAGTGCGCCGCTCGACGGGCGGGACATCGGTGGACTCTGAATATAATCTCCATTTAAGTGTGTGTGCGTGTGTGCGCGCGGCGGGAAGGCGTCGGTCGTGGACATTTTTAGGGCGGAGAAGCGCGAGTGTTGCCTACAGGGTTAGGAAAGCACAAGACACAATGACTGATCTATTGCTGAGGCAATCTACCACAGTTCTGCTGTCTCTGGATCTGAACATCATTATTAAATTTTGTTATCACTGTTGTGTTGTGCATTTATTCGCGCCCCGCCCCAGCCATCGCTGTGATAAAGACGCAAAGGAAATTTTTTACTTCCTTTCATTGATGAATTGTTCCGAACCATTGACGCAAATTGCCCACGTGACTTAAAATCATTCCGGTCAAAATGGAATTTTAAATATAACGCACACAATTTATCTTCAGTTGTTCTCCTTTAAATCAATCTTAATTTGAAAGGCTGTTTGTGTGTTTTTGTCTGTTAGACGTGTGACAATGGTTCGAGACCGATGCCCTCTGCCCATAAAACACTGCAAACTTATCACAAAAGCAAACACATTTCCTTTTTGACATGACATTTGTGCATATTATGTGCCAAATTAAAGTCTACTGACTGTCTCCCGTTTCAGTTTTGCTGTTTGTAATATCACAACATTAAACAAAAGAAACCCTCCGCTCCACCGCTCGTTTCTCCCGAGGCAGGTTTCCCAAACGGACCCCTCAAAACTATTACAAAGATTTTGACCATCAACACGTTTACACAACCTGCAACACCTGCATCAACAATTAACAGCAATCTGGTAAAAAAAATAAATAATAATAACTGGTGTCTGCAATGTTCCTATAGTCCAGCACTGGAGACAATTTTCAAGACTGTGATTACAAGTTCTTCACTGTGTAATGGAAGTGCGTCCACAGGACGGATCAGTTAGCCTGGCCCTCTATAGTGGAATCTTTAGTTGGTGAGAATTCAGTCAAGTAGACTAATCTACTTTTTCAAATGTCTCTAATTCAACTCATTTGTCTTGTTTTTTTTTGGTTTTTTTGAGTACAACTTGTGTGTTTGTCTCGAAACCAATTACTTTTCGATTGTCCAACCCTTAAAAAGTGCCTCTCCACTCCTCTCCCTGCGGTGGAATTGGGAGGCTGTTTCCACATCAAAAATACAATATTCCCCAACGGGCCCTGCCGTCCTCCCCCTCTTCAACAATAAAACTGTCATTACAATCAAAGCCTCGGACCAGAAGCCTGCAAGTCATCAAACTCGAGTCCTCATCACCACCATGAACGTCCAGACTCCAGCAGAACCGTCCTTTCAAATGGAACTCCGACCCATTGTGACTCACTTCCCTGCTGTAAAGTCTGAGCTTGAAGTCCACTTTTCCTTTCATCCTAATCCTCATCCTTCAAGTCTTGTTGGTGTTAAAGCAAGAAACCTGCAGTCTTAAGATACTGTTGAGGCGATGTAAAAAAAAAAAAAAAAAAAATTCAATAAAATAGGAAGCTCCATCAAACATACGCAGATAGCAGCACAGGTAGCGTCCTTCCCCTTAATGGAAAGCCTTTTAGAAACCCTCTTTCACTCAATCTGTCAATCCATTTTTATCACTGCTCTTCCTGTATTTAACCTACGGACTATTTAGTCTGGTGACTAGTAAGGAAGCTGGAGTACCTGAGGGGGGGGGGGGGGGGGGGGGGAACCCACACAAGGAACATGCGAAATCCACACACAGAGAAGCCCTGGGTGGGAATCGAACCCACAACCCACTCAGTGCACCACCGTGAAACTCGAACGCAGTCATGACACCGGCAGTAACGTCAGAATGCTAAGGCTTGTAGCTGAACTGAGACATTTGTTCTAACACTGTAGAACAACGTGCAAAATCATTTGATCGTACTTTTATTAAAACGTACAAAGTATGTAGAGACTCAAACCTTAACCATTGATGTTTCGCAGGTGTAATATCCAACAAATCTGTTAGATTTTCACTACTTTTACTTATACGCGACAGCGAGTTTTTTTTTTAAAAAAAAAATCTGATTTGCAATGCTCAGTTAATATGCTTCACTCAATACTTGTCTGGTAACTGGACAATAAATGTCAAACGTGGTTAATGTGAATGAAGAATGGGCTACGTTGTGCAAAACTGTTGCATCACTGTTTCATCAACAGTCTTTTTTTTTCTTTTAAATGGCTTTTGGAAAAGAAGATGTGTAGGACAGAGACAGCCTAAGGTGATGAACCTCCTTAGGATACAATGGTCTTTAATAGAAGACTTAGATTTTGGTAAAATCTTGTAATGAAAAAAATGTACTGTTATTTCGTGCTCTTTCCCGAAGCCCTCGGTCTTCAGCAGGATGCAACATGGCATTTGGACGGGCTGTTAAAAACTGAAGTAGACTAAAGTCTACCTCTTTTTTCTTCAAGTGTTCTGAAAACTAGCTTGAATAAATGCTTTGGCAAAGCATTTATTTGGGGGAGATGTGTGCTCGAGCCTTTTAGGAAGGGGACGATATACAGGAAAACTCAAAATGTGGCAATACTGCCCCCTGCTGTTTTTTTTTTATTATTCACCAAGAATAACATTTTAAGGGGAGTCACTTCAAGAGCGAAGTTTGTCGATAAAACTAGTTTTAGTTTTTCGTGTCAACGTGTACGACGTTGTTACTGCTGAGGCTAATGGTCGACTCTTTTGCAAGCTAACGCTGCATTCAGAGAAAAATAACTATTGGTGAATGAGGTAGGCTCTGTTTAGTCAAGCATGGCACATTTATTCTGGCTGAGCACACACGTTATTCTCACGGTGAACAACACCACTGACCTTGCGCATACAGGAAGTTTGATACCTTGCGCTAGTGCGCCACCATGTGGCTAACCACAACATTGCACATAATAGAACAACTGAGGACACAGTATCACAACTCCAACAACGGTTACTAGGTGCTAGTGGTACACATGCATAATAAATTATATAAATATTATAAAGGAAAACTGAGTGAGAGTAAAGGCAATATGAAAGGAACATGGAGTATCCTCAATCAAGTCAAAAGGCCAAACGCACAACATAATAAATTGGCAGTCTACTTGGTGGAGGATGAACCAGTGTTAAATAACAGAGCACATATAGAAAATGGGTTCAATTCTTTTTTTTTTTGTTAACATTGGTGCTAATGTAGCAAAATCCATGGCCACAACTATTAACACCAACACTGTTAGAATGGGAAACAGAATAACGCAGCAAATGTTTCCTGGAGAGGTTAATGAGCTTGAAATTCTGCCTCATGTGAGGAAATGTGAAAACAAAAGGTCCACTGACAGTGATGGACTGGACATCACCATTGTTAAAAAAAATAAATAATAAAGGATCATTGATTGTATCATTAAACCACTGACATTCATTTGTAATTTATCCATTCAATCTGGTGTTTTCCCAGAGCACATGAAAGTAGCCACAGTCATTCTCCTTTTCAGAAACAGCGATGAACATATATTCAATAACTACAGGCCAATGTAGTTTTCTAAAATAAAAGTGGTTTGCAAAAAAAAGTTAATACAAAAAAAAAAACAGTATGGATTCTGAGCACGGCGATCCATTTAGCGCTCATTGATTGATTGAAAAATATTATTCGATAAAGATGGAAATTTTTGTTATTTGCTGATGATACTAGTATTTTTCTCTCAGGCAGTAGCTTTGATAAAAATAACAGCACATAATATATAACAGGTGTTATTATTTTGGATGAGAAGTTGTAATCATTAGTGTTATTTAAAGTGAAAGACTTTCTTGATCTCAATTCGCTACATATGCTGTATTCCTCTTTAATTATGCCATACTTGAGTTACTGCATTGTAATGTGGGGTAACAACATACAGCATTTAAGCCAGTGTTTCTTTTACAGAAAAGAGCAAAAAGACTTATAAATAAAAAATAAAATAAAATAAAAAGGGCTACAGAGAACACTCAAACAGCTTGTTCATCAAGTCCAGGCAACTAAAGTTCAAAGAGCTGGTTGATCTGAAAGTTTAGTTAATTATGTGGAAGGCCAAAACATATCTCTTCCTGATCCTCTTTTGGAATTATTTACATTTGTCTCACAGGACAAAGGGCGTAGAAGGAAATTTCTGTTTCGGACTCCATTTTCTAGGACTGCTGTGAAACTGAAATGTGTCTCTGTCGAAGGGGGTCAAACTGTGGAATTCTCTGAATAATGAATTCAAGGATTGTACAACTGTTGTTGGGTTTTAAAAATGTATAAAGGATAAAATAATTGCACGTTATATATGCAATGAAAATATATGAAGGTAATGAGGAGCAACCTGATAGCATAAGACTGAAATTGTCTTGATGAGTCAGCTTTGGTGACCTGGTGATGCTTGGGGTTTGGAATTGTTTATGTGATCTTGACCCCCCCCCCCCAAAAAAAAAAAAAAAAAAAGGGAAGCCTCAGGCTCAAGCAAACTGGTGCACTGGCAGAGACCAAAAAATGAGATTGGTCCACTTACTTACTTACTTACATGTGACAGATTGAAGTTTATTATGTTGAACATTAGAAGTTAATTTGCTTCTTCTTCTTCTTCTTCTTCTTCTTCTTCTTCTTCTTCTTCTTCTTCTCCTTCTTCTTTTTTAACCTTCTGTCTGTTGTATTTGCTTAGACCAATCTATTTTCTTCCGTCGCAGCTGTGTGCAGAGTTTCACAGGATTACAAACATTGACCTGAGGAATCATTTCTATGCAGAGCTGGATCGACATTCCCTCTGCCTGCAGAGGATATTCAAAATAGAAGAGTCTCTCCGTTCAGGGAGAACGGCTTCAATTCTTGAGCAGTTTTTCACTCACCGCAACCTTCCGGTAAGTCTGCAGATTTTCTGTTTTTATTGTCACGGCTTATTTTTGGTGGTGCTGTCTGAAACTCCCAGTGAAGTGAGAATGTCTCTTTCACTCTGTGAAAAATGAATCGATACAAACGTGACCTCTGTAGACGGTTGCAAATTGAAACACGTTGAAACGTGCGGTGAATCATAACTTTATGAAGTAGGAAACAAGTCAGATTTTACATTATATTTTCAAACGCGTTTTTGTAATTAAACCTGTCTTGCTAATCCGTCTCATAAAAAGTTAAAGATCTTCTACGAATGTGGCAAGGCGCAGAGGGACCCGGGCGGGCTTTGAACCCCAGACTCCCGCTTAACCATTCAGCCAAAGGGACGTCCCTTTGGCCATGTAGCCAGGGCGCATGATCAATTGGAGGCATAGTGACAGGACCGCCACTGTCGCACAATATTTATTTTCTTTTTTTCTTTGAATATTTTTCTTTTTCAAAAACAAATAGTGATAATCTTTAACCTTTCACAATTTAAGATTTTTTTTTGTTTGTTTGTTTGTAAAGTAACCCTTCTCAAATTTAAAAGGCACCATCAGAATCTGAAAACAACTTTAGGTTTTCAAGTCGGGGGAAAAGAGAGAAGCCTTGGAAGCAACGACAGACAAGTGGGTCAAATAGCTCAGAGAGTTTGGTGGGTAGACCGTGAAACAACAGATTGTGGGTTCAATGCAGGAAAAGACCTTGAACTCATTTCCTGGGCCAATTGTTCCTTCTTGTCAGTGTAAACGTTTGACTAACATTTCCTTGCAGTACTGCGGTTGCTGCTTTGTCTTTGTGGATAAGATAAGACGCCCTTCTCCCCAAGGAAAATGCTGCACCACCGAGTCCAGGTGCGTCCCAGGATGCGCTCGGTTCTCCTCTCATCCGAAAGGCTTGAGCTTGTGGATTTCTCTGAAAAGAACCAACCTCTTTCTTTTTTCTTTTTTTTTTTGATTATGCAAAGTCCTTGAGAGATGCCTCCCGGAGTGATGTAGCACTTAAAAGTTGATGGAGTGATTTGGTAGAACTTGAAGACTTGGAGGGAGGGGGCTCCCAGTGCGCTTTGGTCTGGTGGTACGACAACGCCTGCCATGAAAATCCTGCTTAAAGCCGCAAACTATTGTTTTTTTTTTGGAGGGCCGTGGGAATAGAACACCAACCCAGATAAGATGCGATGAAAACTGATTAGACTCCCAAACGGCTCTTCAATGACTCTTTTACTGATTCAGCCACATTTAGAGCTGCTTTGTGTCAGTAATTTGCTGTATTCATCTGACGACTTTTCTTAATGAGCTGTACTGGAATTCCCATCGATACATCTTTCCCGGAAAGCATCAAATTATAACCCTGCGTCATCACAAATTACGTATTGCACATCTGTGCCCACAAGGTGGCGCACCAGCAACAGGAAAGGGCAGTCTACGCACAGGAACGCGGCTTCAGTGAAGGCTCCAGACGTGAGTTTAACACAACAAGGAGAGAATTTCCACCCAGACTTGAAGATCAAAGTGTTTCATGATTCAGGAGAACGACGGAATTGCTGCAGTTTTTTTTTTTTTTTTTTTTTTAGGACTAACAGCGGTAGTGACGACAAATGGCCACTAGAGGGAGACACAGCACTACACATCACAGTCCGCTCGTGCGTGAGGCGCACTGGCAAGTCAAACTGAAAGCTTTCGTGCGTTTGAAAACGCGACGGATGCGGAAAAACCCAGACTGTTGGATTGTAAATGCAATCAGGACCACGACAAACGACTACACATCGCAGTAACCCACCGTAGTCCCCCCCCCCCCCCCCTCATTAAAAAAAAGGCGATTTCCACTTTCGCACCAAGACAGCTGCAGTTAGACTGCGACCCCGAATGCAGCTGAAGAGTTGATAGATGGATGGATTCAGTGTATGACAGTAAAGCCAGTCTGAATTCTGCACCGTATTGCAGTGTAAACGTCCATGCTGAATGCGTGCTAAGGAGTGAACTTTAGCAAAGAAGAACACAAGTGTAAAAGTTACACTTGAAATCTATATTTACATTTATAAAAGGTTAACTTTTGAAAAAAAACAAAACAAACAAAAAAAAAAAACACTACTGTATATTCAACAATCAGGTTAAACAGATGCGGTGACATCATGGCACAGGCTCAGTGTCTGCTCTGTGCTGTGAGATAAGCTTTAATTATTATTGTAAAACGTTTTATTTCAGCTATAATGTCATTATTATTTATCTATTATGGAAAACTCACACATGGCCCTTTAATATCGGCCTCTACTTCTCGGTCGTACTGCTGAACACAATACAAAACAACCTCTGTGGAGCATTTGTATTGTATTAAGCTAAACTTTTTTTTTTAATATGCTGGTGCAACCCCTAAGCGATTTACCTTCCAACTATTCATTACACTTTCAAAGTAACGAGCGGCGTTTTCCTAATATACATTTAATAAAAGACTGTTTCATTTTGTGCACCCTGAGAATACGGTCCGTTCATTGATTACCCTCGACAAGCATAAGCGTTGCACTGGAGAGGATTAGCAAGGGGAGTGCAGCATACGCTCAGCAAGAGTGCACGAGAAACTATTTCTTTTGAAGTTTACTTGAATAAATTGTGTATTTATGTTGTTGTTTTTATTATTTATACATGCATTGCTCCAGCGTGCAGTATATTTGAATCTCTTTTTTTTTTTTTTTTATCTACTGCGTATACCTGTCTGTTTGCAATGATTTCAATAATGTAAACAACTTAGACTTCTGTTAATCATTTAAAAACGAAACAGTCACGTGTTTCGAGAGATTTATTTTTTGCTTTCTTTCTCCGGAAAAGCACAGGCGCGCCTCTTTTTTCAACCGCGGAAATCTGATTTCAACACACGCGAAATACAATTCTTTGCCTACGTCAATGTTTCAGCTATACACTTTCACTCGTTTGCCATTGATGAGAGGCTATGATGCAGTTCATCATCTTCGACCCCCCCGCCCCCCGACTGGATTCAAGAAATCCCCGGGCCTTCGTCACAGGCACAACAGCAGACACACTTTTATTAACGAGGCAACCCACCGCCTCAGTTTAAGCTATTTAACCCGCTTGCACGGCTAACTCTGGATTGGCCAGCCAAGTGTCTGGTTGTGACCGGCGAAGTGCACGGCACAATGTCGCTCGCGGGGCAAGCAAACTCAGTTCATATTAAAAGCGCCGTTGAAAGAGAACGGTTCTCGAAGAACAAAATGGTGCCACCATATGAGAAACAGACTCCTGTTTGGGGTTTTAATTAAAGGCGGCTGATTTAGTGCAGCTACCACAAACAAAGGCCCCAATCACTACCTATTATAAGACGGCACTCCTTTTTGGTTTCAGTTGCGCTGTTGAGAAATTTCTTTTAACAGTTCGTAACTTTTTAATAGGTTTAGAGTTTTTTTCTTTTGGAAGTTATGTGATCTTTGCTTTCGATGTCTCCTGTGTCCTAAGCGACCTCTCTCAAGGCACCCCCCCCCTCCCCTCCCCCAAAAAAAACAATAAACAATTGAACATTACAATAACTATTGAAAAAAAGAAAGAAAGAAATCAAGCCAAGCTGCATGTCAAAACTATATTAAAGCCAAATCCACCAGAACAGACTCTATAAGGGTGGATGACTTTAGGTGAAAAGAAGAAAAGAAAAAAAACAACCTCTGCCAACATTTTTTATCTGGAATTGCAGAATGAATAAGTCTGAATTATATTTCACACGTGACCTGCTATGCATTAATTATTGATCACCTATTTCTACACTGGCGCGACATAATTACCGCCTGTAATGTGAACCCTTCATCAAACTTAAACATTCATATTGCTTATCTTTCTGCCGAGGCCCTCGGCTAAATTTTTCTAATTACGCCGATCAAATTGAGCCGCCGCGCGATTCTTCTCTGTGCTTCAATTAGAAAGTAGCAATGACACGCATATTTCACTTGATCCCAAAGTACTTCACTTCCCGAGCGGTGCAAAGATGAATAATGGCTGATGCCCTTCCCGTGATTCGTCATGTGGTGCGCTGCTGCTCGGAGAGCGCCGGCTCAATAGGAGAGCCGAGCGCCGAGCTGAGCCGAGCTGAGCTGAGCGCTGGACGAGCGCGCAGAAATCCAACCTTCAAAGCGGGAGGAGGAGGCGAGGTGGGGGGGGGGGGCGTTTCCTCCACAAACAGAAATGATTCACGCAGCCCTCGGAGCCCTAATGTCAAGCCAACGCCCGTCCCCAGCGAAAGGGTCAGACGGAAACAGAAAGTCAGTGTCTAGACAGACTTTGTGTTGGAAAAAAAATAATAAAAAAAATAAATGAATGTGATTAATTGAGTCGCCTTGACGGAGAGCGAATACATGTTAAAAACCTTTGCCTTTGCGAAAGGGACGAACCGGAGTGTAAACATGTAGTAAAGCTGGCTTCTCTCGCGCGTCCAACCGGATTCTAAAGACATAATAAATATTTTTTTTGGCGAATGGATCAGTTTATTCTGCTTCAGTGGAACAATGTCAGGGTTTGGTTTATTTAATATATAGTCTGCCCTTCTGATCCACTCCCATGGAACGACTTGCACCTCGGAAAGACATCAGACCATCGAGCTGGCCACCAGGGGCGGCGCTTGCAATTTTGGGCCTCCATAAAAATTGGTCTGGCCCCCCCCCCCCATCCCATACATATTGTACCAACCCCGTGTTCTCATCAGCTGTGCACGCAACACACAGCTAGCGGCTTTGTGCTGTGAGTTTTGTGAGAGTGACTCCATGACCGCGCAGTGAAGTAAAGTATTTTCACTGAAGTGCAGCCGCCCACAACCAGTGGCCATCAGTGACGTCACGTCGGCTCGAGAACCCGCACCGAATCACACTACCGTTACATCACCCTCCTGTGGGTTGCGCTAGTCGAGAGAGACGTAGTGTCCGAAGCACTGAAAACTACAACTGAGATGAGGAAACCAAGGCAACTGACGCTGCCGAAACGTACAAATAAGGGGCGCTCTCAGAAGATTCTTCAACAAAGCTTTAATAAGTCCATCAAGGCACACTAGAGTGAGCTTAAACTCTGGTCCAATAAACTGCACATTGCCGCCGTTTCGTGTAAGACACCAACAAGGCGGTGGCTAAGCAAACTATTGGGCTGTTCCATCATCAATCAGCTGAACATTTTGGAGCGGCTGCTGCTCCAATGCCCGGCGAGGATCCGGCGACTCTTAAATCTTTATATTCTTCTTCACCCGTCGCCGGTTCGCTGCGGCGGCAACGGGTGCTCAGTCAAGTCCGTAAGGTTCTCAGGGCGTCTTATCCAATCACAGGAGGCGTACGTGCGAAGTTCGGCGTGAAGCAGAGAAGGCCTTCATGGCCCAGACGGCCCACCACCACCCAGCCAGCCTTCATTTGGAGGCTCGTCAGCTTCACTTCACTTAAAAGCACTTGCTAAACCCGTGCGTTCACTCGCGTGTGCTGAATGAGTGACGCTGACGCTGACGCTGGATATGTGCAACCCCTCCTATGCAGGACACCAGAGGAGGAGGATCAATTTGATTTGCAGCCGCTATAAAACGAATTTAGCGCTGGAACGGCGAGATCCAAGCACTCGGCAGCCTCTGCGCAAGATGATGAAATGCAGCCCGGTGCCACCGGGGCACTGCAGCCTGGCCCGGCGACAGAGAGCTGGCAGGACGCCGTGCACAAGCGCAGGTCCGTCTGCCTGGCACGTGTTCCGCTGCGCACGGGACGCGTGCGCGCAAGCACATCACGTTCCTGGGGGGGGGGCGGCCGGTGTTGGGGAGTAACACAATAACACAATACACATTTTGGTTCTATTTGTGGACCAATTCAATACATTTCGATACAACAGAAATTTTTTAATTAATTCAATACGCATTCAATATTCAATAATATTTAATCACAAAATGAAGATAATTGTAATCAGTTACACTACTGGAAAAAAAAAAGAAAAAAAAAAAGCATCATTAAATTACAGTTACTTGCGGAATTAACCATGATTGCAATTTTAATTACGCAGACGACGAATTTTTATAATTCTGTTTCCCCTCCACAGATGAAAGTTTGATACTGTTCCGATGCTTCTGATATTGGTTCTCCCGTACTGAAGTACTGAAGTTGCAGCGCCCCCTACCACTCACCTGCCGGTTGAAATCGTGTCTCTCTCTGGAGCGGAGACTGAGACATTCTGAAGAAAAATTTCGAGAAAGCAATCCAAAACGTAATCCACTTGAATTTAAGTTGCATTACTTTGATCAGGCAATTGAAACAGCGACACCGCTATTACATCTTTCAATAGGGTAACTTGTAAACTGCGACCAGTTACATTTCCAAAGTCGTCCAATCGACGCACGACAGGCGGTTCGTATCTTAGCTGTCTCTATTGCACTGCGAATGGTTTCCGGCAATCATCGGGAGGATTGAACGCGGCGTGTAACAGACAGGCAGGCGTCCGAGGCTTTCAAGGCAGCGATGACCTTCGCCCCACTGTAAGATTCTGGGCCCGGCACGGGGAAACCGCGGCCCGCGGGCCATATGCGGCCCGTTAAGCTTTTAAATCCGGACTTGGAATAAATTGTGAATTCATAGCAGGTAATGAAATGGCTGTATTCCACAGGTTTGTTCAGTGTTTGAAGTCGTTTTCAACACAGAGCTGAACACTGTGGGGCTTCACAGACTTATTGTTTTGTCGTAACTTTCATTTCCAATAGAACGTTAAAGCGCACGTTTTCTGCATATCCCATGATATGTATTTTTTTTTCTCCTATGAGATGGGTCACCAAAACGCTCCATCCATCATCTGCTGCTGCTGCTGCTGCTTCTCCGGCCCCCTCTGTCAAATTTTACAACCCACCAGTCAAAACGCTTGCCCCCCCCCGTTCTTGACCACTCCCCATTTTACCTCTGAATATGAACTTAAAAAAAAACAAAAAAAAAAAAAACAGAGAGAGAAAAAACAGCCGCAGACGTTTTGAGAAAACAAAACTTTATTGATGGTTATTGATTAGTGGAAGAACCATAGTACATGCACATACAATGACTGGGTAGGAAGCCTTGTTTTGAACCACAACACCTACTGGAAGCAGAGCTTGTATAAAGTGGTTGCGGAGTCAGACATTCAGCATAGTGAGAGGACTACGAGGTGTCCCGGTGCCGTGGCCGCGGCCACGGGCTGCACGCGGGCCGAGGTTTGGACCACCCGAGTGGCCTCGGGGATCAAAACGGCCGCCTTTTTTTTTTTTTTTTCTCCTTTTTTTTTCTTTTCTTAGATCATGTGATGCGGTCTGAGAGAGGTTTTCTTATTAATTTGTTATAAACACAAAAAAAAAAAAAAGGGAGATATTTAACAACACCACTAATTTGGAGTAGTTTGTAAACAGAATGCGGCACAGGAAGCAGCCTGTCGCGGCTGACTTGCAATGCAGCCGTCGCAGAGCGCCCCCTGTCGGCCGGGCGTAGCGCTTTGTCAAATACACTACAGACTCATTAACTTCTATATGTACATCATAGATTAAGCCTGTTCACAAATAATTTATTTGTCATATTCATTTAGTATTGTAATATTCAAACAGTTACTTCTCAAAGAGTAAAGTCCGAGTTCTATAAAATAACGGGAAGAATTTCACATTAAGAATGACAAGAGAGCAAAGAGAAAGAACCCGAAAAAAGTACAGAACCAATTTGAAAAAAACAAAACAAAATAAAATAAGGGACAACAACAACAACAAAAAAAAAAATACAACTACAGCACTGATATGTCTCAGGTTTATGTGAAAATTACAAGTTGCATGTACAAAAAGGGTACAGCTGACCAACGAAAGAAAAGAAAGAAAGAAAAAAAAGCGGAAGAATGAGAGTATCTACACCGTGATTACATTGTTTGTAAAGAGTTAATAAAAATCTGAATATGATTTGATAGAAAATGAGATAGCTCGCCCTAACAACTGATCTACTCATCTAAATCTAAAACATTAATCCATTGTGTATTTCATATAAGACTTCACTGCACAGTTCAAATATAATACATTGTTGGATTATTATACTTTACCCCCCCCCTTAAATCTCAAGGAAATAAAAAACAAAACCAAAGGCGAACAAAAAGATAAAATAGATGCAATGGCATCAGCCACCGCTATATATATATTTTTTTTAAAATCTTTCCTGTAATATAAAAATCATCAGCTATACCAATGATATAATAATATTGGAAGTTTATATAAAAAAACATCTATGTCTGGATGGCCAACGTTACTCGGTATGGAAGATTAGTGCCAAAAAACATTAAAACCTTTTGAATTCTGAGTCAACAACTTTGACTTCCTTCCCGCCGAACCCTTCCTTTCCCTTTTACACTCTGCCCACTACTCTAAGCTAATAATCTATGTCCTCTTTTATTTATATGACCCTACTTCTTCATATCACAGCATTGACTAAGCAATTAAATGCCAAACAGTTTAGTTGCCATTTTTTTTTTGTTTGCACTGTACTTCCTATCTCGTAATCCATATCTATGTAGAAACTTGACTATGCAAAAAAAAAACAAAAAAAAAAGAAAAAAAAAAAGAAAAAAAATAAACAACACGCCAGATATGTCCATCAGAACCTTTGGCTTGAAGTGACGTAATATAGAACCACGTTATTTAGTCAATATATCTACAGCCTGAATAGTGCTTTGACTCACGGCCCCCCCCCTTGGTAAAAATTGAACTACTGTAAACTACACCTCTATTCGCTATGGAAGCTGGGAGCAGCCCTGATCGCTAATTTCTGTAGCGCTTTTTTTTTTTTTGTTTGTTTTGTAATTTGTTTATTGCCGGATCGTGACTTCATTAGCTCGCTGCATCGCAGACGGCCTTATGGAAGAGCAGGGATGTGGAGGCAATTTTGCTCGGCACAACCGAGGAGGAAAAAAAAAAAACACAAGACGCCGAGCCGGAACGACGAGGACTGTTCTCACCACATAACAAGAAAAAATAAAATTAAATGTTGCAGCGAACTAAAAAAAAACAAAACAAAAAAAAACTAAAAATAAATAAATAATATTCTTTTGACTTAATGTCGTATATAATTACCAGATGCTTGCGATGCCTGTAATTATGAGTAATTACACTTGGCCTTGTTTGTCCACGTCAGGAGGGAATTCATGGTCAAAATAGAAAGGTCACCAGAAGTCGATAAAATTCAAAAAAATAAAAGCTAAAAATCACGGCTGCCCTCAGCTTCTTGCTCCTAACTCTACTACCCGAGTCCCAAAAGTTCACAAAATGACTTTTTTTTAAATTCTGTGCCCATTTTTTTTTTTTTACAGTTTTTTTTTTTTACAAGGCTTATTTACTTCCTCCGGAACAAAAATAAAAATAAAAATCATCGTTAAACTGACAGAGGAAGAGTCGAAAGGAAGCAGAGAGAGAGAGAGAGTGAGAGAGAGAGAGAGAGAGAGAAAGAGAGAGAGAGTGAAAGAAAGAAAGTAAAACAACAACAATTGACTAGCAGTCACTTGAACACTCTTACAAAACATAAAAACCCGAAAGTGTGACTACTCTATACAAGCCCACCGACAGTTTTGAGTCTTGATAAATATTTCCTCTGTAATCCTAATCGTTACTCTAGCAGCTCTCTATTAGTACCATTGAAAAACAGCTGATAATCTATGTTTTTAAATCTTTAGAAATTAAAAACCCCACAATATCAAAATACACAGCACAAAATATCTGAGGTATAAGATGAAAAATATCAGCTGTCACTTTTATTCTTTTCTCGTTTTTCTATCTGTTTGTTTTTTTTTTTGTTTTTTTGTTCTCGTCGTGTACTTCTCTCTCTCTTAGGAGATGCTGAAATGATGCACAAACTGCATGTATTGCAATACCCAGGCCTCAGTGACACACGTCTTCCGCTGTGCCCCTCCCCCGCCCGCCCCGCCCGTCTCCCCCCCCCCCCATGCCCCCCCCCCGACTCTTATCTCACGTCCGCTCCACTCGCTCTCACTCGCACACACTCACCGCCACACATGCTCGCGCTCTCTCTCGCTGTTGGAAGGTTGAGTGTAGGTTGGAGGTGTTGCTAATAGGGTGCGAAGCGGCTGTAGCCTCCCCGGTATATACTGGCTTGGAGGGAGGACAGCACCAGCCCCACGTCGTCTGCATGGCTCCGAGTTTTGGCATCTGTCAGCGGGGCGAACGCATTCTGAAACACATTCATGCATGGACCAACACAGCGACACACACACACGCGCGCATAGGTATACAACGTCCAGGAAGAAAAGGATGCAAGTGAAACACAACACACGCACACACGCACGCACGCACGCACGCACGCACGCACGCACGCAAAAGAACAAGGGGGATTTCAACCAACACAAGGAGGGGTCATGGGAACACACACGCACGCACGCGCACACACACACACACACACACACACACACACAAAACCTCGTTAGCCCCCCACCCTCGGCTCTGCGCAGACCACAGCCAAGACTTTTTACGTTACCGTCGTTCCAGTGCAACACCCGCGGGTGGGCGGGCGGTTGGGCGTGCAGTCGGGTGGGCGGGGTGGGAGGTGGAGTGACCAACCAATGACTGGTGCAATCGTCATGCAGCAAGCACGGCAAGACGCTTCATGCCGCGGGAGCATGCCAACAGCTACATGAAAGAAATCCAGTGAATACAACAACAGCAAACAAAAAAACGAAACGGAAGGGAAGTGTGTGTGGGGGAGGGGCTGGGGTCGTGGGGTCGTGGGGTCGTCGGGGTGGGAGGGGCAACAAAGGATGAACGACAGAAACCGAGGTGATTCTGAGGTGAATCGGGACATTTATCGGCCAACCTCTTGGCGTACTCTGAGAGGTGACGTAGCGCATTGTTTGCTCTCCACGTGTGTAAAGCAGATGAGCGCCCTCTGGAGTCCAGATGCACTCTAGCTTCCTCCCTACAGGGCAGCAGGACCCTACTCCTGCGGGGTTCAGTTGGTTTTCCTCTGATTGTTCAAAGTGCTTTGAGACGCCTCTGGATGCAGTACAGCCAGTGTTGGCGAGTAATCCATTACTGAGTAACCCACTACTGTTATTAAACCACTTGTGGAGTAACGGAGTAACGTAACGGGATCACTGTGGCAAAACTGGTGATTATATCATCATTACTTTATCAGGTAACGATTCTGTTACTTTTCAAAAAATGTTTAGCAAGCTAAACCACAAGAAAAGAAAAAAACAGCGATTTTGTTTGACAGCTGGAAATACAAACATCGTCTAAATCAAAGAATAGTGTGGTTGGTTGTACAATGTGTGTCAACTTTGAAAACAGACACATCTGTTATTTTATCTTTTTTTAACGGAAGTAATTAGTAATGAGTAAGTTATGAAACAAAGTAGTTGGAAAAAGTAATTAGATTACTTTCTAAGGAAGTAATCAGTACAGTGCACCCAAGCTCCAATCATTGCTCTCACTCCGGTACCGCCCACACGTCCAAACATGGAATCATCCGGTTCTCAAATCAAACCGAGCTGATTGTGAAACCAATGTCCAGGCTTCACAGTGGTACTCGCGGTCCAACTCTCCATCTTTTTATACAGTCAATGCACTGTGCATCAAATGCCAGTGCTGCCCTCTGGCGGTAAGTGACATTGTCGATGGAAAGTCTTTGAATGTAGTGGGTAACGCTTTCACGTAGGAGATACACTACTGTGAAAAGGGATGGGGAATTTTGACTTGTAGTTGAAATGAATGAACGAGGTTTGTGATATATCATGAACGTAGTGCATTCAAGTGGAAACAAGCAAGGGTATTGTTAATCTCAGCTTCTTGAAACAAAAGCTAACAACAGTGGTGAGAGTACACAACAACTACAAAATTGTCATTGTGATCTTTTTTTTTTGGGGGAGTTTTCTGGGTCTCATGATGTCAACATGTGAACAGCATAGTCAAGGAGGACTGTTTAGATACACATTGTTACAGAGCCAGCGTGTTTAGTGGTCGACTCTTGGAGCGGAACACTTTGTGTTTGGGATTTGTGTGGTTAACCGCCTCAGAGAACAGAATGTTGTGCAATAAAGTGCTAAAAGACCGGACAGCTGGACAAATGCTTGCAAATGTTCAGAGAAGGTCAAATTACGTCCACCTGCAAAGGTTATTATAGTGCATTTTGGAAATATCACCTGAGAGTCGAACGCTGCAAACTTTTTTCAAAGTGATCTGTTTGTTTGCCGTGTCAGCCCCCCCCAAAAAAGAGCCTCGCACTCCTTTGACTAAATAATTGAATATACGTAAAAACTGGGTCGCGAGGTTACATCACATGTATAATTTACATCTAACATCGAACAGGTCATACCACAGAGGCAGTTCATACGCTCCATGGAGCACCCTGCAGGATTTACGGTACACACACGTGCATTATTCATAGCGGAAGGGAAAGTAAAATTTGTTGCGACACGTTGGCCCTCCTCGAGAAGTGAGTGCTACTTTTAGACCTTCTCCTCCTCCTCGAGGTCGTGCCCTTCAGCCGATCATCTGCTTCCATCGGACCCTCTCCTCTCGCCAAACAACTCACTTCATGCCACTGCCACGACTACGACTACTACCGCAAGCTGTGCCGGGAAAATTAAAAAAAAAAAAAATTAAGAAGTTTCAGTGATGCCTTGAAAATGAACTTGTATGTTGGTCCGAGTCGAAAACGAAGAACCTAATAGGGAACGAATCGAGCCCAAATTGAACTGTCCGTCAAAGCCCGTGGAGCCGCCCGTGCGTGTAGCGGCTATGTAAATGATAAAGTGTGGCTAAGCCGCTGAGCGCCGGCTGTTGTTTACATAGGTAACGACTGAATCGCAGGCCTGCTGGACGATGCAGAACGTTTGGAGAAAGGTGTGGAAAGGGTCTGAGCGCCGCGGCGGACGAGGGGGAGCGCAAAGCCTCGCTGTTCCGGTTTGGGCCCTGTGCTCAGCAGTGCTCTCTAGTGGTGAAAAAAAGATACTGCTCCGTACCCTCTCACACGGGACCTAGCGGTGGCGTCTCGATCGCGATTTGCAAGACCGCGGGAAAACCCCGGCAGTTTTGCGTGTATTTAAAGAAGACAACTGTGAAACAGGACTCCTTCACCCGTCCCAACAGTGTCTCGAAGTATCAATGTGTGTAAAATCTGAAAATAATAATAAACCGAAGTGCTGGTATCATACAAATTGCAGGTATTTAAGGTACACCTGCATTTGAAATCTGCTTCACTAATTGACGGCCGAAATGAACAGCGTCGGAGCCAATGCGTCACATTGACGTTTCACAGTAAAATCCAGCACATTGTTATGTTAGGGTGAAAATCAACCGGATCCACCGTGTGTTCACATCATTGACTCCCTGCCTGAGCGATCCCACCTGCTGCGATTGACGCAAGTAGCCTAAAAAAAATGGCGGTGTTCTTTACCAGGACGTCGCGTTTTTACGCTTCTGGGACGCATTCTGCTACGCTCTGCTAACACTCTGCAGACGCTTCTGGTGTGAAGACGCTTCCACAGACCTGGAATGAGAGCAGAAGGCTTTGGCGAGAGCCAGCGTCGCCCTCGGAGAGATTCCCCCCCCCCCCCCCCCCCCACAAAGGCCGTCGCCCTCGCGGCCTCCTCTTTCCCCGATGCTTCTCATCCCCCGGCCCCTCGGAGAAGGAATGAAAGCCAGAATGTCCTTGATGACGGCGGACTCGAGCGATTTCAGGCGAGGCTCGGCCTAATACCCGCCGCAGGGCCTAATAATAGCGCCCAAATCATTTAACAGTCATAATGGGCTTACATGGAAATGCTTACCCAATTTGTGGCACATTTCACTTGTGGTGATGAATGCAGAGTTGGGGTGGTTTGGAGGGGAAGGGGGGGGCGGGGGGGGGGGTTCCGCGAGGGCTTCCAGTTTGGCCGCATTGTGAGACATTAAATGGTGCGAAAGCTGCTCTCCAGACTGAAATCCAGTTTGGCGGAGCCACGCCGCTCCGCTCACGCGACTTGAGGACTTTTAAAAACCATCAAAGGCACCCGTTTGTTTAGCCTCCACGAGGAAGAGGGCAAGACAGCCTGAGCATCCGGATAGAAGCGCGCGTACTTCCTATGTGAGCACACCCACTGAGTGGTTCAGCAGCAGTTCACACAAGTCCTCCGGGGAACGGGAGTTTAATCCCCGGGTTTTCTCCAACCACGACACGTGAACGTACGGACGGGATTCAAGGAATCCCACCCGTGCGCGCGCGCCGCAGCGGGTGCGTTCTGCCCGAGCGGAGGAGACGCGTAGGGGGAAGGGGAAAAGGCTCACACCGCTTTCCTGTTCAAACAGTCTCTCCACAAGCGGAGCGGGTCAGGTTTTTAACGCCTGACCTTATTCCAACTGCATCCAGCTCCCCCTTTTCCCCAAACAAAGTATGTTTCGTTCCAAAGACCTCATGCATCACAATTAGAAACATGTGGTGGGAGCCTTCTGCTTTGCCGTCTGTTGCCATGAGACACTAAATGGAATAGTTTGGCGTTTCGGCAGCCAATGTCAAAGGGTATCTAGGAGGCTGAATAAGCTGTGAGGGGTGAATGACAAATTTCCAGGCAATGGGATGAGAATTTACAATTGAAGCGTGGAGGGGGGGGGGACCCAACAGCATTCCACCCCCCTAAGAGACCGTTAAAATAGTTTTAATGGGTTTAAAAACGAGTTTAATTGCTAGCAATAATAGGCAAAATATTTTTTCAGAGCCATTTATTTTTTAATGTGGAGGCATTTATTTTTAAAAAGAGAAATCTCTGAAAAAACAGCAAATAGAGCCGACCGCTTTAGAGGGAGAAAAAGAAGGCAAACCTGAGACGGAAGAAAAGACCTGGCTGGTGGTGTTGCCGCTAACCCCTTTGTGATGTCACGAAACACTAAAACTATCCAAAGCACAAAGGTGGAAAGTAAGGAAGTACAAGTACTTCAGTAACGAGGCATTGGAGGTTCATTTCAATATGCAAAAGTGTGTGTTTTTTGTTACTGAAGAAGCGAAGTACAAATACTTTGTTCCTGCACTTAAGTAGGTTTTATAGGTATCTGTACAGTACTTGAGTGTTTCTTTTTATGATGAGATTATCTTAGAGGCCCTCAGCTTTGGGGTCGCTGTTTAGTACGCTTTTAGCACCACGGAAAATACAAAAAACAGAGAAGAAAGATGTAGAAAATAACACTGGGTACTGTTATTAAAAGTGTAAACATCCCATAATGGCTCACTTGTCATGTCTAGTCTATTAGTGATTACAGTTTAGTTGTGCTGCAGTTAAGAAAAAATAAATAAATAAATAAATGGTACTGAAAGTACCAAAGCTTTTTTTGTATTAATTACTGTATTGCTTCATGATTTGCAACAAAGAAAATAGTTTTTACTCAAGTACATTTGAGAACCTGTACTTTCTTACTTTGTCTTTAGTGAAGGAGTTGAATCAGTTTGCTCACTTAAAGTATTTACTTAAGTACGTACTTAAGTACCTTTTACCAGAGTTACTTACTCAAGTACATAATGTGAGTACTTTTGCCTCCTCTGTCCTTGCAGAGGTAACGTGAAGGAAATAAGCAAATAAGGCAAAATCAAGCAAAGGCTTTTTGGTCAGTGTATAGTTGTATACAGCTTGTACTGTATATCTGATTTATTAGTCTGAAAATCAAAAATAAGTGAATAAAATAAAATAAAAATGAAGGGATTGACTTTTCTGAATTACGGGGCGTTGACTTACAAGGCAAGAGACGCGCAGTACTGTGGAGGGCATCGACCCCGACACGTGGAAGTGTGTAAAACATGTACGCAATATATCATAACCAGCAGCGACGGACAAAGGAACAGGGCGTTGGGACGCTAATTTAGGCTCGCAAACGACCGCTCGTGGCATATTGCAATGAACCTCCAACTGACGGCCTGCGCCGGGGGGGGGGGGGGGGGTCACTTCGGGTTTATTTGCAAACACCATTCGGTGATTGATGACACGGCAGCCGAGCCCGGCTCAGCCGGACTGAAGTTTTGGGAGCCCAGCGCCTCCGACAAGGCTGTCAACTCGGGCCGATCGCTCCCCCCCCCCCCCGCGTGCAGTCGGCCCCCGGCGTTCCGACGCTCCTCGCTCGCTTCCTCCCCGCGGCTGCGGCACCGCCAGGGATTTAATTATCAAAATGACTAATTATTTCATTACCAGGGAGTGTGGGGTGAGGTTGGTATCCACCAAATTAGAAATATAATAACTAACATGGACCGCGCTGCCAAGGCATGAAGACATTCATCACCTTTTACAGGCGGGATTAATGTGTCATTTGGACTGCCGTTAGCGGCACAGACAAATTCAATTAAGTTTAAGTGAGGAGATGTCAGTGCTGCAAAAAGCAAAAAAAAAAAAAAAAAAAAAAAAAAAAAAAAGCTGAGGCACAGCAGCAGAGAGGCTCGGGGCGGGGGAGGGGCGTGGAGGGGACAGTATGGATGAGACGAGACGTGTTTGTGTGTAGTGTAACTATTGCATCTTTCCGTGTGCACTCGTGAGTGTGTAGTGGCCGCGAGCATCAGGTCTAAATCATCAAAATCACTGCGGATGCACACACGCACACACACACACGCACGCACACACACACACACACACACACACACACACACACACACACACACACACACACACACACACACACACACACACACACAGGCACACGGCAGTGCATGGCCTGATTTTGTTTGATTGTTTTGTGAAATGAATGCATGACTTCATTCTTACGTTTTAGCCTTTGCTCTTTGGCCCAGGGGAAACAAATAATCGGTTCTCAATGGCTTGCTAGGTAAATAAAGGTTAAATAAACAAAAATAAAAAAGTAAATCATCAGCCAGACCATGCAGCCATTCCTCATGACGACACCTGTGTGTTAACATCGGATTTTCTCCAAAGGAAAATCCAAATTGTGCTTGAAGAGCTGCTGCGTGAATGTAGCTACAAATGTGCCATATGCAACTGTGTCAATCAATCAATCAATCAATCAATCAATCAACTTTAATTTGTACGGCGCTACATCACATCCAAAGGCGTCTCGAGGCGCTTTGTACGATCAGAGAGAAAAAAAAAAAACACCAACTGGGAAGTTGGAAGCAGGAAGCATCAGCTGGGACTGTGAGCCTGCAAGCCTGGAGAGGAGGCACTCACACTCTGACCTCATGACCTGGTGTCACCCTAGCCCGCGCCAGCAATTGTGTGATAGTTGTGTTTTAGAATGAATAAATAAATAAATAAATAAATAAATAAATAAAGTATTTCAGTGTGTACAATGCCGATGATGTCATTCTGTGTAATCCGCCTTTGAAAGACGCTGCAAGATCCGACTCGACGTGCGCGAGCGACGCAAACGTTTCAGTGCCCATGCGGGAATGTAGGATGACGTAAGCGGCTGTCAACTGGTATCTGTACGGGGAAATCAAAGCGAGGTTACGTCTGCTTTTAGCGAAGTGGTCTCTGGCTACTTCATTCAGGACCCAGACTGTGTGCACTACTGGATTAATGCAAAGTTCCTGGTGTTTGAGACGCTGTGCAACCGGCGGTCACTGGAGCCACCGTTGCCTCTCTGTGGTCTCCGGTCAGTGTCGGCCATTCTCCTCCAACTCCCGACAATGACAGAGGCTTTTTTTTCTCCCCGCCCGCCGCCTGCCACTGGATATTCCCCCCCTTTTTTGGAACCGTCAAGTAAATCCTGGGGACTGACACAGCGCCAGTGCGAGAGTCCCGGTAGATCAGCACTTTTGTGAAACACTCCGGACCGGCTGGTCTGCCAGAAGTGCATCGAGTCGCCGCAATTTGATTGGCTAATTAAATTAAAAAAAAAAAAACTTTTTGCGAATGATGCCGGTGAGCGTAAACTTAAAACTTGAAAAGTTGACGAGCCAATTCTAAAGCGAAACCAGGAAGCGAGGAATTACACTTTCATTAGCGCAGTTGACATGAGACCACCTTACTAAAAGCCTTGGCTGAGGAGGATTAGCGTTAGCTGAGGAGCCCCGCTAATTTTTGAAACAAACCCCAGACAAGTTATCCACGTGTGCAACTTGTCAAAGTGAAACATTTCCATGGATAAAACTACTGTCCTTCGCCAACTACTGAGGTCCAGCGATAGCGGTCCTCTGTGCTTTGACTGGATTCTATCTCCGGTCTCCTTCTCCCAGCCTTTCCTAATCAACGATGGCCGTCCCCTGGCAGTTCTTGGCCGTGTCTTGGGCGCACGATTCATTTCTTGCGAGTCGCCACTGACGGAAAGGAGCAAACTCAAAGGCGTTGGAAAAAAAAAAATGATGGGACTGAAGTGTGTGTATGCTGTAAGGGACCTTCTTCTAATACATTTTTAATACTGGAAAACGGTTTAGAAATACATCTTTTTTTTTTTTTATTATTGCTACAATTCCGGAAGATGCGGGTATTGAAAATGGATGGATATCAAATGTAAAGTGGAAGTCACATAATTACAGAGACCTGATTATTCCAAACAACAAAGACTACGTTTTTTTTTGTTGTTGTTTTTTTTCAGATGCTGTGCCAAACCACAGTTGGCTCATTAACATTTTGAGATTTATTTAAATGTTATGCCTGGCAATATTAATGAGGCAAGCATTAGACAAAACAAATTTAAGGATATATATATCACAACTGGCGAAGAGATGAATTACGGGCCGCTCTCCAGTCCTGCAAAATGCCGGGTGCCTCCTTCCGTACCAGGTGGCAGCAGGTGTTGCGGGGGAAGGGATGGCGGGGGGGTCCTGCCTTACTTTGAATTTGTTACTACAAGGATTTATCATGAACAAAACGCCTCATCATCACGAGTGGCGCAGCTGATCTTGCGCCTACAGGTGGTAAACGGCGATCGCGCAGCCACTCAGAACCCTTCGCCTCCCCCCCCCGCCGGCGAACTACACGTGCCGCCGGTGGTTTTCGGGCTGTTTACTTCCGGTTGGTTTGGGCTTTTTTTCCAAGGATTGTAAGTGAAAGGGGGAAGACGTGTTAATAGAAATCCGCTCGGCAAAGCTGTTGGATTTAGATGGAAAAAAAAAGAAAAAAAAGAGGGAACGAGGAACGAATTAACATAGCAACCTTTTTCCGAGCGCAGGTCATCATGGGATCGCGTCCTTGAAAATCCTCACTTTTAAATAGCTCGGCGCCTCTTCCAGTCAACGCGATAATTAAATCCCCCCCCCCCCCCCCCCGCAGCCTCTGAGTGAAAGCTCCTGGCGGCACGTGTTCATTTTTCTTATTTCATGTGTTTGTTTTCAACCGAGTCTAGGTCAGGCATGGGCAAACTACGGCCCGGGGGCAATATGCGGCCCGTTAATCTTTTTGATCTTGCCCGCCGAACTTGAAGAAATGATATTAATAGTAAGTAAGTCATAAAATAGCTGCATTTCATCCATTTTTTTTCAGTCTTTTAAGAATCATTTCAATAAAGAGCAAAATACTGCGGGGCTTCAAAGGCAGATTTTGTGCAACTTTGCTTTTGTTCTTTTTACAACTGACATTACTTTTTACAAGCGCACGTTTTCTCCATATCGAAAAGATATATTTCATTCCTCCTATGAGGCGGCTCACCGAAACACTCCATCCATCCGCTCCTGCTCCGGTCAGATTTTAAGAACCCATTGTGGCCCCACCAGTCAAACAGTTTGCCCAGCCCTGCTCCAGGTGGTGCGTTGGTCAGCATCATGTTAAGCCATACAAGCAAAGTGACATGCACTGCGAATCAGAACCCCCTCCAAACGAAAAACAAACAAACAAACAAAAAAAAAACACTCATGTCGGGCAATAGGGGAACAACAACAACAACAACAACAACATGTTCCACTTTGCTGAGTTAGTGACTGAGGGTGTGGGAGGGACGGCACGATGGACGTGGAGACGAGCAGAGATGGAACAAGAGAGAAACATTAGGTCTTACCATGGCACCAACGCTATATGTGGCTGCTGGAGTAAGTGTGTGGTTGTAGGGGTCGGCAGCATATACTCGTCCGTAACTGGAAGAAGCAAACAAACAAACAAAAAAAAAAAAAACGGAAAAATGATTAGAGATATTTCAACAGATGTTGAGTAAAGAAACGGCGACAACAATATAGGATAAAACAATGTTTTATAATGAAATTATTGATATATTATATGAATTTATATACATTAAAACAAACAAATACATATGTATGTATATAAGTACAAGAAATAACAAGAAAAAAACCCTATGACTGAATAATTAAAATCACAGGTGTCCGTTACATGGGGGAAACCACCGACGATATAGAACTTGTATACAAGCGTCGGCTCTTTTGAGAGATTTGCCAGATTCTTTTTTTTTTTTTACCCTTCTTTGCCACGCAGGGCTCGTAGGCCTTCAAACTGCGCAGTGCATTAATAATGAGGGGCCACAGACAAATTAAAACAAAGGGGTTTCCAAACACAAACGTGTTGATTCAGATTGGCCGGGAAAAGTGTGTAAGGATCAAGGGGTCGGATTCACGGCTTCAGGTCTGACATCAGCTGAAAAGGCTGCAATTCCTATCTGGGAAAGTGGATCATATGACTCGAAGCAGGTTCGAGGCCAGTCGCCCCCCCAATGAGTTCCGATGGCTGCGCACCAATAGAAACGGCTCAGAAGGATCTGAGATACACTTAGATAGAAAAAAATAAAAATAAATAAATCACATTTTAAATAAAAACAGACTTTTGCTGTGTCTCAATTCAGGGTCTGCACCCTTCAGACCGAGTGTCCTCCGTCTGAAGGAAGCCTTCTTAGAGTTCCCAGCCTAGAAGGACGGACCAAACCCCGCCTCCCCGGTAACCACCCGGGACGGTCTCGCCTTCGGCGTATTTCCTCGTTTCGTCGCCGCCGTTGCCCCCTGCTGGCCAACCCCGGAAGTGACGTTTTTATAGCATCAAGCTAACCATTGGTTCGCCATCTAACGATGCCGTTGGATGATCAAATAAATAAAAACCCGATGTTAAAACTGCATATTTTATGTGAAATTTGAATACTTAAAATTATATGAAGTGTCTTTGCCAGTACATGCCGCTAATTTCAGCTGACTTCCCAGGATCTCACGATGCTTTGCAGCAGCACGCAAAGCACCATGGGATACACAAGTGCGCGAAGGATAGTAGCGGTGCATCCTTGGCATCGGCTAAAACGAGGGCGCATTTCCGAGTGCGCATTTTGAGCGTCCTAAGCACCCTCGGGAATTGGGACAAGCCTTCGTGCAGTGCTATGGCGCAACTTCCTTTCAAAATGCGCACTTCAAGGATGCAGACCCTGAATTGAGACACAGCACATATGTGAGTACTGATGGCTGCGGTGTGTTTTCTGTCCCAACAATAGAGGGCAGCGCGGCATCCTGGGGGTTTTTGGGGCGTTGGGTAAAAATCCTCAATCTTTCATTTGTTTCAAATCACACGTTTGAATTATTAAGTCGCGGCTTTGAAGTCGCAAAAACAACAAAACGTCATCTCGCGCCAACAAAACGCAAATTGTCCTCCCTCCCGGGGGAACAAGAAGGTGCTTGCAAAAAATAAATAAGAAAAAAAAAATACTTCTGCTGTGAGCCAATTAAATGAGGTCATTTCTTTTTTTGCGTGCGCGCGTTCCAAGCCAGAGGATTGTTAAAATAATTAGAAACCATCCACTCAGGAACATTATTATGCAAAGAAAAGTGGGTGGCAGGCTGACAAGTAACGTGGACACTTCTTTAATTGAATAATATCAAGGCTTGTGATTGAATAGTCTGGGAGGGAGTCAAAAGAAAGGAGCGAGGAAAGAGGCAGAACTCTTATAATCCAGGGAAAGGAAGGAGGGGGAGGGGGGAATAGAACCCCCGACAAAAGGAAAAAAAACAAAAAAAAAAAACCTCTTGGAAAATAGTCTGCTGATAAAATAAAAAGAATAAAGCACAAATTGTCTAATTTTATTTTAGCAGGAGCTGTGCAGCGGCGGCAGGCAGTATTTATTCCAAATGATCGGCCGCGCTCCGGCCTTCCAGTCTTACAGCCCCCCCCCCCCCCCCCGCCCCCACCACCAGCCCCCATCCATCCCCTACCAACCCCCCACCTCCGTCCTCGCCCCGGCGTGATAAGGGCCAATCAGGGGCCAGAGCCTGTGCCCATAATTGAGCTGATTTGCATAGTGGCCCAGTGGTTGAAGCGATTAGAAGTTAATCCCGATTAGTTTTGGACATTGCTATTCACTATGCAGCCCCCTCAACACCCACACTCAGCCCCGGCACTGCATTTGACCTATCTTATCTCTCGGCGCAGAACCCTAACCCATCATCAGTCTGCGCGAGCGTGCGCGAGGGCGTGCGAGGCCGGTGACAGTGTGTGTTCGCGGCGGCCGCGTCGTAAGCTGCAACTAAAACACAAATTCAAATGCAATTTGAGTGGAATGCATTTAAAAAAAAAAGAAAAAAAAAAAAGGGAAAAAAAAATGACCCCCGAGGTGAGCAGATAAACACGGCAACAACATTTTCAACAGCCCTACAAAATGGTCGGGAGCGTACGGTCAAAAGCACAGGGCTTTCGGATGGAGAGAGGAGTCATTGAAAATGCACAGTTTCACATCCGCAACGTTATTTCGCTTGAATAATTTAAATGGCTGCGCTCCGCTGGCATTAAAGCTGCATTTTGGGTCATTTGTTCAAATAATAATCCATTTCCTATTTTGAAGAGTTTTTTTTTTTTTTTTTTTTTTCCCCCGCGCGGAGAAAAAGATAGCAGGCTTTCTGATGTAACCTTCAAAGGAGGAGTTACACCAGCGTTGCTGCGAGGCCGCGCCGCGTTTGCGCTTTGAGCTAAATGCTAGTATGCGCGCCACGGCCACAACAAAAACCTTTTTGTTGTTTGAAGATTTGTTTGGTCATTGTGTATCATCACCAACGGCCATGCTATTTGTGCGCTAATCACAAGGAAATGATACGCCGATCGACGAGCGATCGACGCCGACGAGGTAGCGGGCCGCAAAGCATTGTGACGCGCAAACGCATGCTAATGATAATGGCAACGTTAGCGGCGTTGCAGAAATGGTGCTGCAAAAATGTAGCTTTGAACCAATGAAAATGACCTCGTGAGGGAGCAACACAGCGTGCTGCCACGCAGTGATTTGACTCGTTTGTGTCATCACTTTCACTGTAATTCATTTGAAGGATAGTTGTTTAGCTAGCTGTCAAGCTTGTGGTGCTATTCAAGGAAATGTTAGGAGCCAAGTGACAAGAATTCATTCACTGAGCTACAAGTATGTGGGGAGTTCTGTCAGTTTGAGTGATGTATCCTTCATATAGTTCAAACGCAAATGTACTTTTAATGTGATTATGCGATTGTTTTCCTGGTGAAAACAAAATGTTTCTTTTTTCAAATGCCATGCTACATAGAAGTGAAATTGAGCTCTGCTCCAGATGCAGGTCCGTCACTAACAGTGGTACCCTCGGAGAGGTGACATTGGAAGAGTTCTGATCACAAAAGGTGACTCCCCAAAATTCAGGATTGTATCCAGCACAACGTTTTTCAGCTATCATTAGCATTCATTTGGCGTACGTTAGAAGCTATTCGAATGTGTTCACTCGAAGTCTGAAGCTATTTGTAACAGTGTTGGGGCTCAACTGTCTGCTGACAGGCATGAAGAGAGGGGGATTCATAATTAGTAACACGCATTAAGGTTAGCTTAGTGCTTCATCCTGAAATAACATTCATCGTAATGACCATAGCGCAAGCTAGTATCTTGGAAGCATACGATTTCCTTTCTGGAAAAGTTCCTGGGCTGGGAACGGGCCAACAAGTCTGCACGTCCCCTGCGCATTGTCATCTCTACACGCTCTTGTGAACATGTGTGCATGAGTGACCTCATTGCACTTTTTTGTTGGTTTGCGTGTCACTAGAGCCAGGCCGCGGGTCTGGTCAGGCTTCGTCAAAGCAGCTGTTAGGGCTTCCCATCTGTGACCCTTGTGGCATGAACATGACCCACATGGTACGAGTGCGGCCCCCTCACAGATGGGCATTTCAAGGCTACACAGGTACAACTGGCAAAGGCACCCGAGTCGCATCAGACATCATCTTTTGCGGGATATTCACGTCCTCTTGTAATTGTTTAAAGCAGTGGCTCTCAACTGGTGGAGTCTCGGGATCCATATTTTTTTTTTTTTTAGCCTTACAATGAAGTCGCGACCCAAATTTATTCCACAGAAAATGAAAACGCTAGCCCACTTTCTAACACATCGAGTAAATAAATGATTTTTTATATATATATGTATATGTATACATACATATATATTTTAAAATCCCAAAAAGGGGGAAACTGCTCACAAAGCTGCCAACCAATCAAAACAGCTCTGCGACCCACTTTTGGTTTTGGGTCACGACCCATCAGGTCAGAAACGTCAATTTAAAGCCATTACTTGATCTCTTGGGGGCAGCAGAACATGACCAAAAATTCGCCATCTAACCCAACTGTGAACAAGTGTGATTAGCAGGCCATTATTCTCTGGTGAAGACCATTTAACCTGTCAGATGCTGCTGCAAGTAGAAAGGCTTGATGGAACCTGTGTGCATGGTGCTAGCAAGCACTGCCCTACTGCTGAGATGACTACAGAGATAGAGGAGTAGTCAAAATGACCATACCCAGTGGTACCAAAGAGACCTTCCTGATACTTTATTAGCCGCTAAGTCATTTCCAGGTGTCTGACAGTAATAGTTCCGCCAAGTGTGTTTCTGACAGCCACAGAGAAACCATGGTAGCCCCCAGGTCCCGGAGCTCTGGCCTAGATCCGGAATGGGAGGAGTTAGCATTGACCACATACTCTTATGGAAGCAGGATCAGCAGTGAAACCTGCGTGTGCGCTCGCTCGCCTTGTTCCCACAGTCTGCCGACACGGAGCAACACCTCCAACACCTTCATTTAGAGCCGCGCTCGCGTCCAATGCTCATTTCTCCTCGGGGGAAAAAAAATATATATATATATATCTGTATTTGGCTACGAGAGGCTCCGGAAGGCTCGGCCAGCTGGTCTTATCTGAACTGCGTCGATCGGCTCGGCAGGTAGCGCGCCGCTAGTTAATCAGAACCTCGCTAGCGAGTTCAAAAGATTCTTCGTCTGAACTCCCCAGTTAGCCGAGAGGAACCGTGGGGTTTCCCCTACGGAATGTCTATTTTAACACAGTCATTGTTTTCATGTCATTTAGCTCTGTGTTATCTGGCGTGAAATCACCGTTTAATCCTTTTGTCCCCCCCCCCCCCCCCCGCCTTTCTTTATAGATAAAAACAATCTCAATGTCCAAGCTTGGTGAATTCTGCCGCTGCAAATATCACAACTGATCGGGACAAAGCTGTTTTCAAGCGAAACTGGTGCCCACTTAACCGGTTCAAATAATCACCTACACTCTTGGAACCAGACGGTAACATTTCCTCCATCCGAGACGTCAAACTAAAACTCCCAAAGTGAAAAAGAGAATTTGGGGGAATGTAAGTCGGAGGATGAATAATGAATCAAAGGGACAGACGTCTGCAAGTTCCACGCAATTAGAAACTAAAATTACACACCAGTGCTTACTAATTAAACACAAATTATTCATTGTGTTATGAATATATCTATTATTAATAAAAAATCCTGAGGGGGCTTGCGGGAAATAAAACACTCAAATATCATTTCAGCTCGGGAAACCACGATTTCACATCCTGGCTGAGCACACTGGCGCCAAACCAAGCGGCTTCACAAGTCTCCCGTTTTATTTTGTATTATTTATACAAGGAAACCACGGGAAGGGAGTCTGGAGAGACTCTGACAACTGCAACCGTCAGTGCAATCCAGTGTAATAGGGCTGTAATAAAGCTAAACTGGCTGAGGCTCCTGTTGCATCGCTACTCTCTTCTTTTTTTTTTCTTTTTCTTTTTCTTTTAGGGAAAGTACTGATTCATCCCACCAGGTTATAAGCATCGCGATGTGGCTCACAGTTTTATTTTTAAGGCAGTATTTAGGTCAGGCTGCTTGCTTAGAGTAATTATATTCCGGTTCTGCAGCAAAAGAACAGAAAAAAAAAGAGAAAGAATAGCTGAGTAAAGAGAGGGAAAAGAAAAGGATTGAAATCTTTAGAGTCGTACCTGTCACTGTATGCAGCAGCGGTGGCAGCAGTAGGTTGGGCATATCTGTAGGCAGCGTAACCACCCTGAAAACACACAAAAAGGCACAGATTCCATAAGAACGGCTGGGAATTTAACAGAATGACACGAAGAAAAAATAAAAATCTGCGCATTTAGATGCAAACGTTACAACGGGTCACAGTTGCAATTGCAAACAGGTTTCAGGTTTGCAACACTGTAAACTTTGCCAAAATGTATTTTTTTCCCCCAAAGAACAGCCATGGTTGTTTGAAAATAAGAAGCACGTGTAAAGATCGCGTCACACGGAAAACTCAACTGATAAATGAAAGCTTTTACTTCTGGGCCTTTTCTTTGAAGAATAACGTGTCACACGCACACTGTGTGTGTTGTGTAGCCTATGAGTGTCTAAGCAAAGCTGACTGAATTCTGTTTTCTCAGCTCTGAAAACATCAAACACACTCGTGGAAAAGGACAAGAGCGTAAACGTTTCTGTTAAAATGATGACAAAGTTGTGAATGACTCAAAAAAAAAAAAAGAGCTTAAAGAGGAGACAAAGATTAGAAGTTTAGACTTGATAGTGTAACTCCATAAGAGGCCATGTAATCATACCACAGTGGCTCTCTTACTTTGGGTGTTTCAGCAGTTACATTAAATTGGACTTCAGCTGCTGTTAAAGTCTTTCAGACCTGTGCTAACTTTTCCTCATTTTTTTTTCTGCTGCACAATTATTTTACGTGGTGGCCATGCGGCTCTGATGCTGTTCCTACACTGGCTGACACCATTCACGATGAACATAACATATGATTAAACAAAATACGTGGTTGGAAGCTCCAATTCACATTCACACTTTGTATCAAAGAGGAGAATTCACGACACAGTGTTTGTTTGTTCTCCGAAGTGCAAGTTAACAAACAAACGAGGAAAATTAGGTTGATTACCATAATATTGCTGGATTAATGGTGAAATAAATGACACAATGTATACATAATGGATTGTGTTTTTATGTACATGATAAACTGTACAAAGTCCACACGTTTTTTTTCATGCTTTTAGTTATTAGTTTGGATTTAAGTGCACTGATAGATTAAAGACATTGACGGTTTTCTCGGAGCAGCCTGACTTTTTGCTCTTCCTCTTGCGGCAGGCTGATATTTTCACACTCTTAAATATAAATGTTGTCCCATAAACCTTTTGGCCCGTGAAAGCATCTGCTTCTCTGCCATTTTGGATCGCAATAGGATTTCTACTTTCTGGTCGAACAGGCCAAAAGTGAGCGAGTAAATAGAAAAGAGGAGCGGGGAGAGGATACCTCCCTGAGGAACATCTGAAATGGTGTGTGAGGAGTACTGATGTAGTGAAGACCAACACACGGACTAAGACTGGCGGTATCGAGACCAAGACCAAGACCAAGACACCATGTCAAAAACAAACAAACAAACAAACAAACAAGTTAGAATCAACAGGACACTACCACTTGCATGAATTGCAGAGCAAAAGCGTTGCATTGGGGGCGAGCCGTCCAGCATGAAATCAGAACGCCTCGTTTCTAAGCCTGCCTGCGCTGCGGAATTTGATGACCGACGAATTTGCTGACATTTTATTTACTGACTCGGCTAATTTGTTCTGCAGATAGATGGTGCGTGCGAGAGAGGTCAACTCACATCGTGAAGGGAAAAGCGCAAGGAATGATATACATTGGAACACGTTTTTCAAAGAGGCAAATCTTATTGGCTGCATTTGACACTTGCCTTTGAACGTCTAATTGAGCGTGATTTTACAAAATGAGTATCAAGTGTGCAATATGCGGCAAACGTTACAGAAGTTGAATGCTTAAAAATTGTTTTTTAAAAAAAATTACACAACAAAGCTTTGTATTATAATCACATTCAGTTGCCTTTGCTAAACCATAAAAAAGTCAACAAAACATCATGGTGTAGATTTGAGGCTGTTTAAAATAGCATACTTTTAGTGTGTTTTTCATTGGACATTGGAAGTGGTTTTCATTAAACACTGAAATGTTCCCATACTTTTTCGTGCACTCACGATGATCGCAGAGCACTCAAGATCGTTATTGCATAAAACTGGCTAGGATGCAGCTTAGTGCAGAAATGAGTCAGTGACACCCCAAAAGTTTGGAACGGGCCCACAAATCTGAAATTTTGCCTGCTTGAAAACAGATTTTTTTTAACAATGACCAACATTCAACTCCAAAAAAATAGTACGCTAATCTTCCGTCACTTCCTTTTAGAATGGATGTGCCACGTTAAAGCCAGCTGATCCCTTCATTAAGGGGACAAATCGCTGTATGATATGAGCCCTTGTGTGCGAAAGCCTCCCGAGTGAAGTCGCACTGGCACAGACGCTTCCAACCCCCCCCCACCCCCCCGCCCCAGTCGATATGCGCAGCTAGCCGCACTGCTGTCTGTCAGCACTCTGCCGCGCCGCTGACGCACACTTGCGTGACGGCGCCATTGTTCGGCGTCAGCATCAACGTTGCGGCCATCTAATACGTGATGCGGTCGATCCCCGCCGCCGCCGCCGCCACCGCCGCTTCAGGATGACGGCTTCTCGTCTCCGCCCGCCGCATGTGCCAATTAAACGAGCGGCCGCCGCTTGCAGACGCCAGCAGCTACGACGGCACGCGGCGCTGGGCGAGATGACATGAATAAATAAGGCGGCGGCAGAAGACGGGGCCCCGCGCTTTGTGCAACTCCTCCCGAGGAAGGCGCGGCTTGTTGTGTTTGTCCAGCGCGGCCGCCTTGTTTGCGTTACTGAGCCTATTTATTCTCAATTTCCACATGTTAATTTCGCTCCATACTCCACAAATCTCATGGTTTATTTACCGAGCCATTTCAGCGGGGCTGTTGTTTTTTGTCTTCACTGTTTACTCCTTTTTGACACTCACGTAAACAAAACAAAAAAAAAAAAACAGAAGCCAAAACCCTCAGATGTTGGCTCATGTAAGGAGAAAAAAAATAAATTCCAAGGCTTTTCTTTATCTGTCTCTATTACCTTCACGTTCTCCGGCAGGGGAATTCATTTTTTATTTTATGTATTTCTTTTTTTTTCCAAAGTCACCTCGACCGAAAACGCAGCAACGCGGCGTTCAGAATCTCCCTCGCTTCAGAACTTAAACTTCTCCACAGCTGGCGGCGCTGCAAATTGAGGAGCTTCTTTTCTTTTTTTTTTCACCCCCCCCCGCTTATAAATAATTGAACACCGACAAGACGGTGCAGGAACACCGCACGACCAAGTGAACTTTTGACTTCATGCAGATGCACAAGTCGGCCTGCGTCAAAGTATATGAGCTTTCTATTCAGGCAGATGCGTTTGCCGAAGGAATTTATCGCCAAAGATGCACTTTGTGTGTGTGTGCGTGTCAAGAGTTAAGACAGCCAAGTATACTTCTGCTAAACAGTGCAAAGTGTAAAGAGTGAGAGAAAAGTGTAGGCGGTGCGCTGCACTAAAAATAGAAGCATATTGACAGCAGCGCCGCTGATGTTGAGGCAAAACCACCAACTTTTACTCTTGTATATTTATAACTTTGTTGTCAGGAGCAGCGGAAATGCTTCCAGTGCAAACAGAACACTGGCTTTAGCTCCAACCAGTCCAGTCCTGCCGACATTTAGTAAGCACTTTAAATAGAGCAGCTCGACGATTGACGTTGGATGGATACACAGAGACTATATGTAGATATATAGGATGGATAATAGGGACTATTATAGTTCCATGTCATTGCTTGTGTTGCATTTGCAATTCAGGTTTTCTGGACAGGGAGACCCAGGAAAGGTAGCGGGGATGTAGACGCCATTGACAGAATATTGCAAGGGTTGGGGAGCGAAGGGAGGTGGCGGTAAGAACATCAGAGGAACAAACCAAAAATAAATCTAACAGTGGCGAAAAGCACATTTCTGCTGTCCTTAAAAAAAAACACTTGCCTTAAAAAAAAACCCAACAGAACTTGGACGAAAGAAGAAAAAAAAAAAAATTATTTCCGCGCTTCCCTCGCAATAAATCACACTCAAGTTGTTTGTACCAATTGACTTAACATGACGGTGGGGGGAAAGAAAACCCCATCATCGGACGTGATGCTTCGCGTTGGGCTTATCGGCTCTGAAATTGGATGGAAATGGATCATGACAAGAACATCAATCCAGAGGTGACTTCAAATTATGCTAATGTGGCGAGCGTGCGCAATCACTGTAACAAGTTTACCACATGACAAATGTTGTGTTAATATTTAAACGCAACATTTACATATCACCCAGTGAAATGTCCCCAAAAGGAGAGAGGAGAAATCTACTTAATGTCGCTTTTACATAGGATAAGGATAATGGAGGGTTTTACAATACATATACAGTATATGTATGTGAGCATATATATACATATATATGTATATATATATATATATATATATATATATATATATATATATATATATATATATATATATATATATATACATATATACATATATATGTATATGTACATTAGAATTGCAAGATCTCAACACATTTTTTTCTTTTATTTCAGCCATGCTTGTGGTAAATGTGTCGCGGCCGAGGCGGCCGGACGTGCTGCAGCCGAACAGCAGCAATGAATAAAACATCAGCCGTGCATTCCGCCTCTCAAACAACACACGGGGACGTAACGTACAGGAACACACGGCAACCCTACAAAGGGCCGAGAAGCGGATCCGGGGGAAAATCTTAACGTCTGGCGAACGTGGGGCAGATATTTTTTGATTTAAATGATAATCGCTGCGCATTAATGTGGCTTTAGGAAGAAGATGAAAGAAGGAGGGGAAGGAAGAAGAAGAGGAATTACGGCATGCAAAACAGGCTCTCAGACAGCCGCGTGGCGCTACCTTCATCTGACTTGATCAGCGGCCCTTGTGTAGACACAGCCTTAAACCTTTGGATTACTCGCAGTGGCGTGATGCGATTGTGGTGCCTTCTAACAGTTTAATTATCATTCCGGAAATAATTTCCAACTTCCTTGAGGTTTGTAGGCGCACCGTTTCAGAGCGAGGGAGGGAGGGAGGGAGAGAGGGAGGAAGGGAACGCAGCCTGATAAATGAATCGATATGTATGTCGGGGGCGAGCTGTGCATTTTCCTGATCTCAGCTATGGGTGAGAGCAATCAATTGATTGATCTGGAGGGAGGAGTGTAGTGTGCTGTGATCATCAGAATTCAAAAAAAGAAAGGCAACATCCTGTAAATGTATCTCAGATTTTCCAGTAACTGGAAAAGAAAATGGGGATAAGAAGCTGCACTGAAAAAGACTGGAACAGATTATATATATATATATATATGTATATATATATATATGTATATGTATATATATATATATATGTATATATATATATATGTATATATATATATGTATATATATATATATATATATATATATATATATATATATATATATATATATATATATATATATTATATATATATATATATATATATATATATATATATATATGATGAATCGTATATATATGACTTTTGTCTGATTCCTAAAAATTTGGCAGCCATCGTGGAGACAGCAAAGGGCACGGCCATATATACATGACTTTCAGTGAAAGTCGACACAAATGTAGCACTTTTACTCACATGAACCCGCTTGTGTCTTTAAAATGAATTAATGCTCTCATTATCATGATCATCATGACATAGTAATTGATATATAAAATCTGAATATTATCATTTGAATGAATCATGAATAGTCAATCTTCTCAGAATTACCAGTCATTCAATGATGCTCTTAGCGATGCACCACAACACAATGCCATTGCACACACATCTCTCTTTTTTTTTTTTTTTTAACTTTGGCAGAAAAACAAACTCCTTTCCAACGCAACGATCCCAAGTGTGCATGGAAACGGCAGAGAAGGAAACCGGGAAACTTGAAACCTATCTCAAAATCGGACGTTTTTGAAAGATTACACGAGTTAAAGCTCACAACTTTAAACTGAGCTTGTGCCTTCCAACACTTTAACATTACATCATCGAATACATATCACTGGATTTAAACACTGTGCTTTCCATTTGTAACGTAACGTGAACAACGTAACGGCCAATAAAACGTTATGAAGACACTCAGTCGCTCAATAAGTTCTTTCTAATTCTTTCTTTCTCATTCTTTATAAATGATTAACAATCTGGTTAATTTTGAACTGCACCGCAGAGCATGTGGCTCTCAGCAGCCACAATGCCGACATTTGTAGAGAAATATGACCACAGGTGAAGTCTGAAATCATTGCAATTTACTTTTCCTGCCCTCAAAAGTCCATTCCGGACACTTTATTTAATTATTTTTTTTTTTCCTTCTGTTTGCTTTCACATTTTTAGTCGTCAGCCACGTGCGACACACTCAGCAACTCATCCGATTATTCACCCCAGCCAGCGCCGTATTGTTTTTAGATCTGTTTTTCATTAATATGCGAGCGGCTCTACCACGGCGCACGGATGAGAAGCCTCGCCTTTAATTCATCATAAAACAAAAGCCATTTTTCTTTCCCCGCCGCGGCCGGGTGACAACTCCGGCACTTCTCACATCATTTCACCTTCCAACCCCGCACTCCATGACTGAGACACTGTGTCTGTCCTGACATGAGCAATGTATTATTACCACTATAAACTGCAGAGGCGAGTAAGTGATACTTAGTGCGCGTGATGATGGGCCGTGGCAGGAAGATGAACAGGTTGGCCCGTGTTAGTCACCAGCCACTGTGGACTGTCACTCCTGACTGAGTGAATAATGGCAACGTGCGCAGGTGTGCGTGTGTGTGTGTGTGTGTGTGCGCGTGTGCGTGCGTGTGCGTGCGTGAGGGCGAAGACGGAGTATAGAAAGAAGACGGATAGTTGCCGTGTCTGTGCATCCGGTCAAGGTCTGGCCACTCCGCCCCCGGAATCTCACGCAGAGAACGTCCGTCAGTGTTTCCATCCATCACATTTGCTGATTCACTGAAGGAAAAGGAAAGTCAAGCAGGACTCTCCTTCCCCCGACTCTCCATCCATCTTCCACCGTTTCCACCATTTTCGGGGGGCCCCACCACACTCCCGCTCAGCGGCACCGACTCTTTGCTACTCACGTAAAGGTCCTGGGCGAAGATTCGCACACACACACACACACACACACACACACACACACACACACACACACACACACACACACACACACACACACACACACACACACACACACACAACCTTGCAGCCGGATAGCAGAGCCGGATGAGATGAGAGATGACGTTTGTCTGGATTTTGCTTCCTGTTGCACAGATTAGCAGAGAGCCGCTGCAGGATCAGACCGGACAGGTGGTGGACGCCCAGGGTTCGAGGGGGGGAGGGGGGGGTGGCTGTGCCGGTATGGCACTGCAATATTTGCGGAGACAGCTGCAATCGACAGGGTTTTCTTGTTTCAGCGGAGCAACTATTGTGAAAGATGATTGGTCAGCGACAGTGTTGGGAAAAGACTTTGCGAAATGCAATTGGTCGCAGTTATAAGTTACCTTTTTGAAAATGCAATGGTAATGTAACTATTTCAGTTACTTTGTCAATGTAATGTAACTAATTACATTTGAAGACATTTTGATTACTTTTGAAAATTTTGGATAAATGCTCTCAACTGTTTAAGACAGTGTTCAGCTTTCAGCAGTACTAAAAACCAAAAGAAGCAATTCAACTGGCAGCCGAGTGGTAGGGGGCGCTGCAATTCCGATACTTGACAGGAGAACCAATCAGAATCATCAGAATAGTATCAAACGTTCGTCTGCGGAGGGGGAACAGAAGAGGAGGGAGAAGAGGTGCTCCCAGCCTATTCTGTAGAAATTGGTCGGATGCAATTATAACTGTAATCATGAACAATTCGACAAATAACAGTAATCAGTTTTATTACTAGAAGAAAAATGTAATTAAATTACAATTATCTCTATTTCTTTTTTAATTAAATGACCCAACAACGTTGCATGTAGCTCGTTACTGCCCAACACTGGTCAACGACTGGCTGTAAACAGACAACAACTGGGGCTTATTAAACTGGGACATGTTGATCCTGGCTGGTCGTCCCAGGATTCAGACCAAGGACCTTCCCGCTGTGAGGCCGCAGCGCTAAGCCGCTGCGCCGCCACCAAGCTGACGTGCACGCGTCACTTGGCGATGCAACCTGTTATTCAACCAATTGCACGATGAACGAGTGTAATTGTTGGAGGGATACTTGGACATTTTGTCCAATCCGGGCCGCTCGTCTGCCGCCTTCTTCTCAACAAAACGTATTGTTGTCGACGACGGCCGCATCAAACGTGCGCTTTTTCAAATCACTCCCAGCAGGGTGCCTTGAATGCATTTGCCTCGAAAAAACGTCTCTGTTTGCGCGGCATTATTCGAGTCGCATTGTCACTACTTCACCACACTGCGAATGTGCAGGTCACAGGTTGCACACGGGAGCGTCGCAGAGTTGTTGCGCAGTGCATTTGACAACTTTTGAGTGAGGGAGATCTGTACCCCCCCCCATCCATCCATCCACCATCCATCCTCACCCAGAGGTATTAATAATTAAAGGGAGCGTACCGACCCATGTGACAATTGGGATCGTGGCACCGACCGTGGGACAGTTTGCCAAAAATGTCGAACTACTCGACAGGGGCAGTGCCGGGATGCTTCCGGAAACGGGTGCATCCGTCCTGGTTCGGGTGTGTGTACTTGCGACGACTCCCATCACGCTGGCCAGGCATGAGTGGGTCTGTCTGCAGGGGGGAACGCGACAAGGTGAAAGCGGCCGTTTGCCTCGTCTGCTGTTGGTTTGCGGCGGGACCCTCCCCTCTGTGGCGCTAATATAATAGCTTGTAATACACCGATCCCTAATGCAAGGAAATTGATGGATAGGGACAGGCCACGCCACTCAGCGCCCATCATGGTGCGCCGACAGATATTTATGGATGTATAGCAAGGGTATGGAGCTCCTCCGCCACCGGGGGACACGGTGAGCAGGAGACGAAGCAGGAAATTCTGGGGGTTTTATTCTGGACTTTTTAGGGAGTCAATGGCAAATATTGCATCAATGCTTTATAAAACCTTGCTTGTCCCTGCCTCTGCACAACTGACTGCCCTTTGCACATCTTGCTCTTGTTTGTTTCATTTAGATTAACTTGGCTCTTTCTTGCCATTACTGTCTAGTTTATTTTTCTTTATTGTCTTAAGTGCTGCAATAACGTAGATTCCCAAATGGAGATCAGTAAAGTACATCTATCTATCTATCTATCTATCTATCTATCTATCTATCTATCTATCTACCTGAAGTTGGAAAACAAACTTTGGACCGTCGTTGGATCTATTTGACGAAAGTTGAGGAGATGAAAATGAATATATTTGCACATGTATTCAAAGTAAAAGACCAACGTGTGTCTGTTTAAAAAGTGAATGGTGATTTGCATCTGCAGCACAGAGTTGGGATGATCCACATTTAACCTATAGAAACAGAAAAACTACATATATAACTTTCCTACTGGCCCTCTATTGTTATTTACATTTCTGCATGTATTTTCTATGCATATAAATATTAATTGTATTTTACAGTTTACAAGCACTTTTCCCTCAAACAAATGACATGCTTACTTATCATATGATGATGATGAATTGAAGTAATTATGGGAAAACAGATACTCAGCAGGAATACCGCTGTTGTATGATCCACAATCATGGATAATCCAGTAAAGTACATCTATAGATCTATCTATCTATCTATCTATCTATCTATCTAAAGTTGGAAACCAAACTTTGGACGGTCGGAGGGGAATGACGCGTTCAACAGCGTCCAAAAAGTAATGGCAACATGCGTTCCCATGTCATTATTTCCATTTTGCCGGCCATGAAGCCATCTGCAGTCTTTCCCTTATCGACACGTTGGCTTTCGCACACCACCGTCCCCCTCTGGACGCCGGTCGCATTAAGACTTTTTAAGCGTTTCCTTTTGTTCCTCCGTGTTTTCCTATAATGCGAATTAACCTCTCTGATGTGGCTGAGCCCCCCCAACCCCCCCCCCCCTTTTTTTTGTTTCCCCTCTAAGCTGCCATTTGAACTGGCTGAACGCACTTCTAAAGCGCCGCTTTTTCAATAAACACAAACACGGCGTCGGGGGCTCTTGATCCCTTTGGTAATGAATGTTAAATGTTCTGACTGCAGCATGGCAATCAATCCCTGTGGCAGGGGCACGGGGGCTAATGGGGGGGCGAGGAGGTCGAATGTTATGGGATCTATCCGAGCACCTCCTTCGAACGCAAGCGTGCGCACGCGCACACACACGCACGCACGCGCGCACACACATCATTAGTCTGCACCCCCCCCCCCCGAAGGTTCCACCGCGTGTGTGATTGTGGTTCCATTTTTCCGCATTTCCATCAGTAAGCAAGCAGGGGGAAGAGAAAAATACCCCTCATGATATTTGGCTTTCAGGTGTTTTCACTCGTCACAATGTTCGCTATTGTAATAACGCTTGGTTGAGTTCCTTTCAAAGGTTTCTCCTTAAACCTTAAGGTGCCCATTTTAGGAGATAGTTGCTTCGTCGAGCCAACAGCCTGACGCGTCCTGAGCCTGAAAATCCCCAGGAATCAGAAGTCATTCACTCCTTTGGCTCACGCCACCTTTTAAGAAACGGCGCGCTAGAACGTTGGAATTGGAATTGTGATGTCAACAAGGGCAACTTATCGATAGCTCTTCGAGGTCAGTCACATCACCCCCCCCCAGAGCCAGTTGTTCTCTCTGCTCTCTAAGATGGACCCACGTGCCACGCTTTTAACACGCTCCCGCAGCAAACGTTTAGCGGGACGCCGTAAACAGCGGGCTAAGCGCATTACAGGGCTAAATGAGTAAAGATCTGAATTTTGGTGTTAACACGCATTACAATACAGTCTACCGCATTGTATTCACTGAACAACATTTGGCACATTTGCCGTTGCTAGCTTTGCAGCGTTTGATGGCTTTCGCGGTATTAAAGAATCAGAGCAGAACAGAGACCGGTGTCCACTCATGCTTTGCACCCGCTAGCGCTGAAAAACTGCTGTCGCTGGGCAGAAACGTTGCGCTTGTGTGCGGTGCTATTTATTGTCTCAGCGAGCTCGGGACCTACGAAAGTTGAGGAGGTGAAAATGAATATATTGGCACTTGTGTTCAAAGCAAATGACCAATGTGTGGCTGTTTAAAAAGTGAATGGTGATTTGCATCTGTAGCACAGAGTTGGGATGATCCACATTTAACCTAGAAACAGAAACTAGATATATAACTTTCCTTCTTGCCCACATTTCTGCATGTATATTCTATGCATATAAATATTAATCGTATTTTGCAGTTTACAAGCACTTTTCCCTCAAACAAACGACATGCTTACTTATCGTATGACGGAGATGAATTGAAGTAATTATGGGAAAACAGATACTCAGCAGGAATACCGCTGTTGTATGATCCACGATCATGGATAATCCATGTCCGGCTAACAACACACGGTTCATTATTCATCACAAGTCAAAGATTTTGTAATTCCAAGAGCGCAAATGAATAAACCATATGAACACATTAGTTAACCATACACACTGATTAATAAACTGCTCATGCTCAGCCCACTACAGCAAGGCACAGCAAATGCACATTCAAAATAAAAACAAGTCATTATTTTCTTCTTCTTCTTCTTCTTCTTCTTCTGCGCTCGACTCTCTGCAGCTCTTCCCCAGCTTCTAACGCAGCGTCAATAAAAAGAGGACCATTAAATTATTCTGAAAGGGATGCAATGCATTTGACTTTGCATTTTCACAATGGATTTGTGTGTCTGTTAGGATGAGTCCCTGCTGTTGGCTGCACTGTATGTACTTGCGTATGATTTCATTATCCTTGCACGGACAGGATGCTGCCGCTTTAGACTCAAGTTTGTTTTTGTGATCTTTTTTCTTACCACCATTTGGGTTTCCGGACAGTTCGCCAACTGAAAATTAATTATGAAATGACTACTAATGTTGTTGAGGTGGTTTGCATTTTTCTTGCAAGCCATATCGATCAAAATAAAAACACTTATACTTTAAAAATGTGGCGTTATTTTTGCTTTATTCTAGTTCAGTAGATCTATTTTATTATGTGTTTATATCTCATTTCTTGTTTTTATTCCTGAGTGTTTTAATGTTATTTTAGTTTCCTGCATTTTATTTATTTATTTATTGTAATGGTTATATATTGTACTATGTTTTCTTATTATTGCTGTATTTTATAGATTTTCAAATCTTTAAATCACTATTTTTACATTACTGATCTTTCACTATTAACTAATCATTTTCTTTATAACAGATACAGTGTGCATTGCTCTCAATGTCCCTTTTCTTGTTTCAGTTTGTGTGTGTATATTTGTCAATCAAAATGCAAAAGCACCTTGAACGGGATTGATTTGTTTTTTAAGGCGCTACGTAAATAAAATGCCATCGATTGAAATGAGTGCTGTGCGACGCCACAGGGAAGTGACAGCATTAAGTATTTCTCTATCTGTTAGGAGAGGGAAAAAAAACACTAATTTCAAGTGCACTCAGGTCAGAATAATCAAAACCAAAAAAAAAAAAAAAAAAAAAGTTTCCCTCTCTCTCTCTCTCTCATTTTCTGGTCCCAACTTTCCAGCCACAGTGCTCCGTGTGTCTGCGCCGGTGATAAAACAGTTTAGTTTGCCCTCTGGTGGAGTGCTTCCTCCATGTGCCGGCTGATGTGGCACAGTTTGCAGCCTCTTTCATAAGCGGGGCCTGCGGGGCTGCGTCGTGAACTCGCTCCTCTCGTCGAGCTCCTCTGGCCAAACGTGGAGCCGTGTGCGAGGTGTGAGGCGGCCGGAGGGAAAGCGGGGGGAAAACCACGGCGGTGGCGGTGTAGCATGCAATGTCATACCAGTAAATCATACTTACATAAATATCTGCACCATAAAATCCATCCTGGTAAACAACACTGCAGAGGATGCAAACACAAACAAACAAACACACAGTAAAACAAAAACATTCGTATTAGTGCATTTTGACATGCAGGCACCGGGGCCGAATCCCGTCGACCCCCAAACTAAACTAAAATCATATAAAAGAAAAGAAAAGAACATAAAGGGCAGAGACAAAGGTTTTTTTTTTGTTTTTTTTTGCAAGCAACCCTTTGCTCTGTTACGGCTGGGAAAAGAGGCTGGGAAGGTCAACAACATACTGTCTTCTCTCATTTTCTTCCTATTTGTGCTCATAATGTGACTCCACTGTTAAAATCTGTTCACATAGATGTAATAAAAATAGAATAGAATGCTTCTATTTTTATCATATGAATTTCTCGGGCTTAAAAACAACATATTTGACGATGGCAATGGGTTCAACAACATGTAGTTGTCAAAAAAAAACAAACAAACAAACAAAAAAAAACAAGACAAATGAACTGTGTAACGGCACAGACATGTTTGAAGTTATAAACGGGCTCTGCTTCGAACCACTGGCTGGGAATGTCAAACTTGTCAACCACGAAAATGTCTGAAAAGTCTCAACAATCTTGGAACCATTTCAGAAAATCTCCACGCTGCATGTACTGGTTCTAATCACGCTAACATAACATCACCCCTGCTAGCTTACTTGACAATGTGAACGTCTACAAGACCAAAACTTGGACATTGCACCCTTTTGTGCACGATGGTCACCAAAGTGGACAGGTGATACCGTATTATTACTGCATTATTTGAATGGGTCTTTCATGGCAGATTTGCACATACGGCAGCACAGTGGATGCTGGAGCACCACTCACTGTCAGCCAGCCAGCAAGCAGCCAATTAAACTGCAGCTTAGCAAGCGGCTCAGTTAACAGCTCAAGGATATGCTGCCAATCCTGCCAAGGCAGGAGACACTTGAAGGTAAATATATATTTTTTTTTTTTTCATTTCTGAAGCAAAATAGTAATATGAGATAAAACAGTAACTGCATAAAATATTTAGCGTTGTGAAAAGATGTGTGAATTTTTTTTTTGAAAGTGTTAAAATACATGTATATGTGTCACCACTGTGTGAAGAACTCGAGAGTGAAAACTGTCCCCTGCGTGATTCCACCTGAACTACGGAGGAGCCTCAGTCGCCGGCTGAGCAGCTCAAAATCACTCAAAAACACACGGCGGAGACGGGGGGGAATCAAAGAGCGACATGACTGAGGCGGATTTGAGCGGCACCTCACTCAGGAGGAAAAACCTCTGCCGCTCACCCACCCGTGAGAGACTAATGGCATGCAGATGAAGATAAATTAGGAGGGCGGGCCGCTCGTACGTCATCCACGGACCTCATATTGAGCCGCGCCGGCCATTAAAAAAAACATCAGAGTGACCCTTTTCCAATGCTAACGTTACGCTACAGGTAAGCTAACGACATCAAAACACTCTTCTTCTTCATCTTTTCTTTTGTTTGATTGTTTTTGTTTATTATTGACTTATTATTTATTTATTTCCGTTAATGTGTGTCTGTGTGAAAAAACGTGCACAATTTCTTGTTTGTCTTTGTAAATAAAGTCTTCTTCTTCTTCCGTCATTATAAAAACACCCCGCTGGAGACCAGGCGCAACGCGTTACCGCGCGTACGTCTCCTGTTCTCGCGTCCCTCCTCTGATGACACGAAGGCTCCGCGTGACCATTAGCGGCGAGATTAAAAACCTCCCCTGTGCGCGCGGCGAGCGCGCGTGTTCGCGGCGGGCGCACGCCGGAGACCGCTCACAGCATTTCTCATCCGGCTTTCCAATAAGGACGAGCCGGGATGCCGCTGTCAGCTCCGCATTATGACGGCGTTTCCATTTAACGCTAAGAGCTCCTCGGAGGAACGAGCTTCCAATTCCTGCGGCCAACAGACTGCCGCTTCCCCACCGCCGGGAATCAATAACTTCTCAAATGTCAAGGTGGCCCGGAGAGCCGCTTGACTTATTAAAACATTATGTGGTACCGCTGCAAAGCTACATGCACACATTGGCTTATTGATATTATGGGCTGTCGTGCGGCTCGCCCGAACCCCTCCCCCGCCCCACCGCTCACCCGGCTTTACCAGCGTCGTGATGGGTGCGTATTGCGAAAACAAGCCGAGCCAAACGCGCTTTTCTTTCCCCGGCAGGGTCGCGGGATTGATTGGGCGCTGGCTGCTCGCCACTCAGGACAGTTTTAATAAAAATACATCACGGTTCACATTAATAATTCACCGCCCCCCCCCGTTCCCTCTCCCGACTGCCACCGGGGCAATTAAGCGGTGCAGCGGCGTTAATGAAAGTACAATCTGGAGCTCGTATCTCTTTGTCAATAGCGAGTGTCCGGCCCTCGTGATGATCGCGGCGGCTGGTGTTCTCCAGTCAAGGTGCTTTTCTGCCACATGAAGCATTACGTCTGAACATATGTTCTTAAAAAAAAAAAAAGAAAAAAAAAAATCTATGTGTACGTTCAAGTTAAATTCGATTGGTGCGGACAGACTTTACAGATCCCACAACGGAGGAATTGCTTTGTTGCAGCCGCACGAAAACAAACAATACATCCTATATGTACATAAACTAACTGTACATAAACAGTTTTCAATGTACACTATACATACCAAAAAGTAAACCTAAACCACTCTATAAACATTATACAATACCTAAATATATCATAAGACTTTATGCTAACATAAAAAAAAACAGAAAATAAATGTTGTACATGGGATGAAATTAAATATATATGGATATATTACACTGAAATATGTATTGCACTGAAATATGTATTGTCCTGCAGACTAAAAGCTCAATGACAATACACATGGCAAGGGACTGACGGTATGTGATATTGTAGCGACAACAACACACATGTATTTTGTAGCCCCAGCATGTGTTTGGGCACCGTATTGCGTGAGACGTCAATGCTAATTCTGCTTACCACACACACAAACTACCGCTTGAGGTCAGAAGGTCACGGTGACCAACGACAAGCTGTTCTGCCAAGCTGCTGGCGCACTGTGGTGTGTGAGCTGGAAGCGTCTCCTGCCGGATCGTCGTCTTTTTTATTTTGTTGCCGTTGTCGTTCGTTTTGTCGGCGGAGGCTATCGGCCTCACTCAAGGAGGCCAACGGCAAGCGAACAGCAGCGGGAAATAACGAGCAGAAACAACTGAATACAAAGAAACATAAATAACACTGTTTTTAATGTGAGTGTGCTGCAAAATAGGCTCAGTGCTTACTTTTGTACACAGATATATATCTATATATATGCATATAAATATGTATGCATATATGTGTATAGGATTGTGCATCCCATTCGTTTTACAGGTGCATTCTTATGCATGTTCATCGGAATCCATATATAAGCATATTTAATTGAATTTCCAATGAACTACTCGTGACGGCGCCCGGGACAAATGAATGACAGCGCGATGCGATTCACATTTATCACTCTGACACGCTGTCCTATGTCACCATATGCTTTAATTAATGCTCGGGCCGCGGCGGAAATGTGTGCGTGTGATGGAAAATTAAATGCAGCGGCGAATACATTAAACAACAGACACGCGAGGACGTGTGAAGCGTGACGTTAATGTCACACGAGCCTCCGCCTCGCTGACAAGATGAAACAAAGTGACACCGCGGCGGCGGCGCGATCGGCACGAAATTAATAATGTAACCGTTATTATTAATACATTAAAACTGACATATTTCTGTCACTAAAGCCCATAATTTAGGCCACAGTGTAAACTTGTTGGTTTCCCTTCCGCTGAGCTCGTCTCGACGCTGACAGAATGGGAGTAAGAGTTGCCAACCTCGGTTGTGTGGGTGACGGCCGAGACAAAAAAAAAAAAGATAAAAAAAATAAAAGTATCTCCTTTTCGCAACTATTTGAAAATAAATAAAATCCTCTTTGTGTTCATTCGGAATCCCGGTTTGACGAGAGACACAAAAACAGCAGATAAAAAAAAAAGAATAAAAAAAAGAACAAAAAAAAAAATTAAAAATAAACATTCCTGAGCTGGTCCCCTCGGTGTAAATTCGCTTGCCAGCATATAGTCAATTTAAATATGTGAAATGAACCAACAAAATCAGCTCTGACTGCTCAGCTCGGTTCGTCTCCAGATCAGTCGGCCGTGGAAAGATACACAATTTTTTTTCTCTCTCTCTATTTTTTCCCTTTCAGCATTTTCCCTTTTTTGCCAAAAAAATGGGTATAACTCCAGTCAGGAGTCTTTTTTTTCCTATTTTTTTTTTTTGAAGGTTTTAAGCAGAGACCCTCCCATTCCTCCGAGGACCGGCAGCCTTTGCTCAAAGACACAACGGCGGCCGGAGCCAAATTTCCCATGAGTGCGTGCAAAAAGGAAAACACGTCTCAGAGCTGTGCCCGGTCGGTCGGTCGGTCGGTCGATTCGGCATGCTGTGAGAGTGAAGGGGTGGTTGGGGGGATGTGGGGGCGGGGGTGTGGTGGAGGGGTGGGGGTAGGGGGGGCAGTGCGCTGTGCTGTGAGGCGAGCCTGGCATGCATCGCTCCGCTGACTCCGAGCACTGACACTCAGGACTTGCCGTCGCATGGGTGTGGGAAGGGTGTGGGAAGGGGGGGGGGGGCAGATGGAAAGACCGAGCAAGTAGCGGGAGTGGGGGGGAGGGGTGGCGGAAGGAGGGATGACAAAGAGGACAGGGCCGAGAGGTAAAGTGAAAAAAATAAAAAAAAAGGACGCTCCCTTACCCTCCGTAAGCCGGGATGTGGGGAGGCGGAGCGGCTGCCCTGAATGTGTTGTACACGGTCCGTCCTCGACCTCGTAGGTGGGCTCCTCTGTAAGCTGCTGCTGCACTGGCTGCTGGATAGGGAAAACCTGGGACTGGAAACAGAGGTGTGGGGGGGGGGGGGGGGGGGGAGAATGATCAGCACCGTCACTTATGTCAGTCGCCTATTATGAGATAACAAAAATAAAAAAAAACTCCAATTGTACAATTGTACATCTATCGCAGTGAATTGGGGTCCTCCAATGCTGGGTGTTACAACAAATGGCTGTTGCATCTCGAGTGTTGTTTTAAGTTGGAGTTTTTCCTCTGGTGCTTAGGTGTCAAAGTCTGGCCCGCGGGCCAAATTTGGCCCACCGTGTAATTATATTTGGTCCGCAAGGCAATATTGAATGCATACTAGAGCTGGCCCGCCAGTATTGTGCACCACATGTACCGCTAATAATGCAAATCCCAGAATGCTCTGCTGGTATTCTAGCAGACGACTTACTTTAACAGACTATGAGTAACATCTTTATTCACTTTTTCGTGCTATTCCAAGGAATGCGCTTGAATGGTTGCATGTTCATTGAAGGATATTATTATGACTTAGCGGTAATTGGTGTCTTGTTGTTGTTTTATTTTTAAATGTATTATCAGCCCGTTGAAAAAGGGCTACTGTTGAAATTCAAATCAAAAGGCTGCAATTTAAAAAAAAAAATAATAATAAAAAAAAGTCCTACAATTTTTATTTGCATTTTATTGATTTGGCTGTTTTTTTAATTTGATATTTGATTTTGCATGTGTGCAATATGAAGTTACTTATTGCATAGTATTAAGTTTTGCTTGTTCCATATTCAGGTTGAAGCAAAACTTGTTTGGGTCCATATAAAAAGGTTCACTATCATATCTGGAAGAAGATTTTTTTCCATTAATATCAATTTTGGCCCGCGACTTTTGCCAAGTTTCACATTTTGGCGCCACTTTGTATTTGAGTTAGGGGGTAAAAAGGGGCTTGTTTAGTTAGATATGTTAAAGGTCCAGTATGTAGAATCTGGCCTGATTTATGATTTTCGCATTGGTAAAAGCTTAATATGCTGACCATGAATGCATTCATAAGTGTACACTCGCAGTGCAATAAAAGTAATTTGGTTTCCCTAGTCTTAGAAATGGTTCTCGTGACAGCATGTTTCGGAGATAGGGTGAGCGCTCACATCCTTTAATAAACCACGAAGAAGAAGGTGGACGAGCTCAGGAGTGACAGAGTGTGCGAAAGAGCGCTGCAATCTAGAACTGTACCACTGGGTGCCGCTGTTTCTTCTTTAAGATCTCTGAATTTTACAGACTCGACCTTTAAGCCCTTTTTTGGATGGGATGTCCAAAGTGCAGTTAGCTCCTTCGCTCTCTATCCATCTGATTGCACGTAATTGTGAGGAAAGGCGGTCCTACGTTGACCCGCTTTGGTTGGGAGAATTTGGAGAAAAATTTGACAAATGCTGGAAGAATTGTAAATTGTACAAACAAACAAAAAAATCCCGCCATTTGTGTTTTTGCAATTGCAAAAGTTGTCTCAAAATAAAACACCAATTACTATTAACTGCCATTACTATTAACTATATGTTACAATTACACGGCTCGGGTATATGTCCATAGTTATGGAAAAGAACCAGAAGTGCTTGCAGGCGTCACATTTATGAACTCACAGGAGCAAACGTGACACGTTACTCTACAATATGTTCAAGCGAAAAGCAGAAAGAGAAACTACTTCCTGGTGTCCATTTCCGTCGCCTAGCAACTGGCACAATAGCCCGCGAGCGGTGTCAATGGAAGACGCCGCGTCCTATCCTGAAGTGGGAGCAGTGCGCGCGGGAAACACTGCATCTTTTTCTGCTCCTAGTGTGACTGGGTCATTTATTATTTACCTGAATGGAGTTTTTTTTTTTTAAAAAAACCTTTGAAGTAGCGGTTGGGGTCAAGACCCTCTGCGCTATTTTACTTCACCTTTATCAAAAGGCTGCCTTATCACCTCAACGACATTGACGAACGTTGGCGAAGAACATTATGTATTTTTGTGATCTCTTTCACCAAAGTTGATGGCAATGAAGGAAACTTCATAGACATGACTTGCTGACATGACTATTCTCTAAATGGTGTACTGCTCACATTCGTTCTATTGACTTATCTGCCGACAAAGTAGGATGGTATGACTAAATCGAGATATATAGTTGTGGGGTCAGCAAGGATCATGTGTCATGAGTCAACACAATGGATGCTTAAGACCGGTAGCAAAAGAAGTAGGCATAGCAGGAAAACGCGCAGATTAGCCATGGCAAATTTTTTGATTTGGACTTCCACTTCCAAAATCACAGGGTACAGAGTTTGTACAGCAGATTTGAGGTTAGCAGTAAGCTTGAGTATAGTGTCTATCACCTGCCCTCAATTCACTGCCTGTGTACAGCTGCAATTAACATTTGAATCCCAGGATAATGTGTAAAAGACTCCCTCCTGTTCCATTGTGGGGAAAGGTGGGGAGGAAGAAAGCGGGAGAATGATAGTGAAGTGGAGCTATTGCGGCGGTATTGTTATTAACTTATCATTAATCTTAATGGAGGACGACTGACACAAAGCTTAATTTGAGAGCCGGGGTGAGTGAAGGTTGAGAAGGAGATCGGGGTGCCATTTCCAACCCTAATTATACATCTCTTCAAAAAAGAGATCTAATAAAATGCTAATAGAAACAGTGAATCATTCATTGACCTGATGAAAAATGGAAGGTTTGAGCCAAAGGATAAGAGTTTCTCAAAGAGAGACAAGGATAAGAGTGAGGCCGGTAATTGTTCCTATTCATCTTTTGTCACCTTGATTTTAGGAGCAAGTGGCCAGGCTACCCTAAAGTCACGCTTATGACTCTTTTAATACTACTTCGCCCTGCTCCTGACGGCACTTAAATGAAAAGAATTGTCAGCCGCATACTGGGCCTGTCAGTATTTACCACCAACTCACAGATACCTTTTTTTTTTTGAAAACAAGAGAGTTGAAGTACGTGGTTCACGACAGGGTGAGCTGGTAAGCTCCAGCACATGTTAACGCAGGTATCTCTTAACGTAGAAGATAGCTTTCCGCTAGGTAGACCTTGGCCAGTGATTGCATATGGACAAACCCTGCTCCAAGGTCGGAAATGTGCATTCAGAGATGCCATTCTGCATAGCTTGGTTGTAACCAGTGCTTATTTGAGTTGTCAGTGTCCCAGTGTAAAAACCCCGGACAATGAGCTGAGTGAAATACTCAGACCAGCCAACAACCGTGTTTACCACTTTCACAGCCGCTTAGAAACCCCCTTCTTCTCCATTCTGACGTTTGCTTTGAGCTTCAGCGAGTCGTCCACATGTCGAAACGCATAGAGATGCTGCCATGTGAGGGGCTGAATAAGCGTCAGCCGGTGAGCGTGTATCAAGTAGTGCAATAGCTGGACACCAATGAGACCCTTTGTTTCTGGAATTCCCTAAAGTTACCCTTTGAATCCCGCTTTCACTTTACTCTTCGTGGTATTATTAATGGAAACACATGATGAAAAAGTGACTTTACCCCAAAATCTAAACATAAAAGATATTGTTCTCCCATAAAGGTATTGCGTTGAATTTGAAGTCGTTCGGCTGCATCAATGATACGAGTGAATACGAGTGCAATAGATGGACGAAGCAAATGTATTAATGACATGAACAACACTACACAAACAACATAAGGTGCGTGTAGGTTGACGAAGAATTGGAATTGGTTGACAAGACAAACCATATGATTTGCGAAAGAGAGAGAGAGGAAAAAAAAGAGACAAACACTGCCGCGACCTCCTCCTGCCTCACGTAATTAGATCTGACGGTTATTGAAAGTGCCGCCTAACTGGTGATCTGGATGAACCACTTCCAAACATTTACAAACCGGAAGCTGACGCGAGACGCGAACACTTTCAAATTCTTCCGTTGTGGCTTCTCGCCTACAAAGCATTGTGGATTTGACTCCGTCTTGCCGTCTGTCCTGCACAGCTGCTACCAAATCCCCTTAATTAGCCATAAACGCACAGCGCGGGGGGAAGTCTTGTAAACTTCTCGCCCGTGCGCACGTACAGTCGAAACAAACGCGCGCGCACACGCACGCACGCCACGCATGCCCCAATGGCATTTTGGATACTTGAAAGGTGAAACAAAGGTAAATCAATACAAAGCCATTTTGTAATTAAAAGAACATGGGGGTGAATTAGGCAAACGACTGTCTGGAGAAATTGAAAGTATTGATTTTAATTTAAAAAATATATTTCATACCTTTTAATGTCCTTGCAGAAATGGACAATTAGATTTCCTTCTCTCGTGTCCTTTGCTTTCATTCACTCCTCACTTGCGCCACACTGTTTTATCTTACTCTTTTCTTCTTATCACAATATCCAGATATTTTTCACCTTAATGGCCATTGTTAATGACAGGGCGGCGCGGGGCCGGTGGAGGTGGCGGCTGCGAGTTGGAAAAGGTTAATGCCGGAATGGCTCCCCGTGAAGGATGGCTCGTGGGTGTTGCTGGTGAGCTTTGCAGAATGTTTGTGTTTCAGCTGAGATGACAGACTGCTTTTTCATATGTGCAACTCAGCACAGTTCTCGGGCTATAAACAGACTTTGCCTGGCTGCACGTCGGTTGAAAGGGAAGAGGGAACGGAGAGGTGACAAAGGTTGAAATGGAGGAGGAGGAGGAGGAGGAGGAGGAGGGCGGGCGGCGAAGGGAGAGAAAACGAAGATGTCGAAGGAGGCTGAGGAACAAAACGAATGAGGAGGAGGGAGAAGATAACGACGGAGGAGATGGTGACAGATGGAGAAGGGCACGTCCTCCTACCTGCATAGAATTCTGGGCTGTAGACAGCGCTGACCACTGGATTTAACTTCCAGCCTGAAATGAAACAAAAGACGTGAGGAGAGAGAGGTAGAGAGAGAGAGAGAGAGAGGGTTGTGTTTTATTGTGCTTATTGTGCACCCTGGATCGTCCGGCCCAACTTTCAATTTAAGGAATCCCACCTGCCCTAGACTTCTGAAAGGCACACATATAACCAGAGGTAATGTCTACAGACCTACCTTTAACCTCTTACACATGCCAGTGGGCAATTTCACATCATAATACAAGACAGAAGTACTAAACCTCAGTTCATATTGCTTTGGACATATTCTGTACCAGTGTATAGTCAAGAGTCTGTTTACCGCATTACTACTTTTGTGTGAGTCGTGTGATTGTTAAAGCTAAAAATTTGGGCAAATTCAAAAAAGGACAATGGAAAGGTAATACTACCTTAGCTGATACTAAGAAATCAATCAACTTTTATTTATAAAGTGCTCGATGCCATCCAGAGGCGTCTCAAAGTGCTTTGCACAATCGAAGAGAAAAGCAACTGATCCCTCCAGAGCAAGCAAGGAGCGACAGAGGCCAGGAAAAAGTCCCGAGTGGGAAGAGACCTCGAGCAGACACCCCCCCCCCGAAAAATGGTCCATGTGGTTTTACTCCCTCCACATTGTTGTAGATGGATGGAAATAAGGAGATTAAAAAAAAAAATGCTGACCAGATGGAAACCGTGACCACGCCAGATTAAATTCAGTTTTCCAAATGTCCTTTAATGCCTTTGTTTAAAAAGCTCCTGTATGTTTAGGTGAATGTGACTTGGTGTCTGTAGGCTCCAAAACGGCAGCTGAAGAGCCTGATTTATGCATTCATGTTTACCCTTGGAAACTTTAATGCTTTATTTATGAGGTGGGATGCACACTGACAAAAAAAAAAAAAAAAAAACCTTCCCATTTAATTAAAGTGGAGTTCATGTGGCTTCTGTGACATCCGTCTAAAGCAGCCGAGATCAACCGACGGGCTCGCTGAACTTTGGAGTACCGTAGGCCTTGACAGGTATAACCTCTTTTTATAGAGTCACCTGGCCAACAAGTGGCACAAAGTTTTGATGGCGACACACAAACAGATTTTATACGCTGTCATCGTAAATCTACCAAAGACGACATAGTAAAAGCTCGGTCGAGTATAAAAATAAATACAGCAACAAGTCACTAAGACTGAATTTTTTTTTTTTTTTTTACAAACAGTGACATTGACCAAGAGAGACATCTTCTCAGTTTTCTAGAGTTTTCAGTCAATGTAGTCAAGTCCAGTCGAGTCAATCTAGTCGAGTTTTCAGTCAATCTTTCAGTTAAGATCGTTCCAATGAGAAGTGAAATGTACACTTAAAAGCTTTTTTTCTGAGAGCAGTTCTAGTTCTGGGCACTAAACTTTTGAAGAAAAATCCTGACAGGCACATTAAGGCATGTCGACTTTTAGGTTCTGCACATAAAAAAAACACAAATTAGATCTAGGTCTAAGAAGAGACTTCAAAATAAACAGGCACCAGTCAATGAACAGAGTACCGTGATGTACTAGATTACTGCTAAGAGTAATCAAACCAAGCCACAATGGTAGACAGGAAGAGTGCAAAACCTCCAGAGTCTTCAATGCAAAGGGCGATGACGGTATCATCGGCATACAAGTGGTAGTGACCATTTTATTGTCACAATTTTAACCCCCCCCAAAAAATAAACAACCTGCGATCACAATATTCCCCATCACATTTTTTCTAAAGTATATCTGATTTTAAGACATGTTTTATAGTCACATAATAATATTGGTTGACAAACTAAAGACGCTATCGCAGCAATATATAGCGTCGTTAAAGCTTTCGCAATTTATTGCCAAAAAAAAATAAAGCTTGAATAATAACACCAAAGCGGTGGCCTTACCATTTGCATATGGGTTGACGGTCTTCTTATTTGTCATTACTCGGGCTGTTGCATTGTTGACCTACAGCAGATACAGAGGCATCCGTGAGTTATGACGCGGCAGGCAGCGTTTGCAGCAGTTTTCTGTGATTGTCAAGAGGAAATTCTGCATGCGTAGCTTCCTGAGGTCATAAATAAAGAAAGCAGTAGACTGTACCATGGCAAACACCCATGTCATTTGTGTGTTTTCAAAATTGCATTCAGAAACACTTAAAAACACACCCAAAAACAAATCAGTCTTCTTTCTCATTTGCAAATGTCCTATCTTATGACATTTTCTGGCATGCGCTCCCCAATCATAGTGACATTTCAATAACATACAGACGAAAGTAAAAGAAAAAAAAAAAAAAAGGAACACAGATGCACTTAGCAAGATTATGTATTGTCAATGTACAGATGCATGCGGTGGGAGGGAGGAGTGGGAGAAGGAGACAAAGAAAATGTCATTGGGTAATAAGTGGGAGGGAGAATATGTTGGGAGGATTATGCAACATCAAGTCAACTCTAAAAAAAAAACGTGAGAAGAACTGTTGTGACGAAAGCAACACAAAGCATTCACACTCAGACAACAGCCTCTCCGATTCATCGCAAGAATAAAGATTAGGATTGGAAAAAAAAAAACAACCAAACAAACCAAAAGGAAAACAGATGTACTTAAACAAACCAACCAAATCAGTCAATCAACCAATCAAATCATTCCAAATTCAATACGACAGCTAACGGGGGGTGGGGGGGTGGGGGGGGGGGGCAGGGCGGTGGGAGGGTGGGAGGTGGGGGGAGGAGGAACAAAAAATTTATATAAAAAAAAAAAATCAAAATAAGGGTGCATTGTCTCATAAAATAAAACAAATGGGTTTCCAACAGTCTTAGATAGATGTGCAAACGAATTCATATCTCAGTCAGTTTCGCTCGCACACGCAGCTTCAGGAGGACACTTAGTGAATGGACACGCACGCCGACACGCAAGAAAAATATGTATGTCCATATACAGCATCAACTCAACCACAATTCAAAAAAGGAAATGTCACGTGAGTTCTTAGCGTTGCAAACGTTCCAGAGAGAGAGGAGGAGGAGGAGGAGAGAGAGAGAGGAAATGCTGGCAGAATGGCTTGCTCGCCCACACTTACCATTCCCAAACCTTTTGGCCCCGCCCACTTGTTTGTGTACTGTTACCGACGTAACTTTGGTGGATGGGGGGCGCTAAACAAGCTACCGTCGGAAGGATGGTGGGGAGGGAGGGGATGAGAAAGGAATAAGCAGCAGCTTTAACTCAGGTGGCCAAGAAACCGTTGCAGTCACTCCACGGCACAAACTCTCTCTTTCAGCTCTCCCCACACAGGCAGGTGCACCGCTTGGTCTTAAAGCATAACTCTGACCACTTTGGTCCAAACGCGCCGTTCCCCCATCCATCATAATGACTCATTGGGAACAAAAGCGTAATTTTCGTCCGCCGCACACGATAATTGCGTGGAGTCTCGCGCTTGTGAGTGCGAGGCCTCGAGAACCGGCAATTACTCTCAGACCGTGATTTGTTTTTTTTGTTTTTTTTCCCTTCTCCTTCTTCTTCTTCTTCATTTCCCACGCAAGGTTTCATTAAACGAACTGTACCTAAATGGGCATCACCATTGTTCCACTGTTATGACTGTAATTATTTCTTGGTTAATCGCTTCAGGACATTTTTTTTTTTTTTTTTTTTTGCTGTAAAGTAGTAGTATATTAGGTCATTTAAGGTATATTGTTATATTCCACGGAGATTTGAAGTCTAAATTGAAATGCTTGATGAACAGCGGACTACACTGGATATCAGGATAGTGCTTCATGGCTCAAAAAGGTAATGCAAACATGGGCCGTGTATCCCATTGTAACCAGCCAATCAGTAGTATTGTGATTATGGTGGACAATGCTCTTTTGTGATAAAGTTATCTGTTTTTTGTCAAGTTGTCGACAAAGATAAACGGACATTGCCAAAAAACAGTGAAGGGAAGAATTTAACGGACAAAAGCAATGATTGAAAGTGCGGAATTCAAATTGAAAAGGCGACTAATTTTAAATGTTAAACCTGAGCAACTGGGAACAAGAAAGGTAGCTGTTGTAAAGCTCGTGCGCTAGTGTGTGTGTGTCGTGCACGAAGCGTCCGCAGGCTGGATAGTCACGTAGCCAGCATGCCGTATGCACTGCATCACGTACACACACACACACACACACACACACACGCAGCAGGATCTAGTCGGTGTAGCTTAACGCGATCAGCGTCTATCAAAGGAAATGCCTGGAAAGTGCGTAATTACTTTATGTTAAGTGACGATCTAATGTTTAGTTTCCGCATTGGTTGTATCGTTGCGCAACATCATCATCTTGATTACGGCTGTGATTACACTAATAGCGCAGAGACAATCAGATCTCTACGCCGCAGACAGCACTAGCAGAGCCATCTGATGATAATAATAATAATAATAATAATAATAATAATAATAATAATAATAACAGCTTGGTTTGGGTCTTTTTTCCCCCCCTTTAACATGATACTCACAAGTCTGATCATACCACAGCTGGCCCTAAACTAATTAGACTGTAGCATACCAGCTTGGATCTGACAGACTCTACACTTGTAATCTCTCAGAGATCCACAGAGCAACGCTGGCATAGGGGGCGTCTGAATGGAAGGTGTCTTTAAATAAAAGATTCCATTCTCCCGTGGCCTCGGTTCACATAATGACATCTAACAGCATATAGGGCGGCTGCGAGGTAGATCAAAAGCATATTCGCTTCACCTTCCTATTTATTTTTAAGAAAAAACAAAACAAAAAAAGAAAAAGGGCTCGGTGGAAGTGGCTGAAGTTTAGCGGGACTGTGACGCCGCGTCATCGCACACAGTGAAACGAGACGACGGCAAAAAAAAATAAAAGACAACGATTTTTCCTCGTACGTAATGTACCCTGAAATTGCTTTAATGAAATACAAAACAACTCTCTTGGAGAATAACAAAGCCCGCCGCAGTAATTCGGAGGGTCTTACAAGCCGTTGCACCATTGTGTTTTTTTTTTTTTTTTTTTTTTTTTATAAAAAAATGTAATTAAACAGGTCACTCGCAGCCAAAGGCACATTTCCTGCAACACTCTCCTCACCGTTTGCACTCGTCTGTTTTCAATCTCGCCGCCCTCTGAGTAATGGTGCTGTGGGAGGCTCCTTTCATTTATTTATTTGTCGGTCGCTTTTAAATTTGCAACACATCCCTCGCGCCAGCTGACAAACCTGACAAACGAGCAAAAAAAAAAAAAAAAAGGGCCGGCGATGCAGTGGCGCCTGCCGGCGCGCGCCGTCCAATCAGATAGCGCCGGGTTCCTCACCCACTTTACATCTCGATTCATAATGCGTCCTCACATCGCGCTCAGACGGATCAGATTAAAGCGACCGGGGTCAAAATTTCAGAGTGGGAACTCGCGATAGCGTCGACCCCGAAGCGGCGCGTTAAGAACATTGGACGCTTGAATTGGACAAAGGCAAGAGGAGCGGAGATTGGAGCGATGATTTGGTGGGCAAGTGTTGCAGCGCGTCCAAGGGAAAAGTGGTCGGTTCCGTGTCTGTGGCTGTGGTTTCAGGTATGTTTAGCTCAAAAGCTGGAAGGAAGCCCGGTTTCTGAACCACAGAGTGTCAGCTGCCTTTTTAAGATTAGAACAGTAGAACCCAATGGGTGTTGAGGAGTTTGGCAGAATATACAGATTGTGTGTGTGGACGGGGTAACTGAAGTATTAAAGGTCCAGTGTGTAAAATGTGGCTTGATTTATGACTTTTAAATGGGTAAAAGCTTAACATACTGCAACATAAATACATTAATAAAACTGCATACTCGCAGTACAATAAAAGTAATTTGGTTTTCATACCCTTCTTATTAATATATCAGAATATACATGGAGCAATAAGGGTCGCGCTGCTAGTTAGCTGCCATCTTGCACAGCTGTTTTTTTTTTTTTTTTTAAGGAAGCCCACTTGACAGTGATCTAAATATGAAACGCGGCCTTCGTTAAAAATTTTACCCATTGGACCTTTAAGATACACACACACGCAGGGGTCTGTACTCTGGAAGTGTCAGGTCTGATCTCGAGATAAATGCATCATTTCGCTTCGAGGGATTTGTTGGACGGAACCCGTCGTGACGCCGATTCCTCGCCCGGTGGTCGCAAATTTCTGGTCAAAAGCCAAAAAAATTGAGCGTTAGCCCGTCGGCACTGGGAGGGATCGCGGGAAAGCGAACGTTGGCGAAACATTTAACAGAAAAGCAATTAGGCTGGATATTGTTAAGGTCGTTTTTTTAATTCATTTCTGGGATAGTTAGCGGTCAAGACGCACTGACAGTGCAAAAGCAAAGATCAGAGCGAAATGAGCCAGTGATGGCAACTGTGCGTATATTTTGTAGCTATTGAAGAGGTAGTATTAGGTGAGGGGGTCGCGAGATAGTGAGAAAGGAAAATAAGAGCACAGCTCTGTAGAGTTGGAAAGGTCCCCCCCCTTAAAGTGTCCTGTGATAAAGCAATATGTTTTTCAGCATATGGAGACTCGGAGCCTACAGTTTAGCGCACACGCACGCACGCACGCGCACTAGCGTGACTATTAAAGATTTGAAAGCGCTCTCGCTGCAGCTAAAACAATCTCAAACCCTTTCTAGTGGAGGTTTCTACCGTCGTCGTGGTCGTCGTGGTCGCAGAATCTCAGATCAGGCAGAGTTATGCTTCAAGGCCATCAGTGTTCAGCTGTTGTTCCTCTTACAGTGGACAAGATACATCGCCACCTTGTCGTTGCCATTGCTTCTGAAGGAGCATCACTCGTTAACCTTGCACTTTGCTCGCCGAGCTGACAACCCCCTGGACAAATGAAATACCTCAGCAACTGAATAATCATGAATTTTGTTGGAAAAGCTCTTTTTTTTTTTTTTTTTTTTTTTCTTTTTAAATGAATACTTGGTGTATTTAGCATCATTTGCACCTTTTGTAAAAAAAACAAACAAACAAAAGAAACAACGGAAAAAAGTAAAGAAAGAAAATTTAAAACAAGCAAACCCTCTCACATACAGTAATGTCGGACTAGTTTGTGCCTGGGTTAATAAGAGTGCACAAGGAAAGTCAACAATGAGACCTTTGGCGACTCGGGGACTTGACAATATGGCATCATGAGAAATATGAAGAAAGTGGAATGTGGTGTTACACTGTGGAATGCTCACGCGCACAATTATACCAACGCACAGACACACAGACAGAGAGGGCGGGGGGGAGGGGAGGAAGACAGGGAGAAGAAAGCCAGTTCAGAAGAAGTACTTGAGAGACATGCACCTCTATTTTACGGCCTTCTACCACGGTGCCGTGTAATTTTTCCCTGGCCCTGTCGGCGTCCACGCTATGCTCAAATGTTACGAACCCAAAACCCTGCATGCAGGAGAGAAAGAGGCGAGTGGGGGGGGGGGGAGTGAGGAGGGGGGGAGGAGGAAAAGAGCACATCATTTTCGTTAAAATATACATCAAAAAATACTTCACAATACAGACAGTCATAGCTTTGTTGCAAGTTAATTAGACAGAGCCGGAAAAATCGAGCAGTACATTGGAAAAACCATGGTCACAGTTGAACGCCGGAGGATTTTAAGCCGGTGTCACCGGTGAAGCAGCAAAGGTCTGCCTCCACCGTGCCCGGCGTTACAGCAGAACCGTGGAAAGTCCAGCCGGGCCAGAACCACCTAAGCCCAGCCGCAGAGCAAACTGGGCCTCTTTACGCCTGCGCCGGCCGAGCTTAATTTCACTTCAAATACGCCAGGAGCCGCGGAGTTCATACGATAAGAGCCACTCGGAGGAGGCGACCTGGACGATGGGAAAGACCAGAGGGGGGTGGGGCTGCAGAAACATTCAGGCAAATCAGTTTAATTCAAGGGGAGTCACCGTAGCGCGGGGGAAATGTCAAGTTGTCTCTGCGGCAGGCGCCAGCAATAGCGATGAAGGCCGGGGGTTCCCCGATGTTCGGAGCCCGGAGACCCCCGAGAGACAAATCTGGTGTCTCCCGGGTGAGGAGAACACGTTGCTCAAAAATGTAATTAGCATGCGATCATTTAAATATCACTTTGTATATCGCTGCAATATTTGCTTGATGAAATTGTGTGACGTAAAAGTTCAAGTGGTCCTGACTGGACTGCGTGGGTCAATGAAGCAAATGAATCAATTCCGAAGGGAGACGTTCTTGTCTCTCGCCATCATGTAAAACGCATCAATACAATATTCTCTGAATATTTCTTGTCATAACAAAAATAATGCCATTTCCCTCTTTATTCGGGAAAATTTATGCAAATACAAAAAAAAAAAAAAATGTTCTGCCGGTTTTGGGTCCCGACCCTCAGTTTGGAAATGTTCAACTTAAATTAAAAGACTGATTGGAATTCTGAAATTCAGCTGTAAGACAAAAAAAACAGACAGGGGAATAGAAGAGTGAAATGAAATAACTTTTTTGTTTTGTATTCGACAATGATGAATATGTTTATTTCGAACATTCAAAAAAAAAAAGAAAAGGAAGCCACTAACTCAAAAATGAAAACAAATGTGGGGTATTTAACCCTGATAAAAGATTGATCATCGGAAAGAAAACATATTGGATGAAACAAGCGTCAGCCCGAGGCGGTTTGTGGATTAGACCCCTGAATATTGACTATTTTTGTATTTAAGACCGAGGGGCTCAAAAGCAGAAAATGACTTAAGAGATACAGACGAGCGCTTGTACAAAAAAAATAAAATAAATAAAGAATAAATAAATAAAAATAAAAGCTAACCCCTTGCCCTGCCGTGATTAAAAGAGGAGCAGTCAGGAGGACATGGCTCAGTTAGAAGAGCGCCGGGACCGAGGCTTAACATACAAATCGAAAATCTCTTTTTACTCTAAATAAAAACCCGGCACAAAAGGTGAGCCGTCTGCACTAATGGAAAACACACTCAGCAAACAAAAACACCCGGCGCGCCAGGAATGCCTCGCCCTGCAGGTACCATTACGCCAAGATGTTTCGGACGTTCGGGCGGCTCCCGCGTAGGAAACCAAATTTGTCACGGGCTCTAAAGCACAACCGGGTCTGCGGGTGGCGCTGTGCGATCTGACCCCGGTGCGAGTGAGGCGGCTTCTTGCTCAGAGAGGGGGGGGGCAGTCGGTCAATCCTCTGACAGCGAGTCACGCAAGAAATAAAAATTGTATATCACACATCTGTCTTCAATCTTGGCCCATGACTTTGTCTCTCTTTATGATAACAATCCTTTGGCTGCCAAGGCCAAAATAAAGAGCGAGAGGCTCGAGTCCGGCTGTGTCCGCCGGGGTGCTTTCACGCCGGATAGTCCGAGGTCTCGGTTGGAAAAGGGCGGAGAATTGCTCATCCTTTTCGCACCTCGGTTTAGCTTTTTGAAAGCGAAACTTAAAGAGTCGGCGAAGGTAGATGCAGAATCTGTCTGGGGCAGCGGGGATCTGTCCGGGGTCTTACGGCAACTCTATTAGGACAAGCTACATCAAGGTCGAACAGATAGATAATAGATAGAACAATAGATAGATAGATAGATAGATAGAAATATCACCAATATACATATATACACAGTATATTACAGACAGAACAGACGATATCTATCTATCCATCTGTCTATCCATCTATTGTTCGTTCATTCATTCGTTCGACCGCTATGTAGTTTGTCGTGATAGACTTGCCGTATGTGATGTCGTTGGCCCTCGCTGGAACCTTGGACAGATCTCGTAACCCTAACCCCTTACAGACACCACTTAGCCAATGTCATTGAAATCGCCGGGAACCGCGGAAACCAGACAGATCCCGCAGCCCCGGGCAGATTTTGTACCTAAACCAGGACATGGTCACTCAGATTAAACAGCTGCTTGTCTGGGGACAAGGTGGACTGTTCAAAGGAGTATTGATGAGAAAGAGAAAAAAAACAAAAAAAAAAAACAAACAAACAAGAAGAGAAAAAAAACACATAGATGATTAGCCGGAGCCTGAAGACAGAAATCCACTTCAGTTGGCTGGTTTGGTTCAAAACTACGGTGATATTGGTGATTTTGTCCTCTGATCTTACGACCTGCATCTGAGACGCGTTTTGCTTGAACGTATGTAAATACAGAAGAGGTGCAATCAGTCCATAGTTTGGTTCCCATGTTGTTTGGGCACTTGGCTTTTATTTCTTTTTTTAATTTATCCAGGCTTAATCCGGGACTTGAGTCCTAATTTCGTACTGTTGAAAAATGGTATGACAATAAAGTTTCCTTGAATCCTCGAATCCTTGAATGATGACGGTGAAAGTTGTTCATCAGGTCATAGATGGCAAAAATATTCCAAAAAAGCAACTTTTTCCTTTAGGTTCTTTAAATATTTTCTCCTCAAATGCACAAAGACAACATTGCCATATCTTATAAACTGCACCTTAACATCGTAATAGTAGTCCTTCTTGTCAAAAAGAACAATTCCCTCAAAAAAAGACAAAAACACGATCGTTGTCAGCGGACAAAAGACAACTGAACGTCTTTCGATGGCGCGGCTATCGACGCAATCGTTCAGAATCATCGAAACGCTGTTTGCAAGTCATTTGCATGCACGGGTGTCGGCCTTTCGGGAATCCAAGCCTTCCACTGTTTCCCTTCATCTACTACCTAAAAATGCCCCGGTAAATTCAGGCCGCCGGGGTTAATAACTGCTCGCGGCAATAAATCCCCTCCTTTTATAGCGCACATTTATGACAGTCGCACATAATATGGTTTGTTAGTTAGCGAGGCATAAATCATCGGCGGCAATCTGCCCACATCATATGGGGGGAGCAGAACGCACACTTCAGATTCCTCCAAAGCCGTAATAGGGGGAGTTAAATCTACCAAAACAATGAGAGGGAAATGCACTCCTTAATGGCGTATGCAATAAAATGAAGGGAGCGTAATAAGCGGAGGCACAACGTGCCATCCAAATGTTGGTTCCAAATGTTGCAACACGCACATAATTTATTTTGTTTCACTGTTTTTTTTTTTTTTTTTTTTTTGTTCAAACTTTCAGGAACTTTGGAAGGAACTTCATCTGCTTCGATCCGGTGTTTGGCGTAGCCATGTGACCCCGTGCACTAGTCTGTCAATGCTCTGTTCTGACTGGCCGAGAGCCGGGCCATTCCTACAGAAGCGGTGTTAGCTAGCCATCTTAGCGACACACATAAACTAGCGACTGGCTGCAGCGTGAGCACAAACTTTAATTCTTACAATGTCTCGTCAAAGGATCAATGGACCAATTTCACTGCAGACCTGTGTTTGTATTTAAGAGACTCTCTATGACTGCCCGCGGGCCGTAGTTTGGGGACCCCTGCTCTGAACTGTCGAAGATAGTTCCCAGTCATTGGAGTCCGTCTCTGTTCTAAACAATAATAGCTCAAAGGTGAAAAAAAAATAAATGAAAAGTTGTTGCGCAACCATGTAATTCATTAGGTTGGCCGTTGAACAAAGCCTGAAGTAAGTTCGCGTGCAGGGATCAGTTCAGTGTGTGAGTTGCCGGTAACGCTGAGCAACAATGCTGCTTTCCAAAGCCGGAGCAGCAGCCCTCTCAATAAAATCGATTGCGAGCATATTAGGAAGAAACAGCCCCGTAAAAATAAACAGAGTGAGTCCTGCTCTCGCTGCTCCTGCGCTGCTTCTCAGCCCGCATACCTCCCGTCAGTGAGCTCATCACCTCACCCTGCCCACGCAGCTCCTTCCTTAACTGTGTCGCCGCCGTCCTCCGCAAAACCTACCCCGCATGACTTTTCTATTATTTTGAGATTCCTCCGTCCTGGAAGCAGAATATCTCCCCGCGGCTGTCTTCTGGGAAGAGGAGGATACCTGAGGTGAACCTGCGGGCGGAGGATCTTGGGGAGGACCTCGGCGTTTACTACGCGGAGGGAGAACACGTTTATCAAGCGTCTGCGTTGACTCCTTAATGCTTATCCGACGTAAGACAATTTTGCCTTCGGCTGGATTTCCGTGACTTTTTTACGGTCTTTGGTAATTGCAGATGCACATCTGTCTCGTGTCTACTTTACTTACGTCTGATATCTGCGTTGAAACCTACACCTCGGAAAACATCTTCGTCATTGCAACAAACACAGCAAATGAATGAGTTTCACAAAGGTTTCTTTTTTTTTTTCCGTACGTGCACTTAATACCGCGCACGTAACACAAACCCATCGAGTCAGCAGCACCATGGGCATTTTAACTGGCTTGTGCGATGAGGTCATTATCTCTCCATACATAACATCTGAGCTGTCTGTCAGTCCAAATCGGGTTTATTTACACATTACCGAGAGGCCTGAATCCAATTTGAGAAAATCCGATACAACACATTTTCCCTCCCGCCTCGCTCGCGGTTCATATTGCAGATCTGATCCGTTGCTCTTTGAGTAGGGAGGAAAAAAAAAAAAAAAAAATTGCTGCAACTGGGTCACATGAACCGTTTGGCAGAAATCCGGCCTTTACTGTAGATGTTCATACCGTCAATGATGGAAACATGTTGGCTTACCCGGGGGGGGATTGGCAAGGTGGCGCTAGCAGCGATTAAAGGAAGAAGATTCGCTCGTGAGTCAGAAACGAACGGCGTTTCCCTTCACGCGAGCGAACCTCATCGCCGCCCCGGACGACGAGCTAAGCGGCAGCGCGTTGGACAGCAGAAGGCTCTCCTCCCACGCTCCGCCGTCTCGTCCAAGGCCGGCTGTTCACATCTGCCGGCGCCGCTCGTCTTCCGTCCGTCCGTCCGTCCGGCCGGCCAGACACAATCACACCCTTTTTGCTTCCCGCTGCTGCCTACTCATCAACATCTCCTCCGCACTTCACCCTCCTTCGCTCAGTAGGGTCCAAATTATCCTTGCAACTTCACCTTGACTCTGCGTGGCGTCCCGCGCGAGGGTCGGGCGCGCTAGCGTAGCGTTGACGGCGGCCGTGATTAAAATAAGAGCCTTGTTTGTAGAAGCAGCATGACCAAAGAGTAAACAGTGCAGTTCTCCAAAGCATGGATAGCATAGATTGCATTACCGATGATTTGCTTTCCCCTTCATTAGAGATTAAGGGCAAATTGAATGTAGAGGCATGCATAGAATAAGTCCAAACGTGACGTACCTTAGAACCGCGCTCGTTAAAGATGATCTCCACGTCTAGGATTTTGCCAAATTGCTGCGAAGACAGAAAAAGGAGACGGCGCGCGTCACACTCCGATCCCTCGCGTGTGTAAAAACAATCCTGAAAAATGTACACACTGGACAAAATGTGCCGCTACTCACGCCAAACATTTGCCTGAGGTCAGGATCTCTAAACCTGAAGGGGATGTTGGACACATGGAGTCTCTTGGGTTGGGCCTTGCTGTCCGTGCTCTCAGGTAAAGACTGTGTTGGCGGCTGACTGTCCGTCTGGGCGGCGTCCTCTGTCTGCTGGGAAACACCGGAAAAAACAAGGGGACGCAAATTAAGGCTGCGCGCTCGTCACACAACGGGGGGGGGGGCGACCAGCGTACGCCTGACGACGGTGTCGGTTCTGGTTGTTGACCTTGCTTTTGTTGGAGCGCCAAACACAAGCTGGAGCATTTTCATTTTTCTTTTTGTAGGTGCATCCAGAATAATTTCACTTATAATGCAAATAGGGTTTCTTGAACCCCTTAAATTATACATCTGCTTTGCCCAACCAGACAGGATAAGTCAGATGAATTTGCTTTCTTCCAATTCACCCACGATTCAGACATTCCAATGCTACACCAATGTTTTTTTGTTTTTTTTAATCATGCTCTTGACATAAAGCAGTGACTCAATAGAACCTAGTGTCTGAATACAGTTTTCAGTATGCCAAAGATGTAAATATCTACTTTTGCAAATAGCTAATTTCTCTGTAGAAACAGTTGTAAAGCCACATTTAAGACACGCAGACATATTTTATTTTTTAATTTTCCAAGTCAAAACCTGAAGAAAGAAAAAAAAAAAAAAAGATAGATATATTTATATATATATAAACCTGTCATCTGGAAACCTGGAATCACATAAAAGTCAACTGGCAGGCCTGGAACCGAAATGTCTTTCCGGGAATAGGCGGCGAGGGTGTGTGTGTTCATGCAAAAGCGAGCTGTCAAGTTGCCAAGTTGGTCCTCAACACTGAGAGGACATACCATCGGCCCTCGGGCCACACATCCTGCGAGGCCACGAATCAGATAAAAAAAAAAAAAAAAAAGGGGACTTCAGACGGCGCATTAGACCGAGAGAGAGAGAGTGAGAGAGAGAGAGAGGGGGGGGGGGGGTGTGGGGGGGGCGTGCAGACGCGCATGCAGGCATAATAGATGCCCGGCGCGCGCACAAAAGGGTGCCAGCAGCAATCTGTGTTTGTCCTTTAGCTCTCTGTGTGAGTGAGATCAATGGCTGTTAAACACGAGAGAGGCCTCCGCGCTCTCCTGTTACGCCGCGACAACAAAAAAAAAAAAAATAACCCGAGCACGCGTACGTGTTACGAAAACTGTCTGTGCCTTCAGAGCATGGGGGAGGGGGGGGGGGTGAGCGGGAGGGTGGGGGGCACGGCGGGGAGGGAGTCGGGAGTCGTAGCCGCTAATTAATCGCCCTCGCGTGGACAAAGGGAACAGCTCGACACGTGTCGTCATTTCCCATCAAAGGACGCGGGGCCGCGTCGGAACGTTGGAGGCGCAGAAACGTATCAGTCCGTCAATCAATCAACGACGCGGAATCGCGTCCGAAGGCTCCTCGAAGCGCTTTGTGCAATCAGAGGGGAAGGACCGACTGAAACCCTTCCCGAGCGGGTAAAGTTGCAACAGCGACGAGTGAGAAACACCTCTTCTGTATCCGAACTCCAGAGGGCGCTCCTCTGCTTTTGACCGGTTGGAGTCCAAAAAGGAAATGCAAATAAAAGCAGAGAAAGGGAGAGACTGAAGTCATCAGCGTAGCAGAAATGCAAATACATACAGAGCTATCATAATATAGATATAGATATATAGATATATAAATGAATACTTCAAATCTAGAAATATAGAAAGAAACACAGAAGTAGATGACACATATAAATATGAACATGTATATGATAAATACATGTTGTTGTGGGGGTAAACAGTGAATTATCAAAACCTTAAATAGACTTGAATGTATAACAGAGGGCTGCTTTCGTCCATATTGTCCACATAGTAAGTGTTTTGGAGTGCAAGAGTTTGTGATGGTGATGATCTGATCTGCCGTTAAAGTCCCATCATAAAAACGTATCGAATGTCTGAGCCCGCGAGAATAAAAAAAAAAAAAACATACAAAAAAAAAGAACATAACAATGTTCTCCTCTGTCTTTGTATTGTTAACGAAAAGTCCCAGGCTCCACGCCAGCTAAAAATACACCCGGTGCGTGCGTGCGTGCCGGTGCGTGCTTGTTTGTGTGTGTGTGTGTGTGTGTGTGTGTGTGTGTGTGTGTGTGTGTGCGAGCTTGTAAAGAGGCAGCATAAGGCCGGCAGACTGCGAGGCTTCAACACAACGCCTAGGTATACACCGACACATATGGAAAGGAGTGTACACACACGCACGCGCGCACGCATGCACGCACACACACACGCGCACACACGCACACACACACACACGTGCGCGTGCGCGATGGCCACCGCCATCTGCGCGGAGCCCTCCGTCGGTGGTGACATCCGCCCACGCGCGGCGCCGAAAGGAATGAAAAACAGCCGATCTGAAACAAAAGCGCCGCATCTCATCCGCGCTGGCACGGCGAGCTGATGTGTGGGGCCAGGCGCAAGGCGAGTGCAAAAGCAGTTTTTTTTTTTTCATCTTTTTTTACCCCCCCCCCAACGAAGAAAGGATTTGCGATTTAGCGTCTCCGAACCGAGCTCTCAGGAAAAAAAAAACGCGGGTGTTTCGCGCGCGAGACGCGAGTCGGCAGAAATTAAAGGGAATCTGACAAGCCGCACACAATGCGACTCGCGATAATCTCCGCGCTTAGCGAACCTGCCAGCGCGAGGGCTACCAATTTTGACTGCGCTTGTAGATACTGGGAGTGTATTCAGAAAAGGGGGCAGGGAACACGGGGAGTCATCGGCATACACGCGGATCCTGGCAATTGCGAGAGCGATCGGGCGCCGTAAAAGTACGAAGAGTCGACTCAAATGTAAACCCCCCCCCCCCGATAAAAACGGCTGAGAGTCCTTCCCCACAGGAAGACGGACGTTCGGAAACAAGGTGAAGTTTCCCAGAGATCAAAACCGAAGTTCGTGTGACTACCAATTTTGACTGCGCTTGTAGATACTGGGAGTGTATTCAGAAAAGGGGGCAGGGAACACGGAGAGTCATCGGCATACACGCGGATCCTGGCAATCGCGAGAACGATCGGGCGCTGTAAAAGTACGAAGAGTCGACTCAAATGTAAACGCCCCCCCCGATAAAAGCGGCTGAGAGTCCTTCCCCAGACGTTCGGAAACAAGGCGAAGTCTCCCAGAGATCAAAACCGAAGCCCGTGTCTGAAGTTGAATTAAACTGGCTGGTTTTTTTATTCGGAGGTCTGAAGTTGAGCGTTAGGAGAGGATGTGGAAGCTGGAAGTTTGGAGTTTTTTTGGTGGTTTGTCAAACTGTGCGGCCGAGGCTTGAATTTCAATTGACGCGTCGGTGAAATGCGCAGAGTAAGCCTTCGCTTCACGTGGCACCGTCCCTGTCCCTCAGTGGTGACCGACTTGGCTGACTGAATGCAGTCTCTTTTCGCCAGAGTCGTAATAAGGACACAGAAAGAGTGTTAACTTTTACATTTTAATTGTTTATTCCTGCATTCACCTTCATCTTATTCTAGTTAATAACTGAGGGAAAAGCAAGTGTTCACCACAGGCATAACACAAACAAAGTACAAAATGCTACTTAAAAATGTTGTTCTTCAGGCGTAGATACAGTCACCATCCGCTTGCTTGGCCACACCATGCCAGTTCTTTGTTCACAGGTGTTGCCTTTCTATGATCTCCTACCAGTTTGCCCATTCTGACCTCTGACCTCTGACACAACGAGGCCTTTTCCTCCACACAGCTGCCACTCACTGGGTATTTTATCATTCCGGGACCGTTCTCTGTAAACCCAGGAGACGATTTTGAAAAGGTGTGAAAATCGCAGTGGATCAGCTGTTTGTGACACACTCAGATAACCAAGTTCGAGTTTTTTTTCTGAGTGGCACCAAGTTCAAAGTTGCAAAAAGCCTTTTTACGTCTCCATATCGATGCTCACTTTGAGCTTCTGCAAATAGTTTCTCTATGTATATATTAATATGTCTCTACATGACCTCTACGTGCCTTAACGCACCAAGTTGCAGCGATGTGATTGGCTGATTAGACATTCTAGGTGTTACTACAAAGTTGCCGCGGCACCGACAACCACGTTCAACACGTTGGAAGTGGCTTGAAATCCATTTCTTCCGCATGCTGATGCTCATTTCGAACCTGAGCAAGTCGTCTTTGCCACGCATACAGTGTATCACTAATCCGCTTTTCTCAGCATCGACATAACAGTGTGAAAGGTGTCCCTCACAAAGTGGATGTTGAGCGTATATATTAGCTGCGTAGACGAATGTTTTGGCTGTTCAACGTAAAACAGTATGTTGAAAACTGCTGCTTCTTCATCGCACCTCCTCCTCCTACCGCAGAAAAACACACAGATCACGTTGGCGCAGACACCTTTTTTTTTTTTTTTTTGCTCGGCTCTACACAAAGTTTCTCAAGGCGGGGGGGGAATTTCTTACAGGAGCAGGAGCGCATTTGTCATGGGAGTTTCTGCGCTAGTGAAATGACTTTCTCATTACATTCCTCCTCGCACTTTGTCACCGATATTGTTCCCAAACAAAGGCAGCTCAGTGTGTGTCGAGATGAAAATATGCATTTTATTCATTAATAATAATGGGCCTTTGGTGGCAACTTTGCGGAAATCCATTTTCCTTGCCGTCTGTGTTCCTCTCGCGGGCTGCGGGGCTCACAGTGAGGGGGCGGGAGGAAAAAAAAAAAAAGAGGGAGGCTGACGCGGCTCCGCAAAACACACTCCAGCCCCGGATGAGGTCATTCTTCCAGGATGCACACGCAGCACTTACGCTCACATTACAGAGAGTGGACGAGCGACGGCCATTACGGCCCTCCGGCTTTAAGACGTCACACACATTAGTCCATCAGGCTGCGGGTTTATACAATTTCTGAAGTGCATCCTCCGATATCAGGTTGACTCCTTCTGTCGGTTCTGGGCAGCCACGGCGGCCGAGGTGCGTTTGTTTTGTTTTCTTACGATGCACTACCGAGGTATTAATGTGTTTGCATTTGATTTGGGTTATGCGTGCCATTCGTTTCGCAGCCAGGCTTGTGATTGCTGGGGTAGGTCGCACAGTACTGGATCGCATGACCTGACGGAACAGGAGACTACAAATGGGCACATTAGAGTCAAAAGAAACGAAATGACGCATTGAAGAAATCTGTTTTTTTTTTAAGTCACTGAAAAAAAGTCATTGAAAATTTCAATGCTAACAATTCAAATTCTGAAGGGTATAGTGCAGAGGGGATCTGCCACCGATCAGTAATTAATGTCGCTACGATAATCCTACTTAGTTCAGCACATTATTGAAAAAAAGTACAGATGTATATTATTTGGAGAATAGTTATTATGGTCTGCTTGTGCAACAAAAAACAAACAAACAAACAAAAAAATGCTGAAAAGCATTTCGAAAAGGCTTCTGCAAACAGTCCCGGCAAGGTGAGGTCGATGAAATTCCATGACACAGTCAAACTTTTCGGTTACCTCTCACCCAGCTGGCCACGCTGAGGATATTTCAGTAAGAACTTTCCACTGTCAGGTGCCAAAATAGCAAAATAGCAAAAAGGAAGGGCTGGAGCGGTCTATTCAGTTTGTGTGAATGCTGTTTTTGGGGCTACATGAAAAAGAAAAAAGAAAAAAAAGAATTTTATTTGTCACTGGCAGCTCCTAGTTGTGTACACTGAACTTGCATTTTTTACAAACTGGGGATGATAACGCATACAATGCGCATTCAGTACCAAGGCAATTGCTCGCACTTGAAAACGCCCCTACTACCTGAGTTCTCTCCCCCCCCCCCCTCTCCGTCTTGTCAAGGGAACATGCAAATAAGCCAAGGCAATGGCATTCTGCCTCCGCCTTATGCAAAATTCAAAAAGGTTAAAGTATTCCGGCGCAAGCAGACCCTACAAAATAAAATGAATCTTGCTTTGAGAGAAGCACAGAAAGGTGAAGAGGGAGAGTGATCACAACTGGAATAGAACGGGACTGAACAAAAGGGCATTCACTTTGCTCGAGCTAGTTGTTGCATTTAATCCTTTTTTTTTCTTTCCCCCCACCCCCCACCGCCGAGACTTAAAGGTGCTGCTGCCTCTGCCTGGGAGAGATTTCTAATATCTCATTTGAATGATTTTAGACGCCTGCTTTGTAGCAGTCAGCCAGGCGGCTAGCGGTAGCTGTGCGGCCACGACCGTCTTTGCTAATGCTCACCTTAAAACCTTAAAACTAAATGGAAATACGAAGATGACGATGAGATTTTACAAGTCACACTTCGCTCCAGATGCTGACATTTATTTTTTCCCCGCTGTTGCCAGCATTATTATTTCAACCACGCAGGTGCGAGTGAATGAAAGCAAGCGGCGCCCAACCCAAAAATAAGTTAGGCTACAGTAAAATCAGCAAATGCAAAAGCCGCCGTCATAATCCTCCGTTACTGTTGCCGTCGCCGGGGATAAGATTCACAGTTGGGGTGACGAGCTGAAGCACGCAGGACTGAGAGAGAGAACCCCCCAAAGCCCCAGACGGGGGAGCAGAACTTGGGCTGAAAGCGCAGAGAAAAGAGACAGCAGCCGGGGAGGAGTTTGATGACGTGGGGGGGGGGGGTGTGTGTGATGAGACTTCCAGATGTACAGAACAGAGTGCTGACTTCTCGCTGCCAAAGTGCCTTTTTCCCTCTCATTCTTTCCACTGGCAGGATGGCTTAATGGGGGTTGCAGCATTTAAACCATCAGCGCCGCCGCACTCTCGGCTCCGAAAACAGGTTGTGGAAACGGTGGAAATTCCTAACGAGGGAAGCCGCGAAGGTCCCTGAGCAGTCAAGACACTTTTCTTTTAATGTTTAACTTAAGGTGACCTCGCTTGATTTAACCCACTCATCTCGATTTTTTTTTGCTAGATAAATTTGGCTCATGACAAAATTGAATGGGAGACAGCTGATGAAAAAGCATCAGCTCATTAAACTGATTCTTTTTTTAGGCACTGAGTGCTGTGTCAAATTCACTGTACCAGTTGGTTTCCAACTAACGCTTTCAAACCAAAACGTGCCTTTACTTCTCACTCTTGGCTTTCACGGCGCGTCCTTAAAATCTGAATTTCGTGGAACCGCGCTTCCACCGCTCTCCAGTTCAGCCAGCCGGGGTTTTTTGTTTCGCCCACTGAATCTGCCGCTCTTTCATTCACTGCTAAAGAAACAATGAATTTGTTTTCGCACATCATGTGAACCAATAGCTATGTTTACGCGCGCAGATTTTCCAATCCAATCTAAAGCTTGCTTGATCGTAAAAATCCAAATCCACTGTCTGCATGGACGCTAAATAAAATGATCTGATCATGACGTGCGTGTACGTGCACCGGGCGTTTAATCAGAATCATTCGAGCGAACGCGTGGGATTGGCTAATTTTTCCGGAAATATTAGTAGAAGAAGAAGCTGTGCCTCCGCCTGTGTTGTTGACCAGTTTTGCTTCCCTCCCAGGATCTGAATGGCTGTGTACATGGACGCCATTCGGAATAACGATCGGCATAAACCACCCTCGCTCTTTTGGAATGGAATGTCTTTCCGAATGGGCCGCATCGGATCAGAATCTCCTGACTGACGTGTTGACATGAAGCGTTGTGGATCTGATTGGGCCTTTATTCCAATTATTCGTGTCCATGTGAACGAAGCTAATGTCTCCTTTCAGAGGCTGGAAGGAGCCAAAACGTGCTATTTTCCAAAGAAATCTAATTAACGATGGCCTTTGTAATCAATTACTTGTACTTAATTGGATCTTAATTGCATTTCTATATTTGAGTTGGCGACTCTGCTCGGTTGTATAAGGTGCTCTGATGTTATTATTAGTTGTGGCGCTAATACTAGCTGCTACAGTGTTTCGCGTTTCGGTGCTAACCGGAGGCTGGAATAACTGCAGTGGAATGCGAACTCTTTGTGGCACCGTTTGCACAGAACAGCGCTCCCATCCAGGCCTCCATCCATGGGGATCTCTCATCCACTGAGCTTAGCAACGCGGCGTTATCGTTGTTCTCCATCGCGCTAGTTGCTAGCATAGCTAACTTGTTTGTCCAACCGCCACTCCGCCTTCCGCTTGACGTCACTCGGTGCGACGCTATGACCCGCAGGCCACACTTGTCAACTGGGAAACATTCTGTGTCGTCTAGAGTGTGAAATAAAATGTGATACAATATTATTATTTTAGCACCGTGATTTTTTTTTTTGGTGCATTAATTATCCAAGATAAAAAAAATTAAAATACAATGGAGGATAAAGTAGGACCACTGAGACCATCTGCAAAGCCTCAGTCTGGGTAATTTCAACTTCAGACTTCAATTGCTACTCTAGAATTTAATGAAGCGAATGAGGCAAATAAGAGGAAACGGCTAGACTGGTTGCAGGCAACCTGACGATTCAACCGTAGCATTTGAAGTTGGGGCAACTAGGAGACGGAACATGGAAAAAAAAAAACAAGCAGCAGAGCTAAAAGATGGGTTCCCGAGGTTTGTTTCAACTGGCATTTTAAACTACCCAGACGCCACGTGTCACCTTCACACACTCCATAAAAAGGTCCTTTCGCTTTGTCACATTTCTTTGTACCAGACGATCCAAGCATCCAATGACCAGTGCTGAGAGCAAAGAGAGGACGCGATTCAAGTTTTGATATTTTCATCCGAGTTGCCTTTAGTCATAACTGTGCGCCCATATCAATGAGCCTAATGAGTGAGTTGTGAAGTGACTTCTTCTTGCCCTAGGTTATGCCTGGAGGCTACGAACTGGCTGCCCAGACTTGTTAGCGCTGTATGCTGGCTTCAAAAAAAACAAAAAAAAACACATTTGCCATTAAAATTCCCCAGGAAAAAAGGAACGACGGCAAAGCAAGTCAAATTAAAAAAGGCGAGATAAAGGAAAGAGCTTATTTGTCTGAAAGGCGATGACGTGAATCTTCTGAAACTTCAAAAGTTTCAGCAGAGGTTTTTATTTATTTATTTTTTTTTAAATAGCAAACAACCAGTTAACCCGAGCTTTGCTTGCCGCCTTCTTTAAACACCTTGAATTTCGCAAAGGCGCAGCGTTTGAACTCCTGTCGCCGTCCTCTGGTGGGGGGAGGTAATTACGCGAGCACCCTTGACACGCTTACGGCGCCGACGGCACTGACACACTTGCCGCAGTTCCAGCCCGGGCTCCGCATCGGAGCCAACTCTTGAGTTAGTCAAATTAAATTCAGCGTGGTGCGGACTCCCCTGGCGCGGCGGGCTTGAAGGTAACAGATGGGTTAGGGGTTTGTTTATATTAAGCAGCTCAAGGTTTATGTAAATGGAAAATGTAAAACAAGAGTTATCCTTCAAATCTTCTTGGAATGTTGACCTTGTTGCAGTTAGGTATGTTTAATGATGTATGACTGCTCTGCATATTTCACCTCTGACTCGATCGTCGCTCGCTTCGCTTGCGCACCGCGTTGGTGTTTTGCGCTCGAGCAAGGACATCGCAAACGGATGGTGCTTTTCTTTACCCACTACGTCATCTGGAACTTAAGAAAAAGTATCAAAGCTCTTTGGCCATGGCATTAGAAGCACTAGTATAAGCTCAGGCCGGGCGACGAGATCAAGAGATCATCATGTTTGATGGTCCCTTTATGCAATGAAGTAGCTCATCAGAACTAATTGATCCATTAAGCATGGAAGTGGACGATACAAACCATGACTTAGTGGCTTTTAAATTTTGAGTTGGGCCTGTGAGCGATCAGAAAGATTTCTTTCTTCTTTGTCCTTGAGGTCGGTGGTTCTCGCGTAAACAGAAGAAACGGGCCGATGGAATTTAAAGCTTTGGGAGGCCAGCAGGCAAAGGAACACATAAACTTTGCATCATTTCTCGGGCCCCTTTATTAGGTAAAATCTAAACGCGCTTTTTTCATGCCAGTGGCCGATCGGCCAATCACACGACTGTGATCCCAAGACTCTCAACTCACAAAATTTAGTCACGTAGAGGCAGCGAATATGACTTGCCGAAGTTCAAAGTGAGAATGAGGAAGACGAAGAAAAGGGGTTTGAAGTGACTTTGGACTTGGTGAAGATGGTTGCTTGGCGCCGGACGGGCCTCAAGTCTGAACTGCTGATCTACCGGGATCCTCACACTGGCACAAGCATCTCTAGGGTTTACGAAGGACGGTCCAAAAAGGAAGGGAATATCCAGTGAGTGGCAGCTGTGTTGGAGGAAAGTGCCTTCTTTGATGGCAGGGGTCAGAGGTCAGCGTGGGCAGACTGATTGGAGACCATAGAGAGGCAACAGAAACTCACAATGCAACTCCTGGGTCTGCAGCATTTCACCTCTGAACACACGCAAACAGCGAACCTTAAACAGAGCGTGCGTTCCGACCACTTTACAGGTAAACACTACTGGACTACTACTACTACTACTACTGCGAATAACTCAGAATAGATCAGAAAGCGGGTGGTGGTTGCATTGGTGTCTGAGGTCATGGCAGACACACCACCATTGACATTTGATTGGCTAATCTTCATGTAATGTATTAGATACATTTTAACTTGGTGATTGTATCGATTGACCATGACTGTAGCTGCGTTTCCATTTCAGTTTTTCGCAAAATACGTGTAATATTCCGAAAATTTCGACAAAGTACAAAAGCGATTTGCAGGTGTTTCCATTGAATGGTGTGAAGCACAAAAGCCGTAATTCTCGCAAAATCTCGTCGCCCACGAGACGTACGAGAATTACGTTTGCGATCGCTTGTTTACGTTTGTTCGCCGTCAAGAATGCTTGTTAAATATATTTTTCTGATTACTTATAAAAAAATAATCTGTCTCCTCCTCCGTCCAAACGTAACGCGCCATTTTTCACTTGAAGTGAACTGGTCACGTGACCCACGTACGTCACGCCTGGTGATGTGTAAATGTGAAAACACTTTTGCGTTTTAATTCGATATCGATACCTCATGAGAGCGTAAAAAGCTTTTTGATCAATATTTGAGAGTTTTTTTCCGAAATTTAGGCGTTCCCATTCCCAGTTTTTTATTGCGATATTTAGATTTTACGTAATTCTAGGAAAACTAACAGAAACGCAGCTAGTGAGACAAACAGTATGGTCAATAACAACAATAATAAGGCCTAGCAGACGAATGTACACAGTATAGGAGCTTGAGCTATTTCTGCATTATTAGGGGGGTATTTGGGGTAGCTTGAATTCCTGCTGAAGTAATTCCCACTTTTTGGGGTTAATTAAAGGCAGTGGGTTGGCCAAATGAAAGGAGTAACGCGTCCAGAGCAGAAAGCTGTCTGGGTCTCTTTAAACTCACCCAAGCACTGCCCGAAGACATCATTGAAGCAACCCAATACCAACGGAGCACAATCTTTCTACCTGCAGATGTAGATGCCCCTTCTGGAGGCCACGGAGCGAGAAGAGTGAATAGTGAGAGCGCGCACGTGCACGCACACACACACATTGCCCATACCTGGGGGGGTTCTACCACAAGACAGGTGGTGCAAAGGTCAGAGAGTGGAGTAAAAGGCATGGAAAATTTAAAGCCCCCACTGTCCTGCGGAGCAGCGCGGGCAACGTGAGGTCACGCGATGGATCAATGGAGCGGCCTCCTCGTCGGTGACGAGGCCTAACGGCAAGAAGACGAGCTCGCTGCCCACGGAGCGCCTGCAGCGAAGCGCATCCACGGCGATCGCGGGCTAGCTGCAACACTGGCCCGCTCTAGTCGAGCACATCCACGTGTGTCCTGCAAAAAAAAAAATCTGATCTATTTCTTCCTCTCGGGGTGGAGCGGCTGCAGAAATGAGACGTGAGACACACGCGGGTCGCAGAACCCGCAAGTTCGCTCATCAAGCCTGTAGATGCTAATGCGCGCAGATCGATGACGCTACCAAATGCGAAACTTTAATGAAGATTGCAAAACTAAGGGGCCTGCGTATAGGCCACTTCATCAACCAATTTGAAGGGGCCACTTTGGAAAAAAGGCATATGTTTAGAATTATTGTTTCCCGCTGGCTCGCCTCCAGTGCTTCGCAAGATGTGGTTTCCAATACGCCTGCAAGCTACCAATCAAATATCCGATTGATTATTCCCAACATAAATCCAGAAAGCCGGTGACGGATACTGTTTTTCTTTTCTTTTTTTCTTCTTTTTTTTGGGTAATGAAATGACTTTAGCTTTAATTAAATGCATTATTAATATGTGAAATGTAAATAGCAGACTAATTTATTTTCTGCTGCGAAAGTGTAACATAGCGGCCACTTCAACGCTCACTATGATAGCCGTGAGTCAAAGGAAGAGAATCATTTTGACGAGGTTAGCCTTCTCTATTTAAACTTTCCACTGTCACACTTAAGTCCTTTAATACATCGCTGATGAAGGAAGCCAACTGCGAGTGACCTTTAAAATTTTTACTTCTACTTCAAATCAAACACAAATTTACCAAAATCTCAGTCATGCTAATACATTTTTTACCACTACCTGAAATGTTCAAATGCATCACCACCGTTTAATCGCATTTATTCAACTAACCTTCATCGCTGCCAGCCGACACTTCGGGCAGAAACAAGGCACTTTTTCCTCGAGAGGCTCAATCCTGCAGGTTTGAAAACTTTTCTTCTGAGTGATTTTTCACAGAGCCTGCGTGCACCGAGAGTTATTCTGAAGAGCAGTGAAGTTAACACACTTCCTTCAAGGTCCCTCCACCCTTTTTTTGTAATGCGAGTCTGTCTGTGTGTGTGTGTGTGTCTGGGAGTAGTGGTGCACGCGCGTGGCTGCTACCGTGAGCTTATGCGAGTTGAGTCCCTTTAATCTGCGTCGTTAGGTTTGCATAAAACGACGAGGAAATTCGAACCCGACTTAAGAAAATTTGCTTTAAATAATTAAATAGATAAATAACAATGTGGGGATTTCTGTTAAGTGACTCTATACAAGTTAACGAGGCTATTAAGCCCAGTGATTTCACAGGGTTGCGGCACCTGTAACAGCAGAAGAATCAGAGGTGAACAGAGCAGCGGCCTTGAGGAACACCGCTCTAAATCTCTTAAGGCTCACACACACTGAACGCGTCAAGCGCAGGGGGGGCGTCAGCGCAGCCATTCATTGTGTATGTGCGACGTCGGCGCAAGAGAGCAGAGCGTCGCGCAAGGGTGGCGTTTGACGCCTTGACGCTCGTTTTAAAAATGTTTTAAATCGAGCGTCAACGCGCTGTGACGACATCTAGGCGCGGCCAATAGGAGAGCAGCCGGCTCCAGGGGGGAAAAGTGCCCAGATGCACAGCACGGCACCAGTTGTTAAATATGTGTTAAAACTTCTCTACATCGAACTGTGCCTGACAATACATGAACATAAAGTTGTTGTGTTCTCATATACATTCGGGTTGGGACATTATCGCGTTGATTCGCATTTTATTTTACACTCGTCTAGAGTCTAGACAGCACGGAACGTACTTTGCACGGGTTTTCGGCTAAGTTGATAGCGAAGCACTGAGTAGCAAGCGGGAGGATGTTGTGTGCAAACGGTGGGACAACGAGATTTCGTTCCACCGCAGTTATTCAAGCCTCCGTTGCCGGCTGAATGCAAAACACGTAGCATCTAGCGCCGAAACCAAGCAGAGTCGCCAACCCGATACATATTTTTAAGCTAGTCTTGAGTCCCAGAACTCGGTGTCATGTCAAATGTTACACTCGGGACACTGCGAGACAGGTTTTCCCTTCGTTTTTCCTCACTATACTGCTCTATCGCGAACTGGCGCCCTGCTCTGGGCGCCCTGCATCGGGCCACTTTTTTCAGAACCGGCTGCTCTCCTATTGGATGCGCCGAGGTGTCGTCACAGGGCGTTGACGCCAGGTCTGCGCCTGAAGAACGCGTTCAGTGTGTAAGCACCTTTAATCACGTGACTTTCACGTTCGCTGCATGAATTTTGTTCTTCTGTATTTTTTTTTATTTCTTTCCATAAAACATTTTGCTTATTAGCTGACTTTTGGGGAGAAAAAAAATAATAACTTTCTCGCAGATTTGAGGAAATTGAATGAAAAGAAGACGAAACGTCCACGCGAGAAGGCCCGCACAGCACTAGCGCAACAAAGTGTCCGACAAAGTCACGTGGACGACGGGCAGCAGTTCACAATTATGATTGTTTTGGGGGGATTTCCATTTCATACCGTCGCACATTAGCGACTATTCACATAGATTTTTTTTTTTTGCTGGGAGTCGAAAGAAGAAACCGGCGCAAACTCGTTTCACCGTGCACACCGTTTCGACCCTTTTTGCATTTGCATTTTGGTTCGCCGTGCTTTTTGCCTGCGTGTCATCGAGTCCACTGCCTATCAGGAGCTGGAATAACTTTCCATCCCAAAAGCAGCAAGGCGCCGCGGAGTTTTCCTCGCTTTCTCAATCGCATTATTTGAGGCGCCCGACGAATCCCTTCAGTCCTTCAGTTTCCCACCGATTCTTTCCCTGGTTGACTAATATAATTGGAAATGTACAGAGTTAGATCTGAGTTTTTTTTTTCTCATGGATTAGAACGCAGGTGGCAAAAGTGTTCTCATATTGTACTTAAGTAAAAGTATGAAGAAAAAAAAAATGATTCGGTCAAAGTCATAATGAGTATTAATTCAACTCCTTTACCCAAGAAGTAAAATGAATAAAGGTTCTTATATACTTCTTATATGTACTGAGGAAAAAGTAAAAACATTTTTTTTTTTTTCATTGAATATGACAAAACATGTGTTGATAAGCTGATTGTAGTCTAAAATAATCTCCCTCTAAAACATGATCCAGTTTTACGTTCAACTACACAACACCGTGGTTCAAATAGGTCTGCTTGAAGCAGAAACTACTGCAGTAATGAGTGAATTGCAGTACAGAAGTACTCCCTACAAACGCAGGGAGTGAAAGTGAAGAGTCGTCAGAAATAGAAATACTCGTGCGAGGCACGGATACGTGAAAAAGTACGGTGACAAAGTATTTGTACTCTGCTACGTCCCACCTCTGGACCGGAAGGTTTCAAGCATGAACAATAAACGTTTGTTTCGTATGAATTATAAACACGGTATTCAAAAATCCACACACAACTCACGGTCGACCAAAACAAAACAATGTCTACATGATGCCAAAAAGCCCAAAATGATTATTATTATTTTTTTTTTTTTTGCATTTTTGGAAGTTCCTGCTCTGATTTCGAGCTTTAAGATAACGTTGATTTAGGGAAAAAGTAAATAAATGAATAAACAAATCAAAACAAACGGCACTATATTCAACTAGTGCCAGCCTAAACATGAGCTTCCCACGATGCCTTACTGTGGCTGTGCCGGTGACTGTCTGGCTGCCGGAGTCTGACGCGTTCTGCTCACTGTGGCTCTGTGTGGACTGGTACATGTTGAGTTGATGTTCGGTGACCGAGGCCTGGATGGCGCTGTAGTCCTGGGCCGTGGCCGGGTGCGGGTGCGGATGCGAGTGCGGATGAGGATGAGGGTGGGAGGCCGTGAACTCGGCGGGGATGCTGTTCTGGGGAGGGGGCGCAAACTGGGCCGATGGGTAGGCTTGGGCCATGGATGGGTCCGGGGGCGCCGGTGTGTCCTGGTTACCCTGCGAGGAGGAGAGAAGAGATTTTCAGTCACTTGTTTGGCGTGGAGATTAAACGTTGGTGGCACGTGACGCTCGAAGTTCAGAGCAAAACTTGTTTGGGTAAAAATGAGTAAGATTCATTACTTTAATGATGTGGGTCAACTTAAAAAAGGGTTCCACAAAATACTTCTAAAAAAACAGGCAAGCTTTTGTATTTGTTTGCTGGGCATAAAGTGCCCTCCTTGTTGGGTGCTCGGCTGCTTGACCCGAATTTTGCCGGTCTGTTCAGTCACACAGATGCATATTAAAATAAAACACGTTCAAGGCGCAGCCGAGAACATTCAGGTGCACATCAGTGTCGTGGGAGTCCTGAATTAATCGTTATTAATCGCCTTTCTGCTGAATCGTGATTCGCCATTCACTGCCGTCGTCCCCACCGCCGTTAGCTAGCCACTATCTAGCTAACCTAGCTAGCTAGTGGCGATTAGCGTACCACCATCGCCTAGCTAGCCACAAGCTAGCTAACCGCAGAGGAGAAACCAGACAACATGTCACTATCGAGCGGCTGCTGTTTCACCTGCGGGTTCTGCACTTTTGTAAATAAATCGAGCGAATCGCTGCGTTGCCCTGGGGGGGGTTTGGACTCAGCTCCCCCCCTTTCCCTCCCTGTGAAGCTGAAGCTCTGAACAAAGGGATTCCCTCTGTGGATCACAGTAGCCCACCAAGCTCATGAGTCACGACTCCTCTCCTCTATTAACTCATTTCCCTGAGTCATTCACGTGACTGCGAGACACGCTAACTGGATAACTGGATAGAAGAGATCAGGCAGCGTGTTGTTATACTGCGCGACTGCCATTCCGCCTGCGTCCTCATGAAATGCAGGAATCCCGCGAGGCCGAGCTGCGATCAAACGAACCCCTCGGCGGATCGCGGCGGCGGCTCGGCCCCCCCAACTCACAAAACGAACAAATCACCCCGCCGCTCTGGGAATGGGCGGAGCCCATTGGTTTTTTGCGCCTATGGATTTCTACACACTCCGGGTAACCGACTCAATCTCCTCGCTCGGCGACTCACGCATCAAGCCCGTGAAAAAAAAAATTGAGTTTCCCCATCGCTGTTTTGTATTCCCCCCGCAAACGAACCGCCTCGCCGCGTTGTAATAAAGTGACCTGGAGAGAGAGAGAAAAAAAAACAAAGCGATTGTGTTTTCACAGCCGCGCCACCGGCAACAATAAAAAGGGATGTGGGGGCATTAAAATGCACCGCGACCATCAAGGAAAGACCTCATACAGAGAGTTTTTTTTTTCTGGCTCCCACTGTGATACGTTCCCAGCCAGGTGTTAATAACATCTGTGGAGCCCATCTGAAAACTTGGACCGACTGTGTCCCTTCCCATTCACCGCTAAAGCTAAAAGTAAGTTCAGGCCTCGCCCCCCCCCCCCCCCCCCCTCCTCTCTCTCTCCTTCTCTCCCTCTCCCCTTCCTTTCATCTGTGACATGTCATGTTTATGCAGATAATTCTCGCTCGCCGTCCTAATCCAATGATCTTGTTATGAGACGCCTTTAACCAAATATAGATTGTGCCGGTGACTCATCGCCTAGCATGGAAATGAGCGTATCATCATCATCATCATCATCGGCGGCGGCGGCGGCATCGTCACCGCAAGATGTAGCGGGGAGATTCTTTGTTTAGAAACACCGGGGGGTTGAGCAAACACACGCAGTCAAGCAAAGGGCAGATGGAAGTCCCGCGCAGAGTTCCTGAGGTGTCGCTCGATTTAATAAGATCGCGCCTGATTTAAAAAAAAAAATACAAAAACAAACAAACAAAAAAAACCCAACAACAACAACAACTCTGCAGGTTATGAGCAAATCAGGACTCTTCACCCTTAGTCACACCAGAGAAGCTTCAACCTGCACAACATCTGCAAGACATGCATATATGTGCAACATATACACAAAATATATATTTAAAAAAAAACTAGTGCTGAGACTTCTAGGGTGTTAATATCAACTTTAATTAAAATCACAGCATTAAAAAATAAAATAAAATGAAATACACTCTAGACAACACGGAACATTTCCCAGTGATCGGGTTCCTGGCATATCGATTATAGTGATGCACTGAGTGACAACAGACAAGCAGAAGGCAGAGTAGCAGTTGGGCTCCAAGCTAGCTGTGCCACCAACAAATGTGATGGACGACAGCGATAACACCGCCCCGCTAAGCTCGTTGGATGGGAAATTTACACTTAAGAAACAGTCGGAAGGAAGCCTGGATTAGAGTGCTGCCCCGTGCAAGCGGTGCCACAAAGAGTTAGCATTCCACCGCAGTGATTCAAGGTAACGGGTAGATGGTTTAAGATTCTTAAGGAAGCGACATAGACTCTAACGAAGTCTCGTAGACTCTTTCCAACTCTCGTCGGAAGAGATGGAGGCTCCGAGTAGCCCAGGCTCCTCTGCAAGCATGAATGAAATAAAATCAATCAATCAACGGTTAGGTTTAGGATCAGGACTCGGGTGACGGTTAGGTTTAGGATCAGGACTCGGGTGACGGTTAGGTTTAGGATCAAGGCTCGGGTGACGGTTAGGTTTAGGATCAGGACTCGGGTGACGGTTAGGTTTAGGATTGGGGTCCGAGTCACGGTTAGGATCAGAATTCAAGTTACGGACCGTTCAAGAATACAGTTTTGGAGGCTAAGGATGTTACATAAGGTAAAATCATTGCCTATCTCTATCAATGTTAGCCACCCTCTTTGACGTTCGTCTTCAGCGGGGGTTTTTTCGAGACTTTCTTAGAACCTACGTCACTTCCTTATGAATCTTTAGCCATGACCATTATTCAAGCCTCTGGTACCCCCTTGAATACGAAACACGTAGCAGCTAGCATGAGCACCGGCGCTAACAATAACATCATTGCCGAATATAACGAAGCAGAGTTGCCGATTCAAGTATATCGATATGCGATTAAAATATGATTAATCACGATTAATCACCTACAAAGGACATCATTAATTAGATTTTTTTTTTTGGTTTATCAAGTCCCACAACTAAAAACAACATATATACTAAGTGCCAATCAAGGCTCCCAGTGAACAAAAACCTATTTCAATATCCCCGCATTCTGTCTACCAGTGTTTTCCCACTCAAACAGTAACGCGATTCCACCCCAGAAATGAGTCAGCAGTCAGCCCCTTGTGATGTCACCAACGGCACTGGGGCCTCTGAGCTCGCCTTGCTCTCATCTCCTTCCATACATGTGGAACCTGCAGCCACAGTTTTCTCTCAACAGTTTTAGCACAACAGACGTACACCCTTCCCCACCCGCTCTTACCTCTCCTACCCCCAACCACCCCCACCGACCCCCTGCCTACACCAGAGCCAAGGGGGCAGGGGGTGGGGGGTGAGTGGTGGGTGGAAAGATATCACGAAAAGTCACAGCACAGACTTAAAAAGATGACGCTTTTACTCAAAAGGAGTGCACAGAAGAAGTCACTCAGAGCTCAGTGAGTTTTGGCCGGGGCTGCAATTCAATAGTGGAAATACCGAAAGAACGGGAGAAAGAAAAAAAAGAAGCAAGCATACTTCCACTGTGCAGCGTTAGTGTGAGCGAGTGTGTATGTGAGAGAGGTTCCTCCTGTGGGACATTTATATCTCAGCCATTACACAGAGTGAGAGAGCGAGAGGGCGAGAGAGAGAGAGAGGGAGAGAGAGAGAGATGGGGGTTGCAGCCAAATGCAGGGAAAAGGCAGAGTGGGAGACAGAGAGAAGGAAAGAGATGCCGACAGTGAGTCTTGGCTAAATGCTCTGCAGTGTAATGAGAACCACATTTAGAAGGCTGAAATATGCTTTACGTGGCAGAGCACCGTGCGCGCCTGCACACACAAAGGCAGAGGCACACACACACACACACACACACAGACACACGCACATGCGCACATTCAACGACTGCAGTACGGCAATTAAGTCCCGAGGAGCAAAATGCAAACACAGATGGGGA
>NW_027466084.1:2795000-2837500 GCF_046127955.1 Nelusetta ayraudi
GCTCTTTGTATTTCTACTCTTTGCTTATTAACGTACTTGTTAGGTAAAATAACGGATAGGTTTCCTGGTGTGCCTCAAATTGTCTAAAATTTCGACGGAGTACAATTGCGATTTGCAGGTGTTCCCATTGAACAGTGTGAAGCCGTAATTCCCGTGGAATCTCGTCCGATTCCCGAGATTTCTGAGAATTACGTTTGCTTTTCTTTGTTTACGTTTTTCACTTTGATTGCTTGTAAAAAAAATACTCCGTCTCCTCCTCTGTGGAAACATAACGCACCATTTTCACTTGAAGTGAATTGGTCACATGGCCCCCGTACGTCACATCCAGTGACATGGAAAAAAGTGTTTCCATGACGCTTTTGCAATATACCTCGATATCGACACGTCTGAACAACCACCTCATGAGAGCGTAAAAACCTTTTAGCGATATTTGAGTGGTTTTTCAAAATGTAGGTGTTTCCATTGCCAGTTTTTTTTATTGCGATATTTAGGCTTTTGCGCCATCCAAGGGGTAAAGGAAACACAGCTAGTTTCTAGTTTATTTTCAATGATGACCTTTTTAAATACTATTTACATATTTGTTGGATGAGACTGAACATGCGGTCCAGCCACGTGTGGTGACGCAGTAGTCGAGCTGGGGCGAACTGACCCAGCAGCAGAGAGAGAGAGAGAGAGAGAGAGGGAGAAAAAATGTATTTCTGACTAAGCAGAATCTGTCTTGGTTGGGACGAAGTTCTGGGCTGGCGTGAAGACTTGGACAGAGTGAGCGTGAACTCGCCCTCCTCATTCAAAAATGAGCGTCTGTGGTCTTTGGCGTAACCTCGCACCAGTTTGTTGCTGTACATTGTGTACCTTCCACTCCCCCCTCCTTATGCTGTTCGACTTCCGGGTCAATTCTTGGCCGCGCACGGACAGATTGTAACGTCGGGGGGGGGGGCTCTTTGCCGCGAGGCCTATTGGCAAGACGTGCTACAACGACCCTGAGGACAGATTGACCAGCAACAACAGCTTCCTTTGTCTGGATATTCCCCAAATCTATCAATCTATCAATCTATCAATCTATCTGTCTATTTATCTATCTATCTATCTATCTATCTATCTATCTATCTATCGATCTGCCTATCTATCTATCTATCTATCTGCCTATCTGTCTGTCTGTCTGTCTGTCTGTCTGCCTAATATATTCAAACATACAAACACTATTTGGTAAAGATGGTATTGCGGGTTTTGCCGGTATCTGTCTATCTGTCTTTTCATTTTCATTTTCATTTTTTTAATATTTTTTTCTATATTTTTTTTATTATTTAATTGTATTTTTTTTTCTTGAGCACGGCAATGAGAAGCAGCGAAAGGGCGTTGGGAATAGGGGTAGGTTTGGATAAGTCAAATACTTCTTCCTGCTCCTTTCAAGCATCTTTCAGTTGTGGACATTTGCTTTGGTTGCTGTTGTTGTTGTTGTTGTTGTTGTTGTTGTTGTTGTTGTTTTTTTTTTCTTTGAGTTTTAGGCTTACATATTCGTATTATTGTATCTTTTTATTTCCTTTTTCCTTCTTTTTATGCTCAAATAAAGAATTAAATCTATCCATCTATCTATCTGTCAATCTATCTATGTCAACTACACACACTCATTGACATTGCAGGTTTTACCCTGTGCCATGTCGCGTGCCCTTCTCGCAAAATGCCATTTATCTCGATGCAACGCTGCTCCGGCGTTGCGCGACTCCAAACGAACCACAATGAGTCACAAAAAACAAAAAAACAAATGACCCCATCCCCCGGCCTCCCCATCCCTCACAGACACGTAGCTTCCGGCTGCAAAGTGCGAGAAGGAATAAAAATTCCCCGGCATGTCAGCGCTCAATTCATCGCCATTGTCGGGACACGACGACGGGCGACAGATGGGGCCGTATGGCCGCGCCGTCGTCGTCTGTGTTTTTCACAACCGCTCGCTCCCCTCGCCCCGGCTCGCCGTGCGTCGCGTCTCGTCGCGGCGTAATGGTTTCCAGTTACGGCAAAGTGCAAACATTGATCCCGACAATGGAACAACATCTGCGGGCCTTGTTAGGCAAATGAACGAGTGTTTGACACCAAAGAGAGAGGGAAGCTGCTGGAATAGTGGCAGATGTAAATCCTCCGACGGCGCGCACACACACACACACACACGCACGCACACACACAAAGAGAAAGTGACGCAGTCACAGTTTCGACGTACTCAGCCGCCCTGCCGTAGGACTCCCACTAACTCACTCATAAAGCATCAATTAGGCTCTGTTGTTCCACCACATTAATAGTTACGCTGTTGACATTTCAAGGTGGGTCCTGGTTAATGAAGGCTTTTGCGGCGCATTTTATGAGCAAAATCAAAGAAGTGAGTAACTGCTGTGACGCTGAAAAGCCGGGGAATTAATCTACGAAACTATATTTAGTGCGCCAGCCCCCTTTCAGAGCGCACAATACGTATATGGACAGCGAGTACGACAGCGGTTACGCCCCCGCTCCCCAGGTAGAGTTTTCAAGGTGGTGGTTGAAAAGTAATTACAATTCATTTTATTATTAGAGTGTTGTACTCATTGACTGTAAGTAAAGCTGGACCGAACTTCAGGATGCAAGACCAAAAAAAATCAAATCCTGCAATCTAACAAATGGCCAGCAGGGGCCGCCAAAAATGGTTGCAAAAACACTAGAAATGGCTGGCTGTCGATATGGAATGGAGTGCTAAATTAACAATAACTTTACAAACTGGTTATATTTTTTGGTCAGTCCAAATTTTCATTCATTCATTCATTCATTCATTCATTCATTCATCTTCCATACCCGCTTATTCCTATTCAGGGTCACGGGGGTCTGCTGGAGCCTATCCCAGCTGTCATAGGGCGAAGGCAGGGTGACACGAGTCGCCAGTTCATCGCAGGGCCGGTCCAAATTTAGTAACAAAAACACAAACAAACAAAAAAACAACAACATTTATTTGGCCTAATTTTGTCTATTTTGTCCAATTTGGTCTGATTTTGAGGCGAGACGTTAGGACGCGGAAGTGCAGAGTAAAGCAAGAAACACGAACAAAAAAAAATATGGCTGATCTCATAATTATAATCTATTGTATATACACTGCAATATAGATACATGCGCTTGTACACACCCACAAACACACACTGGAACGTGTGTCCGCGTTTGTGCTTTCTTTGCATTTTCCCCACTTTGCATTGCTTTGTGCATCGCGCACCCTTCCCGTATGACCGCTCTACTGATTTGTATCTCTCTTTTACATTAGCACTTTTATCAGTGGGCCGCATGCTTTTATTATTTTTTTTATTTTTCATTTAAGTGCTTATGTTCGGGTGAAGCGTATTGAGTTGCGTCATGCGTGAAATGCACAACATATAAATACATTTTCTTTCTCACTTGCTTTCGTAATAAGAATTCTCCGGCGCACTAAATCCACTCCCTACGGATTGTATTAACGAGTTCCTCACAGATCTACGTAACAGAGACTCAGGCCTACGTCAGCTCAATGCAGTCGTTTAAGTGTATCTGCTGCTGACATCAATAATGCAGTGAAATAATCATAATACGCGGAATCATAAAGACGCAAATTCTGTTCACGGTAATTCATTTATTTATCACAGTCGTGCTTGAAGTGGATGCACACTATTTGAACTCTGCTGTTGTGCGGGTGAATATGAAAGTGGCTCATATTTTAGAGGGAGATTATTGTGGAGTACCTCGGCTTCGGGGTCACAGTTCAGTACGTTTTCAGTACAAAGAAAAATAAATATGTAGAAAACGAAATTGGGTATTGATATTAAAAGCATAAACATCCAATGATGGTTTACTGGTCATAACTATTACTGATTACAATTTCGTTGTGCTGCAGTTGAAAAAGGAAAAAAATATATTATATTGAAAGTACCAAAGCTGTTAAAAAAATGATCCAAATGCTCATGCAAGACCTCTGGTCAGTTCAGTCCAGATTATTCTGTCACAACTTTTTAAATTTTGCTAAATGATCAACGAATGTATTGTTGCTGAAAGTATGCGTATTTATATTTACTCAAGTACGGAATGCAAGCACTTTTGCCACCTCTAGAGGGGGCGGGCGGGACGGTGGAAGGGGGCGGGGGGGCAAAAGTTGCAAAGTTTGAGTCACTTAGGCCCAACTATGAAGTATCGCAAGCAATCAGGACATGCAGAAAGAACTCCGAGTGCTGAAACGGAGCGCGGATCAATCATCTGCGAGTTGTTTATGATGCGTTCAGCTTTGCCTAATGTCACCGGCGCGAGCCGCGCTGACTCAGCGGTGCGACTTCGCCTCGACTTTTCCAAAATGGATGGGAGCGAAAACAATGATGGAGTGCCGCTGAGTTTTTTTTTTCATTTGTTTATTTATTTCTTTTCTTTTTTTTTCCTAATCTAATGTTTTAGTGCTTGTTTGTGATTCGAGTCACTGGCCCGGCACCGGCCCTGTCGAGCGGCAACTCACGGGGAATCCGAATCATTTGATTAACAGCAAATAAACATGATGGGCCGCGCGATTCATCAATCTGCTTCTTGGCGCGACTGCCGACTGAAAAGCCTCGGCTGAGTCGCAGCACTTCCCCATTTGAAGGCAGGCAGGCCCGTGTCATTTGTCTCAGGGGGGAAGGAACCCAGTAGCTGGGTTCCAGTCACGTGGCTATGATGACATGCCGGGGTTGGCGCCAAGCTAAATGGAGAATATGAAACTATACGGAGGAAACTGTTGTGGAGAGTCTGTATTGTACAGATTAACATTCGGGTGTCTTCTCTTTCCTTTTTTTTACATTCACTACCTGTCTTGAAAGGATTGATTGACACGAATGATCACTTTTTCTCCAAAATTCTCCAATACAAAACCCAGTTAGCCACCTAGCTGCTTGCTAACACACCTCTGACGGAGTGGTGGCTGCAGACACAGGCATTAGCATTAGCAGACTCCACTTCTCCCGACGAAGGAAATTAAATCGTTTTTTTATGTTTTTTTTTTTTTTTTTTACAGCAGTGAGCTTTTTACAGTTCTCAACCTCTGTGAACAACAAGTTTTAAAACTCAAAAGTGCCTGTCTTTTGTCTTAGTTCGACTGATCGGAGCGACCCTAAACTACGCAAAACATCTGCATTTTTGTGGTGTTTTTTCAACCACTGTGCCGCGGCACACTCGTGTACTGTGACATCGAATTTCACTTCATTGGTTTAAAAAAAGACATGAAAAACACACATTCCATTGTTGAGACTGTCCTTTCAAAGTAATGTGATTCCTCCCGGGACATCAGCTCTGTGAGCAACAGGTTTCACAGGTTGCACAATGACTGACTATCAATAATTGGAGAGACTATATGGTCATTGTTAGGCTAAAAAATGTCCTCTCATAATATTTTTGGTTTCAGTGTGCTGTGGGATTTTTGTTTTCGATGTAAAAAATGTGCCGTGGCTCAAAAAAAGGTTGAAAAACACAGCAGATCCTCTGCAACTAAACTTCTTTTCGCTTCCCTCCCTCCCTCCCTCTGAGCAGCCGCCGCGTGAAAACAACCGTATACGCACTCTGGCTCAGCTCCGATTGGATTGGGCCTGAAAAAGCGTGACACGAAACCTGCCCTCAGTTTGAACTTTGCCCTTTGATTCCCGCGTTTAACCGCGACAGCGACAGTAATGGCGCTAAACGCGTCTTCTAGCACTTTTCCATAATGGTCCGGGATGCCAGTTGGCGTCGTGCACGACCCGTCCAAGCCCCGGCAATTCCTGGGGACACGGCTGACCTTCCTGCTGGTCCGGGCTCTGAATGCGTTTCAAGGTTCATTTCGCCCGTTTAAAATGTGATTCCTGACAGGCGGACGGACAGAACCGTCGGGTAGCGTCGTAGCCAAGACCGCACCAACCGAGACCAAGACATGATCGAGACTAGAGAGCATCGAGATCCAGATCAAGACCTGGGCATTTAGGGTTCGAGAGCGAGATCAAGACCAAGACTGTACGTATCAAAGAACTCTCACAACCAAACAGAACAAATGAGCGGTATCATTTTTTTTTTTTTTTTTTTTAATCAAGTTTGCGTCTACATAATTGGAACAGCAGCGTTTCTTTTCAGCAAGGTACCTTTCGATCATTTTCATCAACATCTTGCTGCTTCGCTAGTGATTTCGAACCATTTTCAAGAAAAACTTTTCTTCATAAAATCAAAAAAAAAAGAATGAACTAGGAATAATTGAACTGAAAATTATGGCATGCCAGGCATTAATAAATGCGTGGAAACTTTTCATGTTTTCATCTGGGCTCAACGCTGAAAATCCACTCCTCTCACTCGTGGTGGTTGTGGAAGACCTCAAAGTTCTACGCGCAGTGTCACATGTCCGGGTGTCACAAGCAGAGCGAAACACGGCAGCAGCAGCTGGATTCTTTTCTGTTAGCAGAGTCTCTCCTGAGCCTCTTGATCAAACCCCCCCCCCCCCCCGAGTCCGCCCAGTCCGAGACCAGGACAAGGCCGAGTAAAACTGCCTTTTAGTCCAAGACCCTTTTGAAAGTGGTGTCGAGACGGAGACCAATCTAGAGCACCACAACGGCACCGTCGGGCGACCTTGGCCGCAACAACCGCGCCACGAGAGCCGCTTTCGTCGGCGGCATTTGAATATGTATTTTTTTTCTCTCCACCTACCGAGAGCTTAATCTAGTCGCTGATTTATTGTCCGGTCACATAATCCACCCCTCCCCCCAAGCGCACCCCTCAACCCCCCCCCCACCCCCCCAACCGTCCCTGTGTGGGAGGGAGCGATGTGTTTATTGTATGTTATCAAAGTCTGGGCTAAGATCACATTTTGTCATTCTTTATTGCGGCCGAGCTCGCGCCACAGAGAGAGGGAGGTGTGATTTATTGCCCCTCTATTTTGTCTTTCACCGAAACCGAGAGGGAGAGAGAGGGAGAGAGAGAGAGAGAGAGAGAGAGAGAGAGAGAGAGAGAGAGCTCCTTTAACCTGGCCGTCAGAGTGTCGGGGGCGTCGCTGGGCTGATTGGCAGCTCGGTGACCTGTGTGCAAACTCGCACCGAGTGTGAAATTAAAAGGCCGCCGACAGTCTAATGACGTTTCCAGCAGGAGTCCGGCGTTCTTCAAAGGGCTGTCTTGCTTTAGCATCTACGCGTCGACTCTCTCGCCCGCCGCGTTGCGCCTTTTTTTTTTTTTGCTTTGTTTTTTTTCCCTCCTGACGTTTTTTTTCTCCAATATGCTGAAAGTTGACGAGCTCATTAGCTAATAAGTGCGCCTCGTAAAACACGGAGGGACGTGCCGCAGGCCGCGTGTTTTTAAGGGGCCGCGGGACTGAAGGCCAGCGCTAATAAACTATATTACCCCCGCCGCACCCTTCGCACCCCGCCCAGGGATAGAGGTGCACTCCCCTTGATGTACAGCGCCTCCCTTCATTTGCCTGTGGAGGAAAAAAAAAAAACAAACCTCCAAGCTGAGACTCCTCGGAAATCGACAACCAGGAAACAACAAACTGTAAATGCAACGTGATAATATTGAAGGGCAAAAATATTTCATGATTAGAATGAAAAATGATTGAGATGTGATATAATTCAGAGAGAATATACTGTGCAAATACATAATATATTCATACGTTTTTTTTTTTATTGAATTTTTTTGTCAGTTGATTGCACACGATTTTAGTATTGTACACTGTAAACGACCATAAAGTATTCATTCATTCATTTATTCATTCATTCATCAAATACGTCTGCCAGAGTGTGTCATTTCCAGCGTTCAATATATTTCAAATTAGCAGTTATTAAACAGTTCAGTCCAATCTGACTCCACGTCGGACGGGTGTTGTCGCAGATTACGGGAAACGCCGAGATAAAAACCGCTCCGGCTTTATATCGATGTTCCTAATAAACACAGATGCCGGAGCTGTAATCGAATTGGCATCAGTGTCGCGGCAGAACCGCGGCCAGTCAGCGGCTGTGAGGCGGCGGCTGAGGGGGAAATGAAACGTCAAATAAACAGAGACAAATGCAAAGAAGAAGAAGGAAAAAAAAAAAAGTCTTGTCGTACAACAACTGTCCTCAGCGTAGAACTAGGCGGTGTTTGTAGTCTGTAGCTCGCATAACAGCAACGGCACTTGGGCAACACGGCTCCGCACGGACAAACTGACTGCACATACAAGCAATAAATACATATTTATGAACGTTTTTTTGTTTGTTTGTTTTTTTTTACCGCTGCACAAAACGATGCGTGGCATTCTGCTGTGTTGACAGACTGTTTACGTTAATGAACAGGGTGAAGGTCGAAGGAAGAGGCAGGAAGTTGGGGGGGGGGGGGGGGATCCTGGTCCGTCCTCTTGGGAGCGTAGTCCGCTGTCTCTACATTGGTTAATGGCTGTAGGCAAGAAAGCCTTGTTAGCGTTTTTGGAGAGTTTTCTGTTAGCATCAGCCTGCTCGTAAACCAGGTAGCTAGAGCAGTTTTAGCAATTAAATTGAAACCGCTGGTGTGTGTAAAATACACACAACAGATATAGCAACAACAACAACGATTTATCAGTTTACTGTTCAGCTTCTGGTTTGGCTAGCAAAACCAAACACATCGGCTAATGAAGATTTTAGCTTCGACGCATTGCTGAAAGCGGAAACCATGCTACTATGCTAATTTGCACTGCAGGGAATAAGTTATTTGTTACAAATTGCAAATAAGCTGACAGTGAAATAACTACCCAGTATTAAAGTGAATGGAGTCGTGTATGGGGACGGGAAGAAACTTTATTTTGAAATCGCTCATCTCTAAATAATGTAGCTAGCCATTTGAACGTTGCATCCCTTCAAACCTCTCGCTGTGTAATATCCCTTACATAAACGTATATATAGAAATAAACCTACTGTACACAACCTCCCCCATCAATACACACACACGCGCACACACACACACACACACACACACACACACCACAGGCCCTCCGAGGACCTATCAAATGTTCTCCTTCCTGCAACGTTTCCAAGGCAACATGGAGATGAGCTTCCACCCGCTTTGCTCAAAAGAATCCTGGCCAGTGCTTTAAAACTGATCCAAAACTCAACTCTTCGGTCTGAGCGTGTGTGCGTGCGTGTTGCGTGTTGCGTGTTGCGTGTTGCGTGTGTGTGTGTGTGTGTGTGTGTGTTTTTGTGTGCGAGTGGGTGCTGTGAGGGAGAGCTGTGGGATAAAAATAGACTAAAAAATCCAAACAGTATGAGGGAGAGCCGGGTGGAAGGAACTGCTGCACACTTTTACATCGACGCCAGTGGAGACCCGATAACAACAGCAACAATAAGCATAGGCTTGTGTGTGTGTGTGTGTGTGTGTGTGTGTGTGTGTGTGTGTGTGTGTAAGAGAGAGAGGGGGGTTGCAAACTGGCATGAGGGGATGATTCAAACAAAAGATGGCCAAATCTATTTATACCATTTTCTGGCACACACACACACACACACACACACACACACGCACACGCGCACGCACACACTTCATCTTCATCCCTCACAAAAGCCATAACAAAGTAAAACTTGAGCTCGAAAAATAGAAGAAAGGGTGTAAAAAAAAGAGTGAGTGCCACCTCAAAACACTGTGTTTTGTTCCTGCTAGCATGACTGGGAAGCCTCCCAACACGGCGTCCAAAATCCCCCCCGCCCCCTCTCCCTGCCCCCCCTCCCTGCCCCCCCTCAACAGTAAAAAAAAAAAAAAAAAGCATTCGCTTTCATCCCCACAAAACAACGGCTGGAAACTCTCCCGTCCCCATTTCATCCCCCTTAGTCACAACTAATGCTGCCCGTGGGGTGTTTTATTTTATTTTTTTTATTTTTTATTACTTATTTATTTATTTCTCCCCCAAATATTTTTCTTTTGGTGTCACAAAGGCAGGTACAAAAAGTCCCGGCGGGTCGCTAAAAATACGCACTTTATTTATTTATTTATTTTAATGTTTTGTTTTGAGCGGCCGACTCCTGCTCGGCGGCCGCGGCGTCACCACACCACAAGCACCACAAGCACCAGGAGCGGCAGCAGGAGCGGCAGCAGCGGCAGTTGTCGCGCCACCCGGCAGCGGGAAATCTGGTTGTGACTGTTATAAAAATAGATCAAATAAAATAAGAAAAAAACGACTTTATACGTAAATGTGATCATAATTTAAGGATATAATTTTCCAAAGCTGCAATGTTTGCAGCTCGGGGGTTCAGATCAGCGTTTCTCAACTGGTGGGTCGCGACCCAAAAGTGGGCCGCAGAGCTGTTTCGATTAAGTCGCGGCTTTGCAGGAATGAATACAAAGAGGCGTTTAACTTTTTACAGCGACAGCCAAGAGGAAGTGGGAAGACTTTTTGTACATGGATTGTGATCAACTCGACTTAAGCAGTTAATCGGGGTTCCTGCTTCACCTTCATCTTTCTTTTGGTTAAATTTAACACATCTTAATGGGATGAACCCTGTTCCTTGGAACGACATCTTTTTGTCGTTCATTCACTGCCCCCTTAAGGACGTTGACGCGACTGCAGCCGCGGCTCCTCTCCGGCCTCGCGATTGGTCGGTTTTGATTTCAGCCCAGAATCCGCGGAGGCGCTTGTTCAGGACCGGCTGATATTTACAGGCAGCGCTCAATCACTCGGTCCCTCCTTCACGTCTGCGACGCGTGTTCACACACACACAAACACACACACACACTTGGCCACTTGGATTCGCACGCATACACGCGTGCATGTCGTTAGCGTGTTGGGTGCTGTCCCGCAGCACCATATGCTAATTCCAACATCAGAAACATTTTTTTTTCTTTTTTTTTTTCTTTCTTCCCCCTCTTCCTCATCTCATCACATAGCGAGCGATAACTCTAATACTTGGCTCCGGGGCTTGTAATTGCACAATTTGCATTTCCCTCTATTAAGGATAATCCGGCACACGCGCTATTGTAGACACTGGGATGAACGGCCGTGTACTCCTAACTAGGAACATATGTATTTACTCACAAACACGCGAGCGCGCACTCGGTGCGTCTTCAGTTCCAACAAAGGATGCGCGCGTGCGCACACGTGGGCCCACGCCCACACACACACACACACACGCACACACACGCGCACAAAGAAAGCTGACATTTTGGCACGCAGTCAGCTAGCCACTGTGTAACCAGGGACTTGCTTCATTGGGAAATGCTTTGTCAACATACACCAGCATGTCTGCAGTCACTCACTCAGTCTCTCTCGCTCTCTCTCTCTCTCTCTCTCTCTCTCTCTCTCCCCCCCCTCACATACACACGCACACACAAACACGCCGACTCCATCTCCTCGCGGTAATTTCCATAATCTACAAAAACAGGCTTTTCTCTCCAGCGCAGCGGCTCTTGCATGCAAACGAGGGATATTCCTTCAGCCGAGCGCGGCGTGTGCGAGCGAGTGCCATTACCTTTGTAGCTACTGTAGCCTTTTACGGCTTGTCTACAACATGTAAATGTGTTTCTGCTTCACGCGGGTATTTCCTGCCCCGCACTCACTTGCGGTTTGCTCCCGGCGCCCGACGCGCTGGGAGGTGTCACAATCTGACTACACTGTGTTTGTCCTGCCGTCTGAAATATTCCCGCAAGGGGTCAACGCCGTCGGGGTCCCGCTGCCGGAAGTGTGCATTTCAGAGCCAAAGTTGCACATCCAGAGAGAACACCCCCACCCCCCGCCGCTCCCCCAGCGCTGACATGGTGTCAGCATCAGACCAGCTTTGGAGAGCAAGGTAGGCTCTCGTAGCTTCGGGTTGAGATAAGCGGCATCTTTGCATTGGGATGCCAAGCGTAAACTCGCATCTCCCTAAAAGCTCCTGCTGCTTAATCTCGGAACCCTGAGAGATCCCCGAGTTCACGCATTAAGAATTCCTCCGTTTCGGAAATGACATGAAAAAAAAAAAAAGAAAAGTGGGTGCGGGGGGGGGGGGGCGTCAGCTTTAGACCTTCTTCGTTCTGCTATTAAGGGGTTTGAAACAGTGGTTCTCAACTGGTGGACTCTCAGGAAGCACTTTTTTTTTTTCCTTCATCATGAAAATAAAAAATATCATTTTTAATCAATGAAATATTGGAAATCACGGAAATACATGTCTTGCAAAATAAATGCCCAACATTAACTCTAGAAATATAGAGGGACTGATAAGGAAGAGACCTGATGAACCAGATGCCAGGTAAGATTAGTCCGAGGTGATCAATTAGCAACATCAATATCACTTCAAAGGGGTTGGAGGCAGTGCCTTAATATCCTTTTAGGAGCATAGAAGGGAGAGTCTCTTGACCTGGATGGGCTGAGAATACAACACTGTAAAAAAAAAAAGAAAAAAGCAGCTTGTCAAAACTAGTGTACAGTCGGATGGAGGCTGCATGGAGGGGTATTTAAAGTAACGCCCCACTAGTTATTTGCCATGAGACACAAATCAACTGCTGCTTGTGGCGCGATGATGAGGTCAGACCTTTTCCACGACACGTAAATCACTCAAACTTTCAGGTCGATGTGAAAACCTTCTCGATCTTTGTCTAATAAACAGACTTGCACTTGATATTTGATAGCCCTGTTAAAAAGGCCTGGGGTTTTCCTTCCTGTCCTTAGGTTTACGCTTAGTAGTATGGATTCTGGATTAAAGACACAGACTTGGAAGAGACTATAGCGGAGAGGGACTGTTTGAACCCCTACGGCGGATAACGCCACGTTGGTCTTTGGTTGTCCTGGGTTTGTCTCCGTAGTCTTGGACCAGTTGGAGATTCCTAATGGCCTTGCTTTGCCTGCAACTCAAACCCTCCACCTGATATTAAATCCTTCCACTGCCGTCAAGCTTTCTGTTCGGAACTGCTTCCGGTCCGAGCAAATCCAGAGCTCTTCCCGACTCTCCACAGCCGTTCGAATGATCCAACCACCCAACGGTACTCTTCAAGCTCCATGCAACTCTTGAGGTCGTGGTTGCCGTCTTATAAATACCTCCAAGAGGTCAGGATGCAGGTCGGAGACCTTTTCGAAAACACAACCAGGTGTCACAACACAGATCGTTGGTTCTCAAGCTTTTTTTTTTTGTTGGCCCGAGGCGAAGGCGGTTTTGATGCCTTTGCTTGAAAAAATAAAATAAAATAAAATTAAGGCCTTTTTGGAGTTTGTTCGTCATTCACATTTGAAAACATAAGTGCAAAAGTCGTGAAATGATTGCACATGGTCCTCAGAGACTCCGTGATCTTTCTGCCGCACCCCGGGAGACGATCCCGACCTCTCATGCATACCTTGGCAATTCTCATATGCGGCAGTTATTACCTCATTTGAGCAAACTGATTCGCACGACGCGTGGAAGTGCGCAGCCCGAATGTCATAAACGTCTCGCTCCCCGATTTGCCTTAAACGTCCTGGATACTCGGAAGAAAACAACCTAAAATTGGAAGATCACGCAACATTTCAATCCCTGCGCAACGAAACCGGGAAAGTTCCGCGAGCGTTTCCAGCCTGATTTATTATGACTTTATGAACTGAAGTGAAAAGAACTGACTTTTTTCTTTTTAAAGCGCAGTCCAACACAGACAGGATCAAAGTGGAATTACTGAGAGGTTGTCTCTCCCTTTTACCTCCGCGGCACTGCGTAAAAACGGCGCACTTTTTCCTCTTTCTTTTTTTTTTTGGTTGTACATTGAGGCAACAAATTACCGCGGAAAACCCCAAACTAAAAGACGTGAACTGTCTTATCGCTCGGAGAGAGAGCGAGAGAGAGAAGAAGAAGACGAAGAAAAAAACAAAACAAAAACGAAACGCTTTGTACAGCCAAGGTAACCATGGAAACGCGGCGAAAAAACCTTGCTATCCTTTAAAAATGAACAGCTCAAAGCTTTAATTCCTTTGCACTCCTTGAACCCAAATCCACTTTAGCGTGAAAAAACCGCGGAAACCGAAGCGCGGGGCTAAAACAAAACAGCGTGTGAACCATAAAGCAGAATAATCAGATGTAGCGACTCCAGATTTATGATCTACGGTTCGGCGGGAAACCACAAGAGCTGAAGCGTGGAGATAAAGCGCCGGTGGAATTCAAAAAAGAAAGAAAAGAAAAAAAACCCCGACACAAAATCCACGGAGCCACGCGTCTATACGGAGCTCTTTCAAAGAGCACATCCGGCCTTGATTTTTTTTTTTTTCGGCATCAAGTTTTACAAACTCGGGATGGACTCGGCTGCCATCCCGGATTTACAGTGAAATCTCGCAGAAGGCGGCCTTAAATAATAAAACACACGGAGCCTCGCAGGCGGCAGCGGGGAACATCAGGAGGATTTGTGTTGCAGTGGCCGAGCCGCAAACGGCGCTCGGCTTGCGCGCAGCCGCAGCCCCCCAACGGTCACGCGGGACCCCGGGAACGTTACGCAACGGCTGCGATGAGCGAGCGAGCGGCGATGCGCCGCCGCCGCCGCCGCCGCCGCTGCCGCTGCGCCCTCCGCGCACGCTTAACACCCACGAAAAATAGCAGGGTTCCCGAGCAGAGCAGAGCAGAGTAGGCAGGCAGGCCGTAAATAATGCATGTCAGGACAGCAGCGGCGGCAGAAGCAGCAGCAGCACACACGCAGAAATACAGACATACGCACACACGAGGGCCCCACATATTTTTTTTTTCCCTTTTTCTTTTTTTAAAAAAAAGAAGAAAAAAAAAAAAGAGTCGTCTTGGAAACAAAAACCATATAATTTGGGATGCGGCTCTTCAGACATGTTTCCCAGAATGTGTGCACGATGTTTTTCGCAGCTTCTCTCACAGGCAAACGTTTTCCAGCCCTGAACCGCAACCAATCGGCGTACAGTAGGCCACACAGCACATATTGTGGTTCAAAATGCCAGGTGAGTGAGCGCACGCACGTGCGCCCGCACGGATACGCGAGTTAAGTTGTTGTCGCCGTGCGGGTTCAGAAAATGTGTACACTCGAGGGAGATTTTCAAAGCTGTTGTCACTTTCCCCGCTGCTTAAAGCTGTTTAAACGTCATGATATGGGTAATGCATGCAAACAGGCAGTGGGATGCGTTGTTGGCTAATCATTAGGGGCTGTTTTAACCGATGTAGGGCTGTTTTCAAAACCCTTTCCTAGATGATAGAGTGATTAAAGAAGGCGTATCTGAGTGGGTCGTACATCAAAAGCCAAAACTGCCTGGCTTTTCTCTGTTTCTTTTGACACACATGCAAACTATTGAAAGGTTGACAACTGAAAATTTCCAATACAGTATCTATATATTATTATCCTGAAAACATCATTGACTGAAACAATATAAAAAGTCTGTGAATTTTTTTTTTTTTATCTGTGAATAGGTTCATATTTGAAAAAGTGAAAGTGTGAGTAAGCAAACAGGCTTCAATCATTTGACAACACAACATTTTCTTTTGGAATTGTGAAGACTGTCCGGAATTGTAAAGGCTTTGCATGATAGTATGACATGAGGTTAAAATGTACATCATGCATGTTGCCTTGTGTTGGGAGATATGATGACTGCAGTGGAGCTATACGATTACATGCAATGATGCACATCCTCATACATACATACATACATGCATACATACATGCATACATACACATCCCATATACACGTCTTTCCTGAAATTCTATAAACTACAAACCGGATGAATCCGTTACATTCTATATTTGACCTATACTGCAACCGGCCACAAGGGGCAACTGAGATATTCAAGCGTCACCTAAAAGCCCACATGTATCACATTCATTATAGACCTATTGGCAGAAACTGCCATAAACATGTGCATTTATATATTTTGATTTGTAGAAAAATAATGAAAGAACTGCTGTCCTTTTCATTTGCTAATATGCGCATTTATATTTAAATAGTTACGCTTTTGAAATAGCCCCCGCGAACTCGGTGGCGCCGAGATTACGCGCGGCCCAAAAAACGCCCATCATTAAAGAGTCGCGACAACCAAACGGAATGAAATGAAAGGACGGGACAGTGGAAAATTAGAAAACGGGGATTAACGGCTGTGCGACCTGCTGATACAAACATAAATCAACTCGAAATGTCAACAGTTGACACGCATTCAAAAGCTCACAAGACAAATTATGATATCTTTTAATGGCTGACAAGACGCGGCATCTGCGCTTGTTGTTGTGCTGTGTGCACATCTGTTAATCAGTTTGACACCGAGCGAGGGAGAGAGAGAGAGAGAGAGAGAGAGAGTTCTGCAGCATGCGCACATCCAATGGGCCTCCTCCCCGTAAAGTATGACGACGGGTCAATCAGCGCCAGACGTCCCCATGGTAATACAGTCTGTAATTCAATAGTTTCAGTTAAGTAATTCAGATAGCGTCTCATTATGTAATTCAATATTGACTGTGGGTGACCAGCGCGCTATTAGCGTGGCCCAGCTCAGCGATGGAGACTCCTACACCGACCGGAAAAATGATTGCACGGCATCACGAGGTTTTGCAAGAACGACGAGGAGAAAGGTTGTTTTGTTTGTTTTTTGTTTGTTTTTTTTATAAAAGTGGAGGTAATATTTAAACATATTTCATTTTGGGTTTTTCTCCAGTCTCTGCCTGAGACCAAATGTGACATTCTCAATGGTAACATGGTGAATTAGTGTAGACTAAGGAAAGGAAAATGACCATCACCAACACAACTCATGCTAAAACAGCAATTTGCTTTCACTGATGAGATTGTAGAACACGAAAATTGGCAAATTTAGCAAAATAACAATAACCTCAATCATAACGAACTCATAACATGTATGAGTGACTCATATAAAGATACCATATTTCATTTTTGTATTTTTTTTTTTCAATTATATAGACGGTGAAGATTTACCATGGTGTAAATGATTGTGGGACAATAATTAATTGTTTTTGATGGTCTCTTAAAACAAAAGAATACACCAATACTATAAAGGGGTGGTCATACATTGTTCACAATAGAAGGTAATCCAAAAATACAATCTAAGTTAGATCAAAATTCCCTTTGTTCACATTACCTAATTACTTTTGAGTCTCTTAAAAAAAAAAAATGCTTGGAACTAATAGCCTGAGTATAAAATAGAGGTAAATAAAGCAAAAGACAAATTGCAACCTCTCCCTCTGCTAGATTGGCCGATCCTCTCTGGGGTTTGATTATTCCACTCAGAACAATGTAAATATATGAAGCAGTGGAGAAATTATTTCATTCTGGCTGTTAATTTAGCCTGGCGGGCAAAATAATAAGACCGTCGATGCGCAACCAACAACCGACAACCGGCCGGCCGGCTGCTGCTGCTGCTGCTGCTGCTGCTGCTGCTGCTGCTGCTGCTGCTGCTGCTGCTGCGGTGCTTTCCGGGCTTGTTGTTGTTGTTGCTGTTGCTGTTGTTGAAGTGGGCGCATTTACAATGCAAATGTCATTATCATCATTAGAAGCAGTCATCGGTGTAAACAAGCCCCCCTTTACCCGAACCCCCCCCCCCCCCCCAAAAAAAAAAAACAAAAAAAACATCAACGACGACTCTCCGGCTGCTCCAATTAACTGTCATTAAGTCCAGTGTCCTTTAGCAATCAGAGCGCCAACACTAAATACATGTTGTGCACGTACGTGCGCGGAGGAGGAATAGTTTTGAACTCGTATACGAGCACGAGGGGAAAAAAAAACGTGACCCCTCCTCGTTCCTCTTCGCTCTTTTTTTTTGATCAATGAACTCTAAACCCCCCCGAGCCAAAGAAGAAGAAGAAGAAGAAGACAAAAGCCGTCTTGTGTGTGTGACACGGAACATTAATTACACCTCAGATCTGCAGCCGTTTTGGGAGTGATTTATAATTAATGAAGTTGCTGCGGCTGCCGTGACACGCCTGCATGCGTGGGTGTGTGTGTGTGTGTGTGTGTGTGTGTGTGTGAAATCAGAGCCCTGCGCCCTCATATCAGCCGCTGCCAATGAAAGACCACCACACACAAACACATAAACACATACACACACACACACACACCGCCAGTATCACGGTGGCAGGTGTTCAGTCAGAGCAACGTGGACGAGATGTTACCCACGATGCTTTGCAAAAGTGTCTTTTGAGCGGATCGCTTCACTCTACAAGTTTTAGAGAAGCTACCACAACTGAGATGAAAGTGTCTCCACCTCCCTTTGAAGGTCTAGTGTGTAATATTTGGTGATTTAGAAGAAGACACAGCGGCATCGAGTGGCGTTTTAGAGTTACGTTTTAGATAGCAGCGTCTTTCACTCTTCCTCCCTCTCCCGAGCTTGCCAGTGAGCTACAACAGCCTGCGCGCCTAAACCTGTATACCTCGTCCACCCTCTTCTTTGTTGGTTTGTTCAAAGATCCGAGCAGTCAACCTGAATACGAATCGTACTGTCAGGCCGCTGGATTGTCCACACCAGGCTTCCTTAGAAATATGGCGGTGCAAAATGGCAGCTAACTGGAAGTAAGAGCCTTGATCTGTGTATATTCTTACATATATTCATACAATTCTGCGTGTATTTCGGTGTATGTGACAATAAAGGCTTCCGACTTCTGACTTTATAAATATATGTACAGTTTTGATATACACTTTCATGAATGTATCTATGGGCAGCATATTCAGCTTTTACCAATATGAAAATCATAAATCAAGCCAAATATTAAACGCTGGACCTTTAACGAGTTGATTTCACCGACGTTGTTGAAACACGTCTTCAGAAATCTATTTTCAGTGTCTCATTTCCAAAGAGCAATTCTAGATTTTTCTAGACTATTTTGTTATTATTGTTGTTGTTTTCACATTAAAAAAAAAAATCCATCTGCATTTTCAGAGTTTTCATTTATTCGTAAACTGTTCAGTTTCATGCAGCAGCGCCCACAAAACTACGTTGCATCATTCCATGAAATAATCCAAATGACTCAGGGGTTTATGACCAAGTTTATATCTTGTCCATGTGCGTGCGTGCGTGCGTGCGTGCGTGCGTGCGTGCGTGTTTGTGTGTGTGTGTTTCAGTGCACTGTTTGAAAGGAGACTTCATGATAAAAGCCATGTTTGTGTTGCCTTGCTTGACAGTGAGCCACCACCTGACGAAGTTCAAGCAATTCTTCCACGCATGCTCATACTTCCATGCTCTGTCTCTCACACACACACACACACACACACACACACACACACACACACACACACACACACACACACACACGAGAATCAGGCTTGTGTTCAATTCACCCCGATTCAATCAAATGAAAGCTACGCGAACAATATGACGACAGACATTGCTGTAAATGATGGTGTGTGTGTGTGTGTGTGTGTCTGTGAAAGAGAGAGAAGGAGAGAGAGAGAGAATTTCCTCCTCCGCCAGCATCCTGTTAAAAAATAGGAAATGACAGACTGGATAATTTCAGTTCAGAGGCAGATACACACACACACACACACGGCCAGGCCACGGCAGTTTAGCATTAGCGTGCTCCTTGACACCACACCGGACCTTGGACAGAAGGTCGGTTCAACACCCCATTTCCTCAGTTCACCCCCCCCCCCCCACTCACCCTCACCCACAGCCCTCCTTCCGCCTCCATCCCTTGGTGGATCACCAGATAGGATCATTTGTTCGGACAGAGCTACCACTCCTGACATTAGAGCCTGTACTGAGTAGTGACATTAGGCACCTGGGCATTTGTTCCCCCTCCCTCCCTCGGGGGGGGGGGGCTCAGCAGCTAACCGTACAAGGCAGCCGGGACTGCTGAGGTTTCAAGCCTCGAGTCGTCGCGGATCAATCTCCAGGAGGAATCAGTTTCCAGCCAGCGGGGATATTAACTGAACCCATTAGAAGGCGGGGGGAGGAATAAAAAAAGATGACGAGATAGGGGCTCCAAGCGCGGTGAAGATGTGAGGCAAACAGGCAGCGACCGCTAAGCTTGGAAACAATGTAAAATCGGCCGACTTATTGGTCCTGGACAGGACGTTCTGAAGAAAGAAAGAAAGAAAGAAAGAAATAATTGCCCTCAGGGCAAAAGGTTAGTTGGACCAGGGGTTCCCACACTATTCTAACCCTAACCCATGAGCTTCTAGCTGGGGACCCCCTTCACAAACCATCACACAATGCTCTTTAGTCTCGTGGTAGAGTTTCCGCCCTGAGCCTGGTAGGTTGTGGGTTCGATCCCCGGCTTGGTCATTCCAAAGACTGCAATAATAGTACCCAGTATTCAGGTTGGAATTGGGGTGTTAGATCACCCAATGATTCCCGGGTGCAGTACCGCTGCTGCACCCACCGCTCCTTCCCTCATGGGATGATGGGTCAAATGCGGAGAACAAATTTTGCATCCTTTGGGATGTGACAACCAGTGGGACTGTTGCACTAGCTAGACTAGCTGGAGGAGGAACAATTGCTACTCCAGCTGGTTGATCTGCGTCGTTGAGAAATGACGCAGATCAACGCGTTACACACACAACACCATGAACAATGTTTTTGACTGGCAGGCAGGCATATGATATATTCTCATTGATTATAAATAATGATGAATGAGAAATAAATCAACTGTATTTGACAATAGCGATTCAAATATAATTCAATGTTATTTTTGATTTATTTGCTGGTTTTTTAGCGCCCCCTGGCGGCCCCCGTCATTGAAGACCACCGAGTTAGACAGCTTGCTGTCCTGTGCTTCAGGTCAGGCGTGAAACGATGCACTGGTGACCTGAAGGAAGCCTATTGGCCTGTTTTTCAAAATGACACGCAGAAGGTTTGATAGTTTGAAGTTTTCTTCGTGCTCATCCCCAAATGGATCAGCAAGACATCACAGATGACGACTGCATTCCACTCATGTCAAACTAATCGCCACTGTTTGGGTTTGCTGCATTGCCCGAGCGGTTTGTTGTTTTAACCCCTAGCCTAGCACAGCTCCCCAAGTTAGTCGAAGGAAGTCATTATGTAATCAGCGGGGGTGGGGGTGGGGTTGGGGTTGGGGTTGGGATTGGGATTGGGGTTGGGGTTGCGGTGGGCGCACACGCTCCCAAACATCAAACCACCCCGGAGCAAAACGTTAAAGTCCTGTAAAGTCAAAGCCAAAAAAATGCGTCCAAAATAATGACACATCGTGGAGACCAGCGGCTGTCAGCGCGGATCAGCGTTCCCGTCGCCCCATTAGCACGGCTTCGCTTCCGCAAACATGTGGCACCAGGCCCGGTCCAATCACAGGGCTTCGTCCCGGAGCAGGGAAGGGTGCCGATGGAGGCCCCGTGGCACCCTGTGGAATCACAAAGCGTGTGCGGGGCTAAAAAAAAAACGCTTTGGGTCAGGATCAGAGAGCAGATTGTGAAATTTTCTTATTATTGAAAAAGATATTTAAAAACAAATATCGGGACTTCCTTTTAGAGATTTAGAAGAAGCAACAGCGACATCAAGTTTCATCAAGGTTGCCTTTTGGGTTGTAGCGTATTTCACTCGTCCTTCCTCTCCTGAGCTTGCCAGTGAACTACAATGGCCTGTGCACCTAAACCTGGATACCTCGTCTAACTTCTTCTTTGTTGGTTTATTGGCTTTTTAACCAGGCCCGCCGCGCTTGAAGAATTGATATTAATAGTAAGTAAGTCATAAATTAGCTGTATTTCATCCATTTTTCAGTGTTTTCAGACTCATTTCAATAAAGAGCTAAACACCGTGGGGCTTCAAAGGCACTGATTTTGTTCATTTTCATTTGACATTAATGCCGAAAGTTTTCCACATATCCCATGATATGTTTTTTCCTCCTGTGAGGTGGGTCACCAAAACACTCCATCCATCTGCTGCTGCTCCGACCCCCTCAGTCAAATGTTGGAACCCATCGGATCCCACCAGTCAAACACTTTGCCCACCCCTGACCGACAGCGTATTTCGAGCCCCTGCTTTGCTTGGGCATAAAAACAACAACAACAACAACAACAACAACAACAACAAAAATCCTAATCACACGCGTTGAACGAATATGAACGTGTGGAAAGAAAAAAAAAAAGAGAAAACCCACACTGCGCTGTCAGTCTAATACGCTTTGCATCAACATTTTATAATTTTCCCCTGACGACGCGCTGACGCTTTGTCATTACGTCGATGAAAAATGTAATCCGAGTGGCATTAAGTTTCATCCAAAATGTATTTGCCGTTGTAAATTAGTCTCATAAAACTGTCATTTCCAGGAGCCGGGGGTCCGACAGGGGCCTCGGGGGGGGAGGGGGTGTGGGGGGGCAGCATCAATACACAATACATGGCTGAATTGTTCTGTCACGCCGGCTTCGCTTGACGTTAATGGGAGATGGAGTGAGCGGGTAATGTGACCTTTGCAGCAGCAAAAAAAAAGAAAAAAAAGGAAAAAAAAAAAATCAAATCAGGAAGGGCCGACCACCCCCGCCCCCCACCCACCCTCGCCCCCACCGGCTTCTCGCAAACCGCAAGCCTGATCTTTCGGCCACTAGATTATCTGAGGGTGAAAAGGTCGTCCTCAAGGGCACCTCAGATGGATCGTTCTGGTCTTTAAAGCTGAAAGTTTTCGCTTTTCGCCTAAAACCCGCTTCATCTTTTTTACGAGTTGGCCACGTCTGAGAGCACGAGCGGGAAGGCACGGCGGGGAGGCGCGGGAGGGGCTGGAGCCAGGCTGCGTCTTCAAAAACAAAACTAAACAAAACAAACGTACGTACGACGGCAACAACGCTAAGAAAAAGAAAAAAAGAAAAAAAGAGGAATCAACCACTTTTGCTCGGTGCCAAAAAAAAATAAAATCATTTATCAGTCCGTCGATCAGTGGGTGGTTGCACAACGAGGGGCTGAGAAACAAAAAAAAAAAGAAAAAAAAGAAAGGAGAAGACGGAAAAGAGAAAGTGCTCTGGGTCTTACCTTTATGGAGGCAAAGCCGTTCCGAGCAACGCATCCGGCGGAGGAGGCGGAGGAGGGGAGAGAGGGGAAGGGGGGAGGGAGGGAGGGGAAAAGGAAAAAAAAAAGATGAAAGAATTAGTCTCGACGCTTTTAGGGCTGTTTTTGTTTTCCGACATCAATGAGCATTTTGTTTCGACATCAATAAGGCTTTAAGTTGCCTGGAACGCAGGACAGCCGAGCTCAGAGCCACGCTGTGAAGTTAGACTGATAATTAATGTCATCCTCCTCGTCTGGAATATGTGTGTGTGTGTGTGTGTGTGTGTGTGTGTGTGTGTGTGTGTGTGTGTGTGTGTGTGTGTGTGTGTGCGTGCGTGTGTGCGTGCGCGTATTAGAGCTGTCGAAGTTAAAACGTTACTAACGCATTAACTCAAACTCCTTTTAACGCCTGGTTCACACCGGAGGCGGAAGCGCCGCGAAGAGGGCGCGCGAGCCGCAAGCCCTCCTGTTTAGGCCGGGTTCGCCCCGGCCGCGGAACGGAGCCCGCTTCCTTTCGGCGCCTTTGTTAACCAATGGCGTCGTTCACGCCCAATTCGAAGGGGCGCGCACCTCCGCGGCCGGCTCGCGCTGTGCAGCGATCGTTTCGCCGTCTGGTCTATTTTTTTTTTTTTTTTTTTTTTTTTTGCCGTGAGCGATCTGCGCCAAGCTGGACAGGAAGTCGCTCAAAGAAGCATGAGCGAAACTGGTTGATTTACAAAATAAAATACTACGCTTGAGAAATGCGATCACGACTTGAGAATATCTAAAGGTTTGAGTTTTGTTTTTGTTTTTTTTGTTTTTTGAGTATCTGAACAGAATAAGTATGTAGTCTTTTTAGAATATATTCCAATGAAAATAAAAATAAAATGTTTCAACAAAGGAATTATTATCGTCCTCTCCAATTTTTCTGAGAGTATAAGAAACACAATAGATATCTTGTTAAAGTTACATTTCGAGCCGGGTAAAAAAAAATGTGCAATTAATTTGCGATTAATCGCGAGATAACTCAGGACACAGATCAGGAGGATCATGATTAATAATTTTAATCGACTGACAGCCCTAATTAATATATTTATATACATATATATATACATATATATATATATAATTTTTTATATATATAATTTTTTATATATATCTTATTGTTTGTTTTTTTTTTCGCATGTGTGTGTGTGTGTGTGGCTGAGAGGATTGTACTCAACTGAAATCAGGCTAATCGCACTGTCTATAGAGGTCGTGACCCCTCCATCTCTCTGTGCTGAGTGATGCAGCGACCCTGTCACACTAAATCAACAGCCGACTCAAGACTCCCCCCTCCCTCCCTCTCCACCCCACCCCACCACCCACGTGCGTGCTCACGTGCACGCGCGCCGGTGCCAGCCTTCGCAATGACACATGATAGAGTGCGTGCGTTGCTCAAAAAAGAGGCCGTGAGCCTCAGACTCCTCCTCCCCCTCCTCCTCCCCCTGCTGCTGCTGCTGCTGCTGCTGCTGCTGCTGCTGCTGCTGCTGCTGCTGCTGGCGCCCAACAAGGCAGTGGGAGTCAGCGCGGCCCTCGGAGTGACTAACTTTTTCTGTTCTAACGCCGCGCTAAGTTACGTTGTTCCACTCAGGTGGCGAGCGGGAAGGAGAGTGGAATCTTTTGTAGCAACTCGCGCTCGCGACCTTGCAAAGCGGCGGGATTGTGGAGGGGTTTTTTTCTTCTTTTTTTTTTTTGCCGGAGCGACGCAGATCCATCATCGCTCGCTGCGATCTGAATGATTTATGCCCTGTCAGAGTCTGACGGCGCCAATAAGCATCCTTTGAGGAGAGAGTGGAGTTTAAGCAAAGGAAGAGGTGGAGAAGAATCTCTGGTGGACCAGTGAGTGAGGAGGGAGATGGGTTGTTTTTTTTTGTTTGTTTGTTTTTTGGGTCATCTTTTCCTTCATTTGGAAATATATTCCACTGATATATAAAACATCAGGTTGTCAAACACAAAGTGCATCAGAACGTTGACAAATATTTTAAAAGAATGTCCTTTTTTGCATATACCGGTATATTTAGTTTAGTTCTTTTTTGTTTTTGTTTTTTTTAGATTGGAGTAAATGCATTGGTGGGGGAAAAAAACACAAAACAACAAAAATCAATTCAGGACCAAATGCTTGCCCGGTCACCTTTGTCAAGAATCACTGGTTGTATTTGCCAGTTTGTCTCTGTTCTGGAACTAAGTGGCCCTTTGTTGAACTGCCATCTGGGAAATGAGGCAGCGCTCCTTGGATTTGAATGCTAACTGAGATACAGGAGGCATTGAAATCAGATTGTTTGCTTTGTTTTGTTTGTTTGTGCTGTTTCCTTTTAAGTAAAAACCATTTGTGAATTCAATGTCCACATTACAAAAAAAGAATGTACAGTAGTTTTCTTTTACTCTGAAATCTTGACATCACTATTAAGTATTTCTTTGTATCAATTGTTTGGATTTCAATTCTTTTCTACTCTTACACTTGACTTCAATAAAGGCTTTCGTGATTAATCACACAACCGCTAATGCAAAACCTCTCTGTGTACATTTGTCTCTCTGTTTACAGCCTCCTGCATGAACTCGTTAGCTCGCTGCTAAAGCTAAAGCTCAGCTGCAGGTTGGATATAAGCAAGGCGGCTACGGCCCGAGGGAGATCACAGTGTCACGAACCAGGGACAGGTTTCCGTGATGCATGACGGACCTTTGTGACATCACAAAGGGCCGATTTCCACAAGTGCATATTTGAGTTCACTGTGACTGCTGCAGAGAATTGTTATTGTTATCCACTATCGCAAACCTGAACGGTGCACAGCAAGGGACCTTTAATATACAAACCTAATTATGTAAATGATCTAAAGGAGATGCTGGATGACCCCGAACCCGGTTTGCTCCTCTTATTTTGTAACTGGCGGAGAGTTTGTGAAATGACCTTACAGAACTGAAAGAGACGCAAAAAACGAACTTTGCAGAGGCGACACAAATATCTCACAAGAGGGAGCTGAACATTTTTGCTATCTTGTGAACGTGTGTCTGTAATTGCCTAATATGGGGGACATCCTGCCCTGTGTGCAAGCACACGCACACGCGCGCACACGCACACACGCACACAGGCCATGTGGAATATTGTCGCAGCCTGCAGCAAGCAAATTAGTCACATCTGAAACAGTCTAATTAACCCAGAGGAGCTTAACCCACTTATCGTAGCGAGCAGAGAGCGAGAGACATGGACAGACACATGCACGCCAAGTGAGAGAGAGAGAGAGAGAGAGAGAGAGAGAGAGAGAGAGAGAGAGAGAGAGAGAGAGAGTGCGAGTCTTCCTCACTATCTCCTCCACTGATTGATTTCTTTCGCGCTCGCTCTCCCGCGCACGCGCGATTATGTATTTACTTCTCCGGTCTGATTTATTGGCTTGCACAGGGCCGACCCTTCGCTGTGTAATACATTATTAAAACGCACTCGCGCACTTCACATGCGCGCACGGGGGTTGGGGGTTGGGGGAGGCAGAGGTGGAGGGCGGGGGGGGCTTGGATGGGGGGCGGGGGCGGGGGCAGAGAAGGCCGTCTGCAGCAGGAGCTCTCCTGCTGTAAAGAATCCGTCATAAAGGAGACAGAGCCAGGAGACGCAACGCCGCCGTCCACCTCCTGCTCCGCATCCGCGTAAATAAAGTGCGCGCGCGCGCGCGCGCGGCAAAACACGTCTATGTAAAATGGTCCCGCGCTGCGTTTACTGCCGCGGCAGCAGCAGCAGCCTCGGCGTTGCCTCGTCCTCGTTTTGCATAAAGATGCTCAGAGGGAGGACACGTGGAATCCTTGCACAGTGTTATTAGCATTTCCCTTTCATAGCAGGCTATGCGGACTATTTTTTTTTTTTGAGATGTTATTCTCGTACCCTGACACGTTTCGAACGGCAGCTTCCGTCTTCCATAAACATGACAGTAACGTCTCAAGATAAGTCATCTATCTGTTATGAAAGATAAAACATTAATAATAACCGTATGCATCCTATGAAGCATCTTCCATCTGTTTTGTGCTCGGTTGGTACACAGACCGACAAGCATGATTTTTTTTTTTTAAATGATGGCGATGCAACGATGTGCCGTGCAAATATGTTTGTATAGGAACAGAAAAATGCATGTATATAAATATATTATTATTATTATTATTATTATTTTGCTCCTCTTCTCTCGCTTTTCCTCTCGATAAATGCACGATCTTGAGAGAAACGCGCGTGGCGTGACGTACAGAAAGGTTCTCGCTCTCTCTCAGTTCGACGAGCAGACGAGAGAGAGAGAGAGAGAGAGAGAGAGAGAGAGAGAGAGAGAGAGAGAAAACCCCTGCGGTTGCGGGCCGAGCGTGAAGGAAAAGGGAAATAAAGGAAGGATGAAGGAAAATGAGGAGGAGGAGGAGGAGGGGAAGATGGGAAATGACTGATACACACTCGCAGACACACTGGTCCAGCTGTGCGGCAGCAGGAGCGCGTCTGTGTGTGCACACACGTGTGTGTGTGTGTGTGTGTGTGTGTGTGAGAGAGAGAGAGAGAGTGGTGTGTCTTTACGTGGGCGCTTGTGTATGTGTGTGTGTGCGTGTGTGCGTGTGTGCGTGTGTGCACTCGGTCTTGCCAACCTCAGCATTTTTCTCCACATTATTCTTGGTCATTTGATTTGAGAGGCTCTCAGGATGAACCTGCCGAGGCAAGCACTTTTTGTAGCAGCGGCTGCGCGAGCGTGCGAGCGCGCGCGTGCGCGCGCGCGCACACACACACACACACACGCGCCGTTATGAGACAGTCAATATTCAACTGCGGGGAGGAGGGAAGGGGAGGGGGGGAATGATCACCCCGTGCGCACGTGCGCGCTCGCAGATCCCGACGTGGCGAGTAAAAAGAAAAAACAAGGGAGGAAAAAAAAAAAAGTGTTGCACACCTGCTCTCGTCCTCGCTCCTCCTGCCGGCTCCCCGCTAATGAATGCAAATGACCTGAACATTTCCATCCATGTGTGCAAGACGCAGTTGCTCCGCGGCCTGTCCCGCGGACGCCCACTGCTGGGCCGAAGCGCGCGGGCGATCGGTGCAAACGGCAGGGAATTCAGAACCATAAAAGCCCAGGTTTCAATCTCTTTACATCCAGTCGGTCTTCCTCCTCTGGTAAACCAGGATCAGATCGCTGTTTACGATGTTCGTGGCGGAGGAATTTTTTATTTATTTATTTATTTATTTATTCCCCCCCACTAACTCCCCACCCCCTCGTTCTGGATTTTATCTCTCCAAAAGTGGAGCCGGCGCTCCGCTATATGAGCGGATCACGCGCGCGCGGGGCTATTCCGGAGCAGTGACATAGATCAGCACCATGGACAGAGACGCCCAAGCATTCCCTCGGGGCGGCTTCGGGATGTTTCACTGGAATTTGACTGCAATTTGTTTTCAACGCGTCACGCTGCCGACCGTCATTCAAGCGACGTAACACAAACACAGCAACCTGCGCCACCGGACGTCAACTGCGTGAATCTTGACGGGAGTCGGACGGGCAAAAACAACGAGATCCTCCACCGGGCCAGGTGGGCTACAAGTCAATTGCACCATTGGTTTCTAACACCTTGCATATCGCTGCCCCCGCACTATTGACAAAATGTCTTTTGCACATCTGCTCTTGTTTGTTCGCTGCTTATAGATCAACTTTGAATGTTTCTTGTAATTACTGTATAGTTGTTTTTTTTTTGTATTGTTTTTTTTGTGCTGCAACGGCGCAGTTTCCCAATTTGGGATCAATAAAGTACATCTATGCTATTGTATAACTGTGTGGTTTTTTTTTTGTTTTGTTTTTTTGATGCTGTCATTGAGGAGAAACTTCACAGCGTTGCTCCAACAACGTGAGACTCTCCCCGCTGCACAGTTTGTTTGTTCCGTGTTAGCAGCTTGTTTGAGCTCCTAAAGTTCCAGGAAGACAGGTCAGGTGGATCCTCGGGGGGGGAAGGGCACAAAGGAAGTACATTATAGCCCAAACCCCAAAAAAAGAGGCCTGATCCCCCCCCCCCGCAGATGTGCTCACTTTAGTTGAAAACAGTGTTGGAACCGGCACTCCTTTTGAAGACTTCCAAGCCGGAACACTGGCGCGGCCCGGACGCTCCGCGATGCACAACGTTTAAAAACTGCAGTGTAGGGACAGCGTTGGTGTCATGCATTAGTCACAGGTGTAATTTTTCAAAGATACGCTGAAGGGGGAAACCTTGTTTGGAACAGCCTGGCTTGAAAAAAAAAAAAGAAGATGATAATAACAATAATGGAAAAAAAAAAAAAAAAAATCTGTTCCAAACAGTGTGTGGGAAGATGAGCAATGGAGAATATAAAGAGGGATGATGAATACACTGTAGTTGTGTTTGCGTTGAAAATTTAATATAGACTTTGGACTGAATCTACATGGCACAACGCATCGAGCAAAAAAGGTCTCAATCTTGGTGTCTTTTTTCAAATATGCACACATAAAATGGTTCCTATTATGAAAAAAAAAAGACTTTTTATGGCTCTTGAATGTTACTGGCTTGCCAACTGGTGTCAAACCAAGTGTGAAAGAAATGACGACTTGCGCGTTTGTTAATGGGACGACTTGGTCCATGTTACTGCGCCGACTGAAACAGTTCGGATTTTCCCCGACTTTCTACGTCATGACTCGAGCGGACTGACGTGAGGGAGGGAAGCCAGCGAGTTAGTCAGTTAGCTAACTAATTAGCGAGCTAGCCTGCGAGCTAGCAGTTGTAGCGGGCTAGCGTCAGGTAAGGGCTGGTGAGGGAGTCCAAACAGCCTCTTCTGGTTGAGTGAGAGAAACGGTTGTTTTTGCGAGGCCTGTACAGCTCAAACTAGGAGTTTGTTGGACAAACAAACCTCGTTTATTGGTGGAAGTAGGTGACTAAAGCTAATTTATTCATTCTTGAAATGTCCACAATACGTGAACAGTGTGTTTACAGTCAAACGTGGGTTTTGTTCTGGCACAATAAAAGCTACGTACATGACTCGTTGTGCAATAAACTCATTATTATTATTAGTATTATTATTATTATTGCACATATCCAATCGTTTTTCTCTCATTGTGCTTCCAGGGAAGCCAAACACGAACGAACAAATCTTTCCGACGGGAGACAAATTCCGTACCTCCAGAAATGTAAATAACTTCATCTCCATCCTCCCCCGGCTCCTTCCGCGGGCTTTTTGTGTACGCGTGTCGAGTAATGATGAAGTGAACGGCTCCCGGTTCAACTGGATTGGCCTCGAGTCGCATAAAGCGTGCACCCTCAACCCCGTCCCCCACCAGAACAATTACTTTCTCTGATTTCGAGATTGGAGAGGAAGAAGAAAACGCCGCATTTCTGGTCCCGTTGGACCAGATTGCCTTTAAAGTATTGCAAGCAATGAGGTTCTTTCATTGTTATGTCCTGCGAGGAAGTGTTTTCTTTCAGGATTTTACATTGTGAAATAAATATTCTTTTGGGGGGGGGGTTGGGGGGAGGGGCTCTTTAATGGAACAATTTCACTGCAGGAACGCGCCGCGTGTGCGATCTTGTAGATGGATTTATTGGTAAAAACATGACGCGTGTAGTATTTCCCGCTCGTCCATCGGCCTCGTTTAGCGTTGCTGCGTCCGCATAAAAAAAAAACCCATCGTCGAACCTCGTCAGCGGGTTTGGATTCAATTCGAGAGAAGTCGCGATGAATCCCGCGATCGAGATCGTGCGGCGCGTGGGCACCGACCGCGCGGACCCTACTGCACGTCCGGGTGATAAATTAATGCAACGGCCGCTATTAATAGCAGCCAGATGCAACTGTCGCGCGCGGTGACAGCTATTCCCGCGCTGCCGCGAGAAATAGAGCCGGTTCTATTTTATTTATCTTTTTTTTCCTAACGACCGAGGTTCGCCGAACGCAGTCGGACGCACGTGCGCAACTCGGCGCGCACGTGCGTGAGCCAACAGCACGCACCCCGGAGGCGACCGCATTCCGAAGTTTCTAAAGAGGGAAGAAGAAAACTGTTACTCAGCAGGTTACTTGCACAAAAAAAAAAAAAAAAAAAAAAATTAGTTTGCGAGACTGTTTCCAAAACTGGGGAGAAAAGTTTGGGGGAAAACAGACGTTTTTTGTTTTTTTTGTTTGGTTTGTTTTTTCGCGATGCTAGCGCAACTCTCCTCCCCGCCGCCGTCCTCGGCGGGCGCGTACGAGCGCGTGCGAGCGTGTGATTGATAGAGCGGGAAAGGGAGCGAGGCGGGATGATCAGCACATTAAAGGAAGGGCCAGAACCATATGTTAATTATGTAAATGATTGGCTTTAATCAGGCTCAGCCATGTAGCAAGTTAGCGGGGAAGGAGAATGTGTAGATCCAGCACAATCCCAATTAATATTCATCTGGAACTGTGCGCGCGCGTGCGTGTGTGTGTGTGTGTGTGTGTGTGTGTGTGTGTGTGTGTGTGTGTGTGTGTGTGTGTGTGAGTGCGTGTGTGTGTGTGCGCGCGTGTGTGTGCGCGGCTGCAGGCCGGGTGAGAATGAATTAATAGTTTGATGAGGGATGAAAGAGTTGGAGTGGCTTGGCTCTGCTCCCCATCTGTCTTCACCTCAGCTGCCTTTGAGCGTACACACATATGCATGCCCTCGTCGCGCACATTCGCACTCGCATTCTCTCTCTCTCTCTCTCTCTCTCGCGCACACACACACACACACACACACACATACATACACACACACACGCACGCACGCACTCGCGTGCACACACACACACACACCTTGGAGAGGGCATCTGTGTCCAGTGAGAGGTGAATATTCCATATTTTAGCCTGACAAATGGGGCAAGTTGAATATCAGCACATCTAAAGCCACATGGGGACCTGCTGGGGGAGCTGCATCCAGGCTGCTGGCAACTCTCTTGTCTTCCCCAGCTGCTCCGAGCAAGCACACACACACACACGCACACACGCACACGCAAAGATACATATGTTATATATATATATATGTGTGTGTGTGTGTGTGTGTGTGTTAGGGAAGAACCGATACCACTTTTTGAGAGTATGACTACTTGCATTTCAGTACTCACCAATACCGAGTACTCAATAAGACCATTATTATAGATTAATTTATATATATATATTTTTCCCCCCCCACTGATGTTTTGTTATTTGAACAGCATTCCTCAGCATGTTTTTCTAGAACATGCATGGGCAAACTACGGCCCGGGGGCCATATGCGGCCCACTAAGCTTTTTAATCCGGCCTGCCGAACTTGAAGAAATGACATGAATAACAAGTAAGTCATAAAACAGTTGTATTTCATCCATTTTTCCAATGTTTTCAGAATGATTTCAATAAAGAGCTAAATACCGTAATAGCCCTAATACATATTTATAGGCCCCCCCTCTGTCAAACTTTAGAACCCGCTGTGGTCCACCAGTCAAAAAGTTTGCCCGCCCCCTGTTCTAGAACATGGGGTGACTGTCGCAGGATTCACTGCAGTACACACACAAATTTAACAGTATTGTCAATACAATAGGTATCGATGTCGTGGTATCGGCATTTTAGAAGGAAGCAGAGTCGTCAACCCCGATATGGGTGCAAATACCTGACAGTATCAGTGCATGTCTATGTATTTTTATACGCACACGCACGCACACACACACACACACACACACACACACACACACACACACACACATACATTTATGGAAAGACAGACAGCAGACGGTTACTATAATTTTGCAGCTTGCTTTGCTTCCGCATTCAGCCAGCTGTACTATGTAGAAGCCTTTCTGTCTGCCTGCACAAACGTCTGCAGGTCCCGTCGAGCGCCGCGCACACGCAGGCCGTGCAAACGGCTGCAGTCGCACGGCTGCAGTCGCACTCGGAGTCGAGAGGACAGGGAATTCTCAAAATGGAGGAGGCCCGTCGAGCGACGCTGGCCGACGGTGGCTGCGATCGTGACATGACTGCGCGCTTCGCGTTCGCTCCGCCAGGTTTGCGGTCGGACGCCAGGCTGTGGGTTTCCTCTCCGGGTTATTTGGCACAAGGAATGAAAACGTCCGTCCGGGACCAGCGCACACGCAACCCAGAACCGTACGCGTCAGCAGATTCACCGCTTTATTTTTAGTTTTCCTCCAGAAAACATTTCCATTTCCCCCCCTTCAGGCCTCGCGTGATTCTGCACTGAAGGATTCTGAGGCTTCATTGCCCCCGAAGCGGAAAGACGGTTTCCTATTTCATGCAGATACATTCTGGAGCTGCTGTCATGTTGAGAAAAAGAAAAAACCCAAATTAAAGCGGAAACGAATGCATTTTTCATGCTGAGGAAAACAACGGAAATTTGCTCCTGTCAAGTGACTGTTAATTAAAATGAAGAGGGACATATTTCTATTCTATACGCCCATCATTAGAACAGAGTTTTGATCAAATATCATCAGAACCACCATTAAAATAACTGCATTTAAGAGTCATGGTGCAGGTTAGAGACTCCACTCACACGATGTGGAGGAAAATAATATTGGAAATGGATTTTCATAATAATGTGCTTATCAATACACAGCAGTGACCAGTAAGTTTTTTTGCGCCGCTGCTTTTACTTTAAAAATCTTTCACCAAAGTTGCAGTTTAAAGTGTCCAAATGCAATGTCATAATTCACTGACACGCAGTCGGAAAAAAGATTTTTCCGATTGTCGGAATAATTGGAGGAAAGGAGACTTAGCTTGTCAACTGAATGTTTGTGTGGCCGGTCCTGGGAAACGGCCTCCGTGTTTTACACCCTTTTAGTGGTAAAGAAGAGTAGGAAAGAAGAAAAAAAGAAGAAGAAAAAAAAATGATGGTATGAGGAAAGGAGGAAAAACCAAAGACAAAGAAGAAAACGTAATAAGAGAAAGGAAGAAAAAAAAAAAATCAAAAAACAAACGGGGAATGGTTGGGATGAAAATACCGAAAGAGAGAAATGAATTCAGATTAAAGAGAGCGGAAGGGGAGCGGAGGAGGATCTATGGCAGCCTCACAGCCATTATTCAAGGACCATAACAACATCCCATTTACATTTTGCCACATCAGCAGATTTGGGAGATATTGGTAATTGCATTCGCCGCTGCTTGCGTGCGTGTGAGTGTGCGTGTGCGTGTGTGTGTGTGTGTGTGTGTGTGTGTGTGTGTGTGTGTGTGTGTGTGTGTGTGTGCACCCGGAGAGAAGTGAAAACTTCCACACGTAGGAAATAAAGGAGATTTTCTAAGTGGGATATCTTTAACCTCCTCGGTCCGGATATATATATATATATATACATATATACATATATATATATATATATATATATATGCATATTATGATTCTGACCGGTTATTTAAAACTGTCCGTCAACCGGTGGTCCTGAACGCACCGCGTGATGCCTCCGTTGATCATTTATTTATTTGGGTTTTTGTTGCAATGGCGCTCGCGGCTCTTTTCCTTTTCATCTGCACACAAACGCAACACGCCGGCCCTCTCGGCTCCTCCTGGGCGAGCTGACAGCAGCGGGCCTTTGATCGCCGAGCGGGTGCGTTCCCAGCGTGACATGTTGTCGACCCGAGAGAGGTACACAGTACACAACCGGCAGGCGGCGAGCAACACAGGCCGGCCAGCGAGCAACTCAAGCGTGTGCGGAGAAAAAGTTTAGAGCAACAAAATGATTAACAAAAAAACAGAAGAGGATGAAATGAGCCGTGAAATTGCTTAAAACGTAGCACCAGAAACTTTTCTTTGGTTCAGTTTCACATCCAAATCAAAGAAGCTTACGCGTTATCCTTTTCGCATCTTTCGTAATTTTTAGACTTCTTCTCAACTTCCTCTCATCAATTTGTCAAAATCAAAAGTTTTCAGCTTTCAAAATGGTCCCTCCAAAAGTTTCCAAGCGAAGCCTGTACGTCGCAACCGCGGTGGCGGTGAGGCGGGTCGCCGTATTAGACTCGGGCAACGCGCACGCGTGCGCGCGCACGGGCTTGACAGCCGCAATCTCGACTTCGCCACTTTTCCCGACCGCCCCTGTAGGAGGATCAGTGTCACGCCGTCCGTGTCTTGACAGGCCTCATTATCGTCAGCGCCATCGCAGCCCGTCGGAAAAACACCTGCGGGCTGGTGGTGTTGGGGGTGGTGGTGGTGGTGGTGGGGGGGTGGTGTTGATCGGCATTATCGTTACCGAGAGCACGCAGGAGGAGAAACAACATCATCAACTCGACGTGAGCGACTTAATCTCTTCCCCCGCCAAACGAACCAACAAACGTCGGCGGCGAAAGCGCAGGCGAAAGAAGGCGACGCACGGGACGCGAGAGGGAGAGAGAGAGGGAGAGAGAGAGAGGGAGGGAGAGAGAGAGAGAGAGAGAGAGAGAGAGCGCGGGGGAAGAATATCTGGGTGCATCGCGGTTCACGCAGGTGAGGCCACAGATGGAATGTTAAACAGTTTTTCCCGATCGATGTCAGTGAACGCAACTCAACTGAGCCATTTGCTCAGCCGTGAGAGATGTCAATACACCCATGAGGGTCATCCGTCTCTGTGATTCCCCTCCCCCGCCCCCGCCCCGCCAGACCCTGTCCACCGCCGCCAACCCCTCCTCCTTCCCCGTGCGTCCGTCCGTCCGTCCGTCCGTCCGTCCGCGTCTCACTCCATGGATGCGGCCCCTCGGCGCGCACGGCGGTGACGCGCGTGCGCGCAGAAAGGCGCTAGCCTCAAATCGCATTACAACTACTCTCCTCTGTCTCTTAGAACATTTCCAATTATTGCTTTAAGTGCTCTTCCATCACTGAATGTCAAGTATCGAGTGTCACCCGAGACACACACACACACACACACACACAGAAACTGTGCGCGTTTTGGTGTGTGTGTGTGTGTGTGTGTGTGTGTGTGTGTGTGTGTGTGTGTGTGTGTGTGTGAAGAAGGATGAATGGATGTCTGCGCGCTGATCGATTGTGAAACCGAGGAATTCAATTGAAGGCATGCTTCATAGCTCTGAGTTCCTTTAAATAATATCACCAAGTGATGTGATGCCGCATTGATTTTTATTTTTCTCTCCTCGCAGCAGGGTCAAAGTTCAGATGGAGCTTTGAAAAAGCGAAGCCGAGGCGAATTCAGCATCCATCCCGCCTGAGCCGCCGCATCACGGGGATTTCACCGCCGCAGCGTTTCCCGACGCGCTGCCGGCGGACTGCTTCCGCACTGCGCTGGTCCTGAATAAAAAAATCCCGCCGTGCCGGAGTTTGATAAACTTTAGTCTAATGACGTGCGATGACTTATGAGGCATGATCCCAATAAATCCAATGAATGTCTATTGCAATACGTTTTTGGGCCCATCACCCACAAACACTATAACAAACTATAACAAAAAGAATTGCCTTTTTGACATAAGCTAATCTACGACACCTGCACAAAGTACAAATACTTCGTTGCCGTCCTGAAGTAGATTTCGGATCCGGTATTTTCCGGTATCTGTACTTTACGTGAGCATTTCTCTTTCTGACGACTTTTTACTTTCACTCCCTGCATTTGTATGAAAATATCTGTACTTTCTACTTCTTACATTGGAAAAACAAAATGCACGCAACTTTTGTGTTAAACAGAGTCAAAAATATACAAGTAATGAAGTCATTACTCTGAAAGTGGAGCCATTTGAACTATGCTGTGGTGTAGTTGAATATAAAACCGGATCATTTTAGAGGGATATTACTTCAGAGTACCTCGGGCTTATCAACAAATGTATCGTTGCATTCATTGCAAAACGCAATCTGAATTTTTACGTTTTCTTGAAGTAAAATTTCAGAATCTGCACTTTCTTGTTTTCACTCGAGCAAAGGAGTTGAATCAGTACTTTTAACTTTTACCAGAGGAGTTTTTTTTTGTGTGTGTCTCTAATCAAACTAGCTTCAATCAAACCAGCTTCAGCATGGTCAACTCAAAATGCAGATATCGCGGACTTCGGTTTTACTCGAGCAAAGGAGTTGAATCAGTACTTTCACTTTTACCAGAGTATTTTTTTTGTTTGTTTGTTTGTCTAATCAAGCTACCTTCAATCAAACTAGCTTCAGCAAGGTCGCGTTTCCCAAAATACGCCGTCAACTCAAAACACGGACATGACGGGCCTCGGTTGCGGCGTCACAGCGGACGGCGTCGGCGAAAATCGCGGCTCTCACTTCGACGGCGTCGCGCACGTCGGCGTTTATTGATTGCGCGAGGCTCCGTCTCGCGCCGACGCTCGCACGCCACGTCGGATCCGCCCGCTGTCCTCCCCGTTCCCCCAAGGCTCAGTGTCAGGCTGTGAGTGTGCCGCGCACGTGAACACGACGCCCGGGCCTGGAGTTTCGCGTTTAACTATCGCGAGATGACAAATTCTCGCCGTGCAGATTTTACGGACGATGAATCATACTACTGCATAATATTTAAATTGGAAGTTGAGTCGTGAACTCACGAGGGAGAGATAGTGGCGGCGTTAAGTCAGACGTGGGCAAACAATGGCCCGGGGGGCTGTATGTGGCCCGTTAAGCTTTTTAATCTGGCCCACTCAACTTGAAGAAAAAATATTAATAGTAAGTAAGTAAGTCATAGAATAGCTGTATTTCATCCATTTAAAAAAAAAAGTGTTTTAAGAGTCATTTCAATAAAGAGCTAAATACCCTGGAGCTTCAAAGACACAGATGTTGTAGTAACTTTGCTTTGGTTCATTTTCAATTGGCATTGAAGCACATGTTTTCTACACATCCCACGGCATACTGTATGTTTTCCTCCGATGAGGTGGGTCACCAAAACACTCCATCCGTCTGCTCCTGCTTCCGACCCCTCTGACAAATTGTACAACCCACTGTGGCCCCACCAGTCGAAACGTGGTGGGGCCGCAGTCAAAAAGTGGACACGTGAAATGCCTACATGACTGTTTTTAGTTTAACGATTCTACTGTAAATGTTCCTGTAGTTTGTAGTTGCAATGTGAGCGGCACAATCTTCACCAATGTTAATGTTAGTCATAAACCTACATCCGCTTCTTCCTATGTGTCCTGTAATGTCGGGGTTAGGGTGACATTGAATTTCTATCTTTGAGTGTAATGAACAAAATCCAGGCCAATCATCAAGTCAGAAAAACACGCTGTTGTTCTTTTTTTTTTTTTTTTTTAAAGATACAATACATCAATTAACAAAGATTTGACTTGACATACTGCAGTGTGGAAGTGGGAGGCCTTTTATTAAAAATGCCCCCCCCCCCCCTCCCCAGTCACGGCGACCCTGAACTCAGCACAACTGGCAACCAGAAGATAAATTAATGGACGAAGCGCCATTTTGTGAAGATGTGTTTCAAGTTTTCCATTAGAACAATGTCGATTGACTCAAAAAAAAAAAAAACGGGATGGGCCACAGGACCCCTGAACCCACAGGAGAGACACCTTCTGAAATCAACAGCTCGGGTCTGAAACTGACACAAGACACTCGGACAAACGGCCAAAGCTGCTCAGTAGCTTCACTTTCTTCCGAAACGGTTAGAACTGCGTCACGCGCTCTGACAGGAGAGAGGCTGGAGAGGGCGGAACACTTAAATGCGGGCTTCGATGTGAGTCGGGGAGTCCGGGGCGGCGGCGGCGGGGGGGGGGGGTGCAGGAAAAAAAAAAAATGGAATCGCGGGAAAAGAGAGACTGACTAATTCAATTTTCTTTCCATTAGCGGCCGTCTAAGAAGTCTTTCTTTCCCGCAATTTCCCTGCATTCTAGTGTTTCGGGCCCGGACGAAATTTGTGCAATGGGATGGCGCGATATGGGGGGTGGAGGGGGGGCGGGGGGGTAAGGGAAGAGAAAGAAGAAGAAAAAAAAAAAGAAACGGCGGCGGCGTAATTGACAATTCCAGAAATTAAAGTGTTCATAATGCCTGTTAAACAAACTCCGATTGTCCGTCCGCCTGCGTTATTACACTGATGTCGGCCGCAGTTGGTGGGAAGGAAGATGGGGGGGTAGAGGGGGTGGGGGGGTGGGGGTTGGTGGGTGTCGTGTCTGTCTCCATCACGCCTAACCTCGGCTTTCTCTTTCTTTCTCTCTCTCTCTCTCTCTCTCTCTCTCTCTCTCCCTCTCTCTCTCTCTCTCTCGCTCCCTCGCTTCCTTTTCTTCTTTTTCCCTCCAGACGTTGAAAGCGGCGCGGAGCCTCGGCGAGGAGCAAATCCCCGCAGCCGGGGCTTCCCGATCCCGTTTGAGAGCCTTTAACCGGCAGCGCGGAGGCTGTTCCGGCAGCCCGGCCGTGCCCCCCCTCCACCGCCCTTCGCCCCACCCCCACCCAGCTACAGTGAGACGGCGTGGGCGTTCCCCACGTACGCCGTCCTCCGGCGCTAGCGCGACTTCTGCGTGTGTGTGTCGGGGGGGGTGGGGGGGGGGGGGTACTTGTGGGGAATCCTGATTGGTGGACGGTGGGTGGGGGGGGGGACACTGAGACCTTGATTCAACACTCAGCCGCGCCGCCGCCACCCCGACTTGCTGGGGGTCGACTCGCGCCGTGCTGCCGCTTTCACGGCCGCGCGAGCACAATAGCGCCACCTACACACACACAGACACACACACACACACAGACACACAGACACACACACACAGACACACACACACGCGCGCACAAACACAGCGGAGGGAAGACGCTTACGAAACGAAAGGCACAAACGCAACCAGCAGGCAGGTAGTGTGCATGCGTGTGTGTGTGTGTGTGTGTGTGTGTGTGTGTGTGTGTGTGTGTGTGTGTGTGTGTGTGTTTCTTCAGCCTGTAAGGCACACTGTGACCCAGATAGCATAAAGGATTTCACGCATTTGGGATCCCTCTAAATTAAAGACACTCACTTCTGTTTCTTTTCTCCCTCTCTCTCTCTCTCTCTCTCTCTCTCTCTCTCTCTCTCCGTCAAGGGGGCGCACAGGGGATGCGGGGGTGGGGTGGGGTGGGGTGGGGTCGGGGGGGGCTGTTTGGGTAGGTTTTGAGGTGGTGGTGGTGGTGGTAGATTGAAATGGTGTCATGGACAGAGGAGAGAACACGTCTCCTCCTACTCCTCCTCCTCCTCCATCCTCTCTTCTTACTAAATCATCAAAAGGAGTTAAAATGCCAGCAGACATAATGAGGTTGTGGAGTCTACCCCCCCAACCCCCGCCCCTCCCAACCCCCTCCACACACACACACACACACACACACACACACACACACACACACACACAGGCGCACACCACCGCTGCCGCCATCACCCTCTTTCTTCTTCATCTCCATCGCGCTCCTCCCCTCCGCCCGCCCGCTCTTTCTCTCTCTCGTTCTCTCTCTCCTCCTTCTTTTTTTCTTCCCTCAACTCTCCTCCTCGTGCACTTTGTCTCGCGGCAGCGGCGCTCGGTGTAGGAGGTTTTTCGGCACGATGCCGGCATTCTGCATTTCCACGTATGTTGAGCAAATCCCAGCGCTTAAAACCCACAATGAACGTATCCTCCTCCTCCTCTTCTTCCTCTCCTCCTCCTCTTCTTCCTCTCCTCCTCCTCTTCCTCCTCCTCCTCCTCCTTTCCTGTGCATCAAAGCCCCGGTACGGCTCGCTCCCCTGTGCCACCGAGCTCCATTTCAGAACCGATACTAATCCAGGGGAACTCCGGGTAAAGGTGGCTAATAACGGTTCACACAATATTTGTGTAATAAGAGGCGAGACACCCAGGAGCCCTATTGTTGCGTTTTGTTTTGCTTCCCCTTAAGGCAAATTACGAACAGCGATGCTGCAGTCGGGGGCGTGGGGGGGGGTGGAGAAAAAGTTGTCTGGGGCCACTGAGTTGGAAGCGAAGCTGCTATCAGCAGCAACAGCATATTCTTGGCTAGGTGAGGTGTGTGTGTGTGTGTGTGTGTATGTCTGAGAGAGAGTGCGTATGTACATAAATAGGCACAGGTGTGCAAAATACCAGTCAATATTTGGGAAGGTAGTCCCCATCCTCCTGATTGGCTGTCAGGCGATTAAAATTTCCAATCGCGATTAATCGCATTAGTGTCCTGAGTTAACTCACGACTCACGATTAATCGCAAATTAATTGCATTTTTTTTTTTTTTTTTTTTACCCTGCTCTATATGTAACTTAACATGCTATTTATTTCATATATTTATTTTGCACTGAGCCAGTTGCTCAAACCGACGAGTCTTTTAACATTTTCTGACAACAGGGCCGCTCGCTTCCTCTAGACAACGTGTCCGTCCGCACGGTGAGAATAACCTCTCACACGGTACAGATGCGGCAGGTGCTGCCGAATACTTGCGTGCGAGATTGGCCATTGCACTGTGCGACCCTTCCTCGCGCGCGTGTGTGTGTGTGTATGTTTGTTTCATCTCTCTCGCACTCTGACAGCAGATGCTGACAACTATAACGTACACTAGTACGATCGCATTTGTCAACCACTGTATTTTATTTTGAAAATTGCCTTTACTTTGAAAATTGACCGGATTCTCGCGTGTTCCTTTGAGTGACTTCCTTCGAGTCTGGTGCGTGTGTGTGGTGGGCGCCGAAAGGACGCGCACTCAGTTTTGCGGGTATTCGCGGCGCCTCTCTGCGGCCGGTGTGAACGGACGCATGACACGGAGAAGTAGAGGGAGTCGTCTGAATGGGAGTAAACGGCAGCTGAGCAGAAGTCGCGGAGAAATGCGCATCCGGTCTGAACGTGAGGGCGGCGGCTCGTGCGCGATTTCCGGAACCGGCCGTTAATCGCGTGTTAAAAACAACTCCTTAACCAGATGCATAGCTTGTAAAACTTCAGTCTGTTTCTTTTGCTTTCACCAGAATTAAAAATTACAGTGGAGTTTCACATTTGCACGTAAAGCTTGTTGGTTGGTTCAAAAATGGGGTGGGGCCAAAGAGAAAAGAACATATAACAAATAATGAATGATAGATAGATAGATGGATGGATATATAGAGGGATGGATGGATGGATAGATAGATAGATAGATAGATAGATAGATAGATAGATAGATAGATAGATAGATGCCTTCAGGGGACTCTGGAAGCGCCCCTGCTCAACAAGCCGGCCACTTTAAAGGACATCTCTGCTTAATCATCTCTGGTGTTTGTAAATCAGTTTGGCGAATACATTTTCCCCAAAACGCAGGGACAAAAAAAAAAAAGAAGGACGGACGAGAAAAGGTTCTAGAATTTGACAGAAAATCACTTCAGTCTCTCCGTTTGACGCGCGTTCAAAAAAAAAAAAAAAACTAAACTAAAAAACGTCCATCTGGACTCTGGGATTAAGTCATTTGAATGGGACGTCCAAAGTTTTCGCGGTGACCTCTCAAATGTTGAGTCATTACTCAGGAACTCTCACGCTAATTATGACAACATTTCAAACAAATGTCCGACGGGATTAAGCGATGAAGGGATGACATTTTATGTCCAAAAGGTCAAATTCGCTGTGACATCACAATGATTTCTGGCCATTATTCAACAGCATAACTCAGGAACAGAAGGGCAGACTGTGACTATATTTCATAATTGGCCGGGTGCTAAATTCGAGACGCTAATCTTGGGGAGCCCACCTCGGAACTGCACAGCTCGCGCGGATCCGCCGGCGAGCCGGGGGGGGGGGGGGACACACGTATTTAAAGCAGCCGCTTTTGTTTTAAATGAGTTCAGGTTCACCTCCAGAGAACCAACAAACTCCGTCTTTATCAAAGCGAACGCACTGAAATTCAAGGACTCGCTCGACCTCCAGAACATCCGAAACAT